>NC_091030.1:2108076-2409230 GCF_041296385.1 Aphelocoma coerulescens | reverse complement strand
CCCTTAAATCCCTGTCTAGTACAGAAAAATCATCTCTGAAAAGCAGCAGATGAGCCCAGGGATGGGGATTTTGGTTTTCTCCACATTCAAGTTTTTGGAGGATTGTTTGCTTTTTCTCCCTGTTGGTTTTTTTTGGGTTTGTTTGTTGGGGTTTTTTTGCCATAGGAACTTTGCTGTCACTCTACCTGTAGGCAGAATCATCAGCGTCACAGAAGTATAACATATTTTTAGGAATAATTGTCTGCCCTAAGGAATCCCATTTCAATCCTTTAGACTCATTATTTCCAGTCACCTCTGGGCATATCTCAATGCCCACTTTCAGGAGAAATAAAAACTTCCCAGTTCCTTGTGCCACCCCATAGGAGACAAACCAGATCCTAGGAATCCCAGCCTCTGGATCACAACAGCAAGAAATACCTGCAGAGCAGGAGGGATCTGACCAATTCCCAGCAGAAAGGATACTTGTAGGATGTTGTGTGGCCCATCCAGGACACCTGTAATGCCCAGGATTACGCTGTGCTTGATAAAGATTTCATTGACAGCTGCCAGCCTCACGTCTGTGTTCACGTTCAGCTGTTAAGAGAATGTGAGGGAAAATAACCCAATCCACAGCAAAAGTCTACAAACTGCAGCTGGATAATCCCAAATACTGCAGCTCTGAGAGGAAAAGGCTGGAATCAATTTCCAGGGTCCTGTTCTCCCTTCCATGGCCCGGCAATCTCCTTTCCCAAACCTCTGCGAACCCCCACATTTGCCTGGTTTCCTCTTGGAAGAATCATTTGCTCCAAATCCCCCTCTGGATTTTGAATCAAGCCTTCCCAATATTATTCTTCAGCCAAATAAATGGTGCCAGTAATGCCAGGAGCAGCAGGGAATGCAAGGAGGAATCATCAGGACCAGGGCAGGAGCCAGAGCTGCTGTGGGAGCACAAACCCCACAAGGTTTGGTCTGTGGAGTGACCTCATTGTGGCCTCTCAGGGCTTAAAGGGGCTCCAGGAGAGCTGGAGAGGGACTGGGGACAAGGACACAGAGGGACAGGACACAGGGAATGGCTTCCCACTGCCAGAGGGCAGGGCTGGATGGGATATTGGGAAGGAATTGTTCCCTGGGAGGGTGGGCAGGCCCTGGCACAGGGTGCCCAGAGCAGCTGTGGCTGCCCCTGGATCCCTGGCTGTGTCCAAGGCCAGGCTGGACATTGGGGCTTGGAGCAGCCTGGGACAGTGGGAGGTGTCCCTGCTCGTGGCAGGGGGTGGGATGATAGAAACTTTGAGGTCCCTTCCAACCCAAACCATTCCATGATTCTGTGATTCCATAAATCCTGCAATTGCACACTCCATCCTGCTGGAGAATCTCAAATAAATTGGCTTCTCCTGTTCATATCTGCATGTAGCCAGTGGGGTTTCCTTAACGAGGAAAATTCAGTGCACAGTAAATGAAATTCACTCCAGAAGGCTCCAACACCCACCCCAGGATGGAGCAGGCACAGAATGGGATGAGCTTTAAGGTCCCTTCCACCCCAAACCAGTCTGGGATTCTCTGATTCCCTGATTTCCAGCAGCAGGAGGTCTGAGCCAGCCTGAGCAGCTCCAACACTTCCATGTCAAGCATTCCATCCCCTCCCTTGGCTGCAGAACATCCCTTACCTTCCCTGAGTGCTCTAAAAATACTGCTTCCTCCCTGGATCATTGCATTATTTACCTGCAACTAGGGAATGACCCAGCAGGAGGAATCCTGCTCCCCTCTCTCCACGTCCCCACACCAGCAGCCTCCCCTCACCTTCCTCTGGTGGCGATCAATGACCAGGATCACCAGTACAGTGACAGCCAGGGCCACCAGGGTCACCAGCACACCGGCCCCCCAGTAGCGTCCCAGGGAACTCAGCTGGAGTGTGGAGTAAAAGTTTGTCCAGAGAGAGATGTAGAAAACCTGGGAAAAAATAGAGAGGCTGGTGAGAGTCACAAAGCCATGAAAGTGAGAAAAGTCATGGGAAGAAGAAAATAACAGTCCCTTCTCCCTCATAAATTAAGTCCCATGAGATTTTTCAGAGGGTGAGAAAGGACAGAAGCTCTTTCCAATAATAAATAGAGGAAAGAAAGGACTGGAAGGACTGAGGGAGCCCTAGTTTGTTTTAAAAAAATCACCACTCACCAAAGACAAAGAGTGAATTGTTAATGATGATTCATCCCTAGGAAGGATTTCAACTGAGTTCTTCCACTGAGATAAGAAATGCACTCACTGAGGCATATTGATAATAATTCTCAGAGTCCCTGGATTTAGAAAGTTCCTATTTGAAGGTGGTGCAGAGACTACTCCTTTACAAGACTGACACAGGGCTCAAGGGCTGTGTTAAAGTCAGGGAAAACTGGATTCCTTCCCTTCCCAGAGCATGGATTTGGGCAGGAGATTGCCTAGGAGCAGGTGGGGGACATGTAGGGCACAGCATCATCTCATAAGGACACAACTCAGGTGCACCAAACAGGCACCAAACCCCTCACAGCACTGAGCGCCAATTCCCACAATATCAGTGAAAGGAGATTTGTGTAATGGCTATCCAAAACTAAAAAAGGAATTAAAATAGGGATTTGGGTTGGATCACACCCTCAGCACACTGCAAAGCACCAGCCTCACAGTAGATGCTCATGGTTGAGTCTCTGGAGGAGTTTCTTTCACCAGAAGAAGACAAACAAGACCAAAAGTTGACTGATTTGCTGGTCTAAATGAGCATCAGGACTAGAACACCTTCAGATCTTTAAAATCAAGTTACAAACCAGGTCTGGTTTAGGAGCTCAGCATGTGCTGGTCACCGGCAGCCTGCTCTGCTGGGACTGCCAGCAAGGGGGTGGAGAGAGGGCCTTGCCCTCCATCCACAGGAATTCTGTGAGCTGGGATTGCCAAGGGAACCCACCAGGAATGTGTCAGAACCAGCATTTGCTCCCCAGCCAAACCCCGCTCCCTCGGCGGGCACAAGAACCCCGGTGCCAGGCCGGGCAGCCCGCGGTGCCCTCACCACAGCCATGGCAATCTGGAAGCCCCTGGAGCTGTAGAACAGGTACCGCCTCACTTCGGGCCTCAGGACACCCTCCTGGAGCAGCCTTCTCCACGGATCCGCCGGCACCTGCCCGGGAGCAAACACAAAACCAGAGCCACCCTCCAGTTTGGGCTCCAGTTCGCAGCAGAACCAGACCGGGCAAAGCTCGTGGGGCACTGCAACCTGAATCTGTGTCCCAGAGCTCCCTCCCACAGGGAGCACCTTCAATCCCACCCACAGAGCTGCCACAGAGCCAAAACTTGGGTTCCTGCCTCAGGTGCAGGGAGTAAAATCTGCCTGGGGAAGTCACAAGGGGAAAAAAAAAGCCTTTTTGTGACAAGGACATGACAAGACATCATCCCAGGGATGCTCCGCCCTATCAGAGTGAATTTCAAACAAAATTCACTCCAAACTATCTTCAAAGTGTTTCTTCACTGAGGTTTAAGCCGAGTTCATCCCAGCTGACTTCCAGCCCACAGGGAATAGACTTAAGTTGGACTGAAACAAGTGACAGCAGTGTGCCTTGGTGGCCAAGAAGGCCAACGGCATCCTGGCCTGTATTAGGAATTGTGTGGCCAGCAGGAGCAGGGAGGTCATTCTTCCCCTGTACTCAGCACTGGTGAGGCCACATCTTGAGTACTGTGTCCAGTTCTGGGCCCCTCAGTTCAGGAAGGACATTGAGATGCTTGAGTGTGTCCAGAGGAGGGCAACGAGGCTGGTGAGGGGCTTGGAACACAAGCCCAATGAGGAACGGCTGAGGGAGCTGGGGTTGTTCAGCCTGGAGAAAAGGAGACTCAGGGGTGACCTTATCACTCTCTACAACTCCCTGAAAGGAGGCTGCAGCCAGGTGGGGGTTGGTCTCTTCCACCAGGCAGCAGCTGACAGAACAAGAGGACACAGTCTCAAGCTGCATCAAGGAAGGTATAGGTTGGGTATTAGGGAAAAGGTTTTCATGGGAAGAATCATAAAGTACTGGAATGGTCTGCCCAGGGAGGTGGTGGAGCCACCATCTCTGGATGTGTTTAAAAACAGACTGGACGTGGCACTTGGTGCCATAGCCTAGCTGAGGTGTCAGGGCATGGGTTGGACTTGATGATCTTGGAGGTCTCTTCCAACCTCGTTATTCTGTGATCCTGTGACTCTCAAACCAAAAAAACCCCCCAAAGCCATTTGCTGCATTTGTGGGTGTAAATGCAAATGATGCAAATGCAGCTGGAATTACCTCCCAGGGGAGCTCACCTGGACGCCGAGGGACTGCAGCTTCTCGGCACAAAGGTCCATGTCGAAGGAGGAGCTGGGGCAGGTGTTGTCCATGCTGAGCACCAGCAGCACCCGGCCTTGGGGGGGTTCTGCAAGAGCCCAAAGGAGCCGTGAGCACAGGACTGGAGGGGTTTTATCCCACAGCCAAGGAGCACCTGGCAAAGGGGAGGCTGAGAGCACAAACCACCCTGGTGTGTTTTCAACACCTCCAGAATCCCTTCCTTGGACATTGCTAAGGAGCTCTGGAAGCAGCCTGAGACCCCCCTGTAAGGAAACAAACTGCAGAGAGGGAGGAAACTCCAAAAATATCCCAGGAGGGAGCAGCCAGATGTAACAGGAGCTAACACCATGCTCTGATCTGCAGCACAACCATGTCCTGCCCCAACAACCCCTGACTGGGAGGACAACGGGCTCAGGCTGCTGGGTGGTGCCAAGGCTCATTTCCCTCTTAGAGAACCCCTCCATTGCCCACCCACCACAAAAACCAACTTGAGCTATTAATTAAAGTGCTTTCCAGAAATCCCATTGCTTGGGAATGTGGCAGGGCTGCCCCGGAGCACCCACAGATCCTCCAGCAGCATTCCTGGAGCGTGGCTCTGCTCAAGGCTCCTCCAGTGTCAGCTTGGGCCAGGATCAGAGATGCATCCTAGAGATTCACTCATGTTAGGAGCCTGAAAAGTGTGAGGACAGCCTGTCCTAGATTTGAGGAGCAGCACAGGAGAGCTGTGATCTCCAGGCAGCCCATCTGGCATCACCTAGAGCTTACACAAGCTGTGCTACAGCGAGAGGAAGAGTTTGGGTCGAAGGAAGTGGCAGGTTCAGCTGAGATCCTGCTTTGCTGAAAGGCTTCATCCAAATTTCCTTCCCCTTTGCAGCTCCAAGGTCAGCCAGGTGTCCCTGGGCTGCTCCTGGAGACACTTTGGGCAAAAAGGGGCCCTGCTGGAGGGTGCAGGGGGATGTGAGTGAACAGCCATCCATGGCTCTGCCTTCTGCCAGGCTGCTCCAAGCCCCAATGTCCAGCCCAGCCTTGGACACTGCCAGGGATCCAGGGGCAGCCACAGCTGCTCTGGGCACCCTGTGCCAGGGCCTGCCCACCCTCACAGGGAACAATTCCTGCCCAATATCCCATCCAGCCCTGCCCTCTGGCACTGGGAAGCCATTCCCTGTGTCCTGTCACTCCAAACCCTTGGAAATTGTCTCTCTCCATCTTTCCTGCAGCTCCTTCAGGCCCTGTAAGGCCACAGTGAGGTCACCCCAAACTTCTCCTCTCCAGGCTGAACAATCCCAGCTCTCCCAGCCTTTCCTCCCAGCAGAGCTGCTCCATCCCTCTGATCCCCCTGGAGCCTCCTCTGGCCTCTCTCCAGCAGCTCCAGCTCCTTCCTGTGCTGGGCCCCGGGGCTGGGGCAGCTCTGCAGGTGGGGTCTCACCTGAGCACAGGGGCAGAGGGGCACAATCCCCCTCCCCTGCTGCCTCAGCACAGGTCAAGTTTCCTGAAGATTTCCCAACTTCAAAGGCCAAGAGGAGAGGACTTGCTGGGGGCTGCATTTCAATTGGTCGATTCACTCATTCCTGCACATCAGGCATTCCAAAAAAAGCCCCAAAGCATCTCCATCCCCTTCCCAAATTGCTGAAACATCCACAATGTTTGGGTACTTTGGCAAGTGAGATGCTGTTAAAGAGCGTCTTTGATAAAATCTGTCAGTGGTTATTTTAGGGACACTGAGCTCAGATCTGCCTCTCCCCTTATCAACAAGCTGCTCCCTTACCTGTCACCCACTGCAGGGCTCCTTCCTTGAAATCACTCTTGCAGTAGGGGAGGGAGGATCCACTTTTCTCAGTTCCACCAGTCTGGCTTTTCTGGGCCATGCTGGAGGTGCCTCTCCTTGAAGGATTCTGTGTTGTCTGGCCAGAAATTCAGCTTTGATGTCTCTAATTCAGCGTTTCTCTCTCTTCCTGCTGGGAAGCACCAACCAGCCCCACAGCACCAGAGTGGGGAGCAGATTGTGAAACCCTCACTCGCACTCCCACTGCTGCTTTCCTTGGGATCCTGCTTTCCATGAGCCACGAGGCATTTTCAAGCCCTGAAAAAAAGAAGATGAAAGTCCCAAATCTTGCAGAGATGAAGGATAACAGCAGTGACTGTGCTCCTTGGGGATGTCAGCACCTGGTGTTGGCCAGTGTGAGCTCAGTACACACAGACTCACTTTTTACATTTGTTTTTTATTGAGAGGTGGAAAAGTCACCCCTAAATATTCCTTAAATTGTCCTGACATCCTTCAGCATTCCCATTTTGTAAGCAATTAGCAAGGAACAGGCAGGACTTCTCTTTGCCAAGCCTCTTTGCCATCACCTTCAGAAGAACCTGGAGCTGGTATAAATGTCCCTCCCTGGAAGTGCCACTCCTGCTCAGTGACACAGGGACAAATCCTCACCACAGGAAGGGAGAAGTGCAGATAAGGAAGAAAAATGCATCTGCTGAAGGCAGAGCCAAGCAGGAGCTCCCACCCAGCAGCAGTGCAGCCTTTGAGGGTCTCTGCTTTCCTTTCCCCTCTCCTCTGCTTTCCCCTCTCCTCTCTTTTCCTTTCCCCTCTTCTCTGCTTTCCCCTCTCCTCTCTTTTCCTTTCCCCTCTCCTCAGGGAAGTTCTCACAGCAGGCACCCTGCCCAAGGTTTCCCAGGTGTTTCTTTCCCTGCTGACAAAGCTCTCTAACCTCCTGCCAGCACCTGTGGGTGGCTGTTAAATGCCTGGAGGACTCTGGAGTTTACTTTTCAATCACCTTCCACTCCAGCTCTCCAAAACCCCCATTTACTTTTTAACCTCTGCTCAAACCAGGAGCCTCTCGCTGTCTCCTGGTGGGAGGATCCCTCACAGATCTCACCCACTCTCCCTCCAAAGAGGATTGGGTTTTTTTCTGACCTTTTTTTCTGTTTTTTTTTCTAACCTTTTTTCTGGTTTTTTTCTAACAGTTGCTGCAGTTTCCCCCTCACACAAAGCCAGGACAGTCCCTGGTTGAAGAATGTCCAAAAGGAAACAGAGGCAAGACAAACAACACAAGACATTCTTCTGATCACAGAGAAAAAAAAAACCATAAAAGGGATAAAAACTCCCACTTAAAGGATCAAAGCACAGAGGGTGAGCAGTGAGTGTGGGCACACAGGATGGGCACAGCACCTGCTCCTCACCTGCACAGCTGAGGAGAGATTTCCCTGGGCACAGCTCTGCCATGAGGATCATGGGCAGCCACGTGTCACAGGGCACATCCCAGCACCAAAAGGTGCATTCAGACTGAATTTTCTCCCTCCTTTCCCTCTTTTCCATCCAAACACAAGGGAGTGTAAAATCAAGACAGAAAAGCCCACAGAAGACAGAAGCAAAGAGTGAAAAACCAGAGGAGACTAAAGAAAAAACTAATTAGGAACTGAAGAAAAACCTGCTTAAAACCAACCACCCTGTTGCTGCTGCTGGCACATCCGTTTGGAGATGAATCAAGGCTCTCTGGCTCACATGATGGGAATTTGGGGTCGCTGGAGGACAGTCCCCAGGAGGTGACAGCGAAGGTGCAGCAGGCCAGGGCAGCTCAGCCATCCCCAGGAGGGAAACAGCCTTCCTCCAATGCTGGGAGCTCCTCAGCCGAAGCAGCTTTGCTTTTACCTCTTAGAGCAGCACAGTTTGGCTCTGTTGCCTTTTCCTGAAGTGCCCATTTTGGGGTTTGGATCCCCCCAAACCTTCCTCCGCTGCCTCCTGAGCTACCTCGAGGAGCAGCCTCTCCTCTCCTGCACTCCTGGGCTCTGTGTCTCTCCACATCTCTTATTCTTTATGCAATGCCAACATCCCTCTGGTGAATTCGCTTCCTTCTTTTTTGGACACCTCCAAGCCCTCACCAAACAGCAGAGAACACCCAGCAGGTCCTTCTGCCTCATTCCCAGAGCAGCCAGCAGAGCCTTACCTGGTCCAGCTCACTCCTGGCGCCGGGAATGCAGCTCAGCTCCCTCCTCCTGCTGCTGCCTGTCCTGTATGTGCCACTGTCCCACTCTGCGCTGCACGGGTGCCACACTGTGCCACCACCAAGCAGGAAGGTCCCAGCCTGTGCTGGATAAGATCCCTGTGTCCCCTGCGCCTCCTGGAACCAGGGATTAAGCGAGCCTGTGCCCCTGCCTCCCTCTCCGCACCCTGAGCTGCAAGCACCGACTTGCAAAATCTCCCCGCTGCATGTGACTCTTGCCCTGGGCTGGGTTCAGAAATGTAGTTTTAACCCTCTGTAGTTCCTCAAAAGTGTTGCCACACCGAAGGCACAGCCACCAGGGGAGATTCTCCCCCCTCCCCAGGAGTTCCCTCACCTTCGGCAGGGTGGGGGTCCGCAGCTGGAGCCTGAGGAGTGCGAAGAGCTGAAGAGCAGCACAGACACGAGGCTTCCCCCTCCTCCTCCTCCTCCTCTTGGATCAGCCAGTCAGGATTCAGGAACTACACATCCCACAGTTGCACCCCCTCTGTTCCTGGGAGTGTTTCAGTCAAAGCCAAACACCCAAGACAAGGCTGGGGACACCAGAGGAGGCAAACGAAGATCTCAAGGCTGACAAGAGGTCACTCTCTCTTTATCAGAAGGTCATGGAAAGCACACAGGAACAGGGATAACAGGCAGGGCAGGAGTTGGAGCCCTCCCCACAACAGGAGGCTGTGCTGATGTGGAGCAAGTTTCCCCTCCAGCAGCTCCAGAAGAAAAGCAAGAGGCTCAGGCACAGATGGATCCTCCAGAGCGGCTGCACATGCTGGAGCTGTTTGCCTGACAACGCTGAGAGACACCATGAAAACAGAACTCCTTAGCCTGGGAATGGTGGTGTCAGAGCTCCCCAAAAGCTGCAGGATCCATGGAGGGTTGGAACAAAGCAAATCCAGTGGTGAATGGTTGAAAAAAAAAAAAAAACCAAAAAAGGAGCTCCTTGCAGTGCCCGTGTGCACTTCCTGGAGCAAAGGCCACTCTCCTCCTGGAGGGATGGGTTCTGCAGCCCTGCCTGCTCCAGGCATTGCTGAGCTGGGGGTTCATCCCCTCACGTGGCTCCACAGGCAACAGGAACAACTCCAAAGCCACTCACCCTCATGGGACCTTGTTACACTGGGAACAGGCAACACCATCCAGTACCGGGAAAAATCCCACGAATCTGTCACCAGCTCCAGTCCCCACCCAAGACAGGGCCGTGGGAAGCTTTGGGTTCTTTTGCAAAGGCTGCTCATCAAAAGTTTTGGTTTTGTTTGCTCCTCACCCACACAGAGATGCTGACAGGGAACATGAGAAGCCAAGAGCACTGGCAGCTGTCCACGGGGAAACACCCCAGGCAAATCCATGTGGGACAATACACTTCCAAGAATGTGGATAATGAGCTGCAGCACATCCCCTGCACCCCTCTTGTTTGGCAAGACATGCAAGGTCTTGGCATCAACACCCCCAGCAGAAAACTCCTGCTCATTTGAGAGAAGTGTTGGGATCACCAGAGGCTGGAATCCCAGGATGGTTTGGGTTGGAAGGGCCTTAAAGGCCAGCTCATTCCACCCTCCGGCAAACAGGAAACATCCCACCAGCCCAGGCTGCTCCAAGCCCTGTCCAGCCTGGCCTCACCCTCCCCTTTACCACATTTTCTGCCTCTGGGGGAGTTCCCCCCATCCCGTTTTCCCAAATTCCTGCAGTGCTGTGCAGCTGGTTATGGATTGCTTGGAGTTGATGTATTTGATTTCACCTTTCTCAGTTTCTCATCCCTGCAGGGAGTCTCAGGCTATTGGTTTCAGATCATTTCTCCCACTTATCAAGATCATTTGGAATTGTGATTCAGTGCTCTGTACAGTTTGTATCTCTTCCCAGCTTGGTGCCCTGGACTTACATTGTACTCCCTGTTCCACCTGCTGCATTAATGAATATATTACAGGGAACCTGATTCCAGGGAAAAGAAAAAATCTGCTGTTTGAAGACAGAAGAAGTTTGAGGACTGTCCCAGGCTGACAGCGCCCACCAACCCCTCCCAGCCTCAGGAATAACCTCACCCTCCATCACGTCCTTAATGTCATTTCTGAGGTCACTCTTCAGTCCCTATTTGAAGTCTCACTGCTTTAAATAATCAGACATACACTATTAGTCTGCTTTTGCCTATTCTGACCATGTTCTCTCTATATTTACTCCATGCTTTGATAAACTGAGCTCTTTTGCAGTATTTGGAATCCACAGCCCTGTGATTCCAGCTTTTTTGGCCACAGTCTGCATGTGGTTGCAGTTTCTCCCCACGTCAGCCTTGTTTGGACTGTGCACACTGCAGCCAATGCCGACACATCTCATTTTCTTTTGATGAAACTGCATTTTCAGGGGAGAACTGTGCCATTTTCTCCTTCTTTTTTCCCCTAGTGAGCCTTAATTAGGAGAACAAAGTTGTTGAAAGCCTTATCTTGCCCTTCTCCTCCCTTCCTGCACACAAAGTCCTTTCGCTCTGCATTGTTGGATTTTTTTGTCAGCAAAGCTGACAGATTGACAGTCATTAAATATAAAAATTTATTTCACACTACCCATAAATTACAAGTTTCAAATGAAGAATGACAGTTGCTTAAGGCACGAAGTGTGGCTCTTATCTTTTTTTTCCTACTTCTGCCTTTTTCCTATGAAGACTTAAAGTATTATTCTTTTTACTATGGTAATGCGAAAAACTCTTTTCTTGAATCTCAAATTAAAAGAGGGAAAGCTCACTGTGTGCCTGGGATAATGATTCAGCTATTGATCCAGAAGATGCTTTATTAGATTATTTTGAGGCAGACGAATGTAATTTAATACCAATTTATTTTCTATTCCTATGCCGGCCCAAGATACAATCTTTTCTGCATGAAATTAGCACTTTCTCCTTTCAACCTCAAAGAAAGATTACACAGTGCTCCTTCCTTGGATTAGTTTGGGAAAACTTTTTCAGCAGAACATTGATCTAGAGGGTTCTTGATAGTATTTTCTGTTAAGACTTTAAAGCCAAAACCTCAGCTGGGATCAGCAAATTCTTGGCTTGTCTCTCCCCTTATGCATTAATGCAAGAACTAGTGAAGAGAGATAAAGGGGAAAGAGATTCCTGATGAGGAAAGCAGAGGGAAAGAGGGAAAACAGAGCAGGTTTAATGCGGGCAGAGAGAAAGGAGAGGAGCTGCACTATTTTTACACAGTCAGCTGTCACCTACAGGGGACACTGCAGGGTGGTCCCGCCCCACAACAGCAGGACAGCACCCAGGATACCCCATCCTGCTGCTCACACCTCCCAGGAGCTGCCCCACCGGCCAGAAACTGCTGCATTTTCTGTAGGGTTACCAAATTCTGTCTGCTCCGGGGTCAGCTGGGCTCCAGGGTGGGAGAAAACAGCAGGAACTCAAAGCTGGGGATGGCAGGAAAGGGATAGAGAGACTGCCAGCAGCTCACTGGGCTGTATCTGGCATTAAAATAGCTCCAGATTTAATAAAGATCATCAGGAAATGTGAACTCACAAAAGCAGAAGAATGAGGAATTTAAGGTTGCCAAATGTGGACTTACCCCCTGGAAGACCCTGAACAACTCCCTGATGCTGCCATCCAGCACAACCAGCCTGGCAGCTCGAGGCAGAGAGTGGAAGGAGCAGGAAAATGTAGGGTCTGCTCCCTGTTTCTGAAACTGCCCAAATCCAGCTGTCAGTGGAGCTCCTGCTAAAGCACTGCCAGCCAGAATTGCTGCCTTCCTCATGAGAGCTCTCTGGACTCCAGATCTGGGCTTAGAGGTGATTTCCCTCCCTCATTTCACAGGATCGCAAGGTCACAGAATATCCCGAGCAGGAAGGGACCCACCAGGATCATCCTGGCCCTGCACAGACCCCCCAACAGCCCCACCCTGGGCATCCCTGGCAGCGCTGCCCAAACGCTCCTGGAGCTCTGGCAGCCTCGGGGCCGTGCCCATTCCCTGGGGAGCCTGGGCAGTGCCCAGCACCCTCTGGGGGAAGAACCTTTCCCTGCTCTCAGCCTGAGCCTGCCCTGGCCCAGCTCCAGCCGCTCCCTGGGTGCTGTCCCTGTCCCAGGAGCAGAGATCGGAGCTGCCCCTCGGGAGGAGCTGCAGCCCCCGGGGAGCTCTGCCCTCAGTCTGCTCCAGCTGAACAATCCCAGTGCCCTCAGCTGCTCCTCACGGGCCCCTCCAGACCCTTCCCCATCCCCGTGTCCCTCCTCTGGACACTTTCTCCCATTGTAGTGCCCAAACTGCCTCGAGGAGGAGGAGGAAGGTGGAATTTCCAGGGATGGGAGCCCAAATCAAGGGAATCACAGTGGTGTGTGTGTGCCCAAAGCAGCTTCTGCTCTTTCTGTGGTACACGAGCAGGCTGTGGCTCAGTCCTGAGGGATTGTCACAGACTCCCAGACTCGCTTAGGTTGGAAGAGACCTTAAAGATCACCCAGTTCCACCCCCTGTCATGGGCAGGGACACCTCCCACTATCCCAGGCTGCTCCAGCCTGGCCTTGGACACTGCCAGGGATCCAGAGGCAGCCACAGCTGCTCTGGGCAGAGGAGCAGCAGGAAGAATTCAGATACAGATTTGTTCTAACAGCTGGTGTGGGCTTCACTCCTACTCCTCAAACTTGCTGCAAAATTCCCCAAAAATCAGATTTCAGGGGCAGGAAGCAGCATGTCCCACTCCATCCCCATGTCAGGACTGTTCCCTGGCACAGGCTGGCTTAGGCACACAGGGCTCCCTTTCCCAGAGCATCACAGGGCAAGACAAAAGAATCTCAACTGGAAATAAAATCTCTGCACTGCACAAAGCCAGCCTTCCCGGAGAGCAGTAAATGGAAATCCTTCAGTGCAAAGTTGGAGTCATTCTCAACAGTTAAGTTTCAGGGAAGTATTAACAGAAAATTATTATTCTTGCAAGACATTGCCACTTCTGCATGTTCTAAAGGGAGCTTCTTCACAGCACGTTTGCCAAGGAGAAATAATCAGAGAGGATTTTTTTTCTTCCCCTTTTTCTCCTGCCTGTTCTAAAGAAGGATAAAAGTCCTCATTAACCACGGGAAACTTATGAACCAATATGAGAAAGTGGAGCACACACTTCATTTTTTTCTGGACAGAGGCTCAGTCTGTCACTGATAAGAGAAGGAATGAAATTGCTAATTACAGCCTGCAGCAAGGAGGGCTTTGAGGAGTGTCCTGCTGGAGCCTGAACACCTGCTCTCAACAGGGAGAAATGTCTCATCTCCAAAGGACAGAGAGGAATTAGCATGGCTGCAACCTTTTATGAGGCCATAACACCTCTCCACATTACAGCACACAGATTAAAACTGCTTTGATCCTGTTCTGCTTGTACCCACCTGGCTTCTCCCCCAGCCTGGCACATTTGACTTTGCAAGCAGCTTTTGTTTCAATTTTATAACCTGTTTAATAGCTTGAATTCCTGAAGAGATCTTTTCAGGAGTACAGTGATAAAATATGACAAGAGGAGACCCTGCAGCTGTCTGCTCCTGCCTGCAGGATTCACATCCACATCCATCCTGCTTTTTTCCCTCCCCATCACAACTCCAGAGGCCCAAGAGGCTTTGCAATGCCTCACTGAGGGGCTGGGGAAGTCAAGATGTTCTGAGGAACTAAACAGCATCCATGAAACTCCTTGCAAAGATGCCAAACTGCACAACTCCTGGGCCAGCTCAGGGACATGCTGAGGTCCCTTTTCCACAAAAAGCCTGGAATTGAACTCAACAAAAAAGCAAAGCTGCATTTAATGTTCTGCTGGTGAGGGCAAGAAACCACTGAAACATGAAACCCCGTGATGTATTTGTGTGTATTTTCGATTAAAGAGCTAGAAAGATTGATGCAGACAACTCCAAAACTCTTCTTTCCCACTGTTCCCAGGCAGGGGATGCTGCAGGATTCAGGATGACCTTGGTATAAACATGCAGTGACCAGCAATGGACCCAAGGAAGGGTAATTACTGTGCAGCACCTGGCTATCAAACTATTCCAATGAACTGGCACCATTTTATTTCCCCTAATGGTCACAAGAACATTTGTTCCTGAAGGTTTTCAGAATGATCTGGCAGGTGAAGCATCAGACTGGAGCCAAGAGGAGGAGCTCTGTAATGGGTTTTAACTTACCTGCTGTGACCTTCAGATATTGGCTGTCTCTCTTAAACTTTCTTTTATCAATACTTGATGGTCACTCTGCAGAGTCCAGACTCCCAAGATGCCCAGTGAGACTTGCCAGCATTCCCAGGACAGGTCAGCAGGAAGAACCAGACTGAGCAGAGGCTTTGGAGTGAAGTGTTTTTACTTTCAGGTGTCATAGTGCCAGGCTTGTACCTCAAGCTAACAGCAGAATATACAGAGGATTCAATACAGAGAAACTCAAGCACCTGAAAATGATCAGCCAGGACTTGCACAGCCAGGGAATTCCTCTTAAAAGGTTTTAACCCTGTGCAGAGGTTTAACAACACACTGGAAAATGCAGTTTGGTCAACAAGAATACAGGTACACAGGTTTAACAATTACTGACACAGGCCAGCAGCTCTCTCCCTTCTCTATTTCACAGAGGGAAGCCTCTCACTGAAAACTATCACCATAAAAAGGGAGCATTCCTGTGCCACCTGGAATATCTATTTAATAACTTAGCACAGATCTGAGACATGGCCACTTCATGTTTGAATAAGCACTGAATCCATGTCAAAAGAGAAACTAAGAGAACTCCAAGAGCTCACTGAAATAATTTAACACATGTACAAGGAGGACAGGTAAGGTATGGATAAGGGCTGTACATTCCACCCGAAGCTCAGACTTTACTCCCAGCACTCCCAGGGCATTCCTCCCTCCTCCCAGCACTACCCATTGATGCGGTAATTCACATGGATCTCGGGTTTGATGTCACACACCAGCGACAGCAGCTGGGACATCACCACCTCCCGGTTCTTCTGGAAGTTCTGCTGGATTACGCTCATCTTTTCCTGAGTCTCCTTCTCAACTTCAGTGGTGCAGCTGCCATGGGAGCCAAGGGCCTACAAACAGCAAAGGAAAGAGGAATTACCATGCCAAGCTCTGTATTTTGTTATTTTGGACCATCTCAGCCATTAATCTTTGTTGAGGGAAGATTAATGTTAATGTTTATGTCAAAGAGACAAAAGTACTGCTGGATTTTTTCCTCAGATTTCACCCTAAACTTGTCCAAGTATTTCATCCTCAGCCCCTGCCTTTTATCCTCTTTTATAGAATCATCAAATGGTTTGGGTTGGAAGGGACCTTAAAGATCATCTTGTTCCAACTCCCTGCCATTTATTCATGATCCACCAGTTTAGACCATGAGTTTCTAAGGAGTGTCCAAAACAAAGGCGCTGCTGTACAGACAACTGGAACCCCTGGGCACAACTGTACTAGAGAGTGCAAGAAAAGCAACACCCAGGAGTCAGGTTAAGCACAATTCCCATCATCCCATTCCTTCTACCCTTGGAGAATCTTTCTAAAAATCTTCCTTCAGCCCTCCCTTCTGGTGAGCAGGGACAAGGCAAGTGGCCTCTGCCACGTCAGCACCATGGAAACGAGCCTGTGACAGGATGAATGAGCCTGGTCTCTTTTGGACACTGCTCCACACAGCAGGTTTGGGGAGGCTGTCACCCCTCAGGGCACCCAGGAGCTTATTAAGCTGTTTCCCTGCTTGTTGAGATGCAGCAACACCGTGTCCTGAGCCACTTGCACGGGTTTTTCTGGGACACGTGGCTGTGCCTCACAGGAAGGCACTTGGGGAAGTGCTCCTGCTGTAACTCACTCCACCCTGAGGGTGCTGCCAGAGCAAGGAACCCCCAGCACAAGGCAAAGGGGCTGGAAATAAGTGAACGATGGAGGAAACCAACCGCTGCCTCCTTGGCCTTGAACTCCTTCTCCCGCTGCAGGCGGTACTGCTCGATCTCTGCCTGGGCTTCCTCCTTGGCCTGCTTCAGCCTCCGGTTCTTCCCTGCTCCCCAAGGACAAACCAAGGGAAAGAAAGAAAAGAAAGCACTCAGAGCTTGTTTTCCTGATGCCCAGCCATCACCACAGTGTTTGCTCCTTCTGCAGGAGGGATCAGCCAAGCCCCCTCCCAGAGTTTGCTGATCTCAGGAGGACCCCAGCAAACCACAGCCACCAAGGCCACCAAGCCTCGAGCTTCCAGCACTGAGCAGTGGAGAGCAGCTCGGAGCATGTGGATGCATCAGGCAGCATTCAGGTCTGGCTTTAGTCACAGAATGAGTCCCAGACTGGTTTGGGTTGAAGGAAGCTTAAAGATCATCCAGTGCCACCCCTGCCATGGGCAGGGACACCTCCCACTGTCCCAGGCTGCTCCAAGCCCCAGTGTCCAGCCTGGCCTTGGACACTGCCAGGGATCCAGGGGCAGCCACAGCTTCTCTGGGCACCCTGTGCCAGGGCCTGCCCACCCTCCCAGGGAACAATTCTTTCCCAATATCCCATCCAGCCCTGCCCTCTGGCAGTTTCCACATAAGAAGTCCCTCTCCCTCCCTTTCAAAAGCCTCTTTAAGGCACTGGAAGTGGCTCTGAGCTCTCCATGGAGCCTCTTCTTCTCCAGCTGAACACCCCCAGCTCTCCCAGCCTGGCTCCAGAGCAGAGGGGCTCCAGCCCTCGGAGCATCCCCATGGCCTCCTCTGGACTCTCTCCAGCTCCTTCCTGTGCTGAGCCCCAGGGCTGGGGCACCTCTGCAGGTGGGGTCTCACCTGAGCAGGGCAGAGAAGCAGAATCCCCTCTCCCCTGCTGCCCACGCTGGGGCTCAGCCCAGGATGTGTTTGGCCCTCAGGGCTGCAAATGCCCTGCAGGCTCATGTCCAGCCCCTCGTCCACCAGAACCCCCAAGTTCTTCTCTGCAGGGCTTCTCACAGCAAGTTCTTTTCCCAGTCTGTACCCACGTTTGGGATTGCCCCAACCCACGTGAGTGTGCAGCTTCTGAGAGATCCCAAAAAGAGCCCACAAGAAAGAGCATTAAATCTTAATGTTGCCAGACCAACTGTGAAACCAAATGCAGAGCTGGCCACTGCCTCAACTTCCCCTCCTGGACTTCCCTCCACATTCTCCCCTCCAAGATTATCATCACTGCTACAAAAAATCTGCCTCTTGCAACATTGTCAGGGGTTGAACCGCAAGCCAAGGCAAATATATAAATACAAATATATGTATTTGTTTGAAGCAGAAAAGGTTTGCAAAAGCTGGGGGTCTTTGCAACCAGAATTTCTCTTGCTTAACAGGAAAAGCTACCTTAGATCCATAAGGAACAGCTCTGTAATCACCGATATGGAAACACGCTGTTTTCATCAGGAAAAAAGCGGCAGAAGGTAGGAAGGGCAGAGAGAAGCACAGCCGTGCCCCAAGCGAAGGCCGGGTTCTGGCGGCGGTGTCCTACAGGGAGCCCGGAGCTCCTGAGCCCTGCGCTGGGCTCTGGCAGGAGGCTCCCGGTGCGGCTGCGACCCCTCACACCGCACTCAGCCTTCGGGAGGAGCCTCCAGCGCTGCTCTCCCGAAGGCCCCACCGAGCCCCGAGCACCCCCGGGGCAGGGCTGGGAGATCCCCGCTGCCCCACCGCCCTCAGCGCCGGGCCGCAAGGCCTGAGCCGGCCGCGCCGGGATAGGCCAGACCGGACTGGGCCGGGCTCCCCCGCCACCACACCCCCCCTCGGCGGGGGCTGGCGGAGCCGGGCCGTGCCGTACTCACTCTTGCGGGCTTCGGCCACCTTCTCCGCGGCGCGTTTCTCGGCCTGCAGCAGCTGCTGGATGCCCTGCGACTGGCTCGCCATGGCGGCCGCTCCGTCCGGCGGGGCCGCGGCAGCGTCACTGCGTCAGGCGGGCCGCGCCCACACCGCGCAGGCCACGCCCCGGACACGCCCCTGGAGCTGATGGCCCCGCCCATAGCCCCGCCCCCTCGGTCTGTGAGGGGAGCTCCCCCCCGAGTCCCGTTCCTACCGCCCCGTCCCCGGTGCCCGAGCCTTTTCTACACCCCCTGCCACAAAATCAGCTTAAAAACCTCGAGGAAGGCGCTGATGGGGGTTATTTTAGTTTCTTTCGTGGTTTGTAATCGCTGGAACTGCGGCAGCCCCCGGATGAGCAGTGACATGGGCACCAGGGATGCTTCGGTCCCTCCCGGGCTGTGGCGTCTCCTCCCCACTGCCGGCATGCGGGGTGTCACCCCCAGCACGGAGCCACCGATGCTCGGAGGACTTTACAGTCATCCCGGACCACCTTTTCCAGGGGCTCCCAGGAGAGCCAAGTGTCCCCCGAACGCCCCCAGGCTTCACCCCATCCCACCCCACACTCACCCATCACATCCCAGGGCCCATTTAAAGCCCTGAGCGCAGCTCCCCCAGCACTTTTGGAGCGTAAATTATAATTATTGTCAAATAATATCACTCTGATGAAGCCTCAGAGCCAGGACAGTGACTCATCGCTGCCGGGAGAGGCGGGGGGGCTGCCGGTCCTCCTCCTCCTCCTCCATCCCCCGTGATGGAAGGGACAGGAGACAATGAATCAAATGTGTATTTATAGTGCTGAATAGGAATTATGAGTGTTTTCAGGGTGACCTTCAGCTGGGCCCAGCGATTAAGTAAATGGGCTTAGTGTGCCCATCCATTCAGGGGGATATTTTCTTCAGTGAAATATAAAAGGAAGGATGGGGAGAAGAGCTCGGACCATAATTCCGGGGTTTGAAGCAAGGCTGGGATGCTGGGATGGGACGCTGGGAGCCACTGGGAGCAAAAGGATGAGCTGTGGCATCACATCCAGGCTGTGCTGGCAGAAGGGAAACCCAGGAAATGTGGTCCTACATCATCTGTCATGGATGGGGCAGCTCCAGCCAAGGGGACACGGCTCAGGTGCTGTGCTGGTTATCAGGGAGCCAGGAAATCATAAAATGGTTTTGGTTGCAAGGGGCCTCGTTTAGTTTAGTTCCAACCCACCCTGACACGCTGTCTCTATTCCAAAATATGTCACAGCCAAAAAAACTGGTGGGGTCAGCTGGGGTAGATCCAGGCTCCTTTACAGCAGTAACAACCCAGAAATGAGGTTCTTCTCGTCTCATCCCAAACCCCGGGAGCCCCTGCCCTCCTCTCACCTCAGAACAAAGCCACAAAATCATTAAACTCTCCCTCTGACTCCCACGGCCCTCAGATGATGCCCCTCAGCCCCATTCCCATCTAGAAACCCACCATGCTCATTAGCTGCTCCCGTGGTTTCAGGAATGTTCCCTGTTAATTAAATCACTTGAGCTGAACCCAGAGATGACCCCAGAGTAGGATGCTCTGAAGGGGATACCAGGGATCAAACAGGGTTTGGAGCAAAGGGCTCCGAAGGGGTCTGGCTCTGCCCTGAAGTCACAGGCAGCACTGGGGTGTTGGTGATTTTCAGACTCACAGCTTCTGTCTGTAAGGTGATAATGATAGCACTGCCCTTTTCTGCCCCCAGAAATACTTTGGCTCTGATCACACTACATTTTCAGACAAAAATCCCTCTGAATTTCAATTCTGGGTCGCTTAAAAAAACACGTGATGAGTTTGTAGCAATTTCATTTTGACAGTTAACAAATGAGACAATAACAGTTTGTTTTTAAAACAATCTTTTGCTTGGTTGTGTTGCTTTCTAGTTTACAACTGCCCGAAAGCTAATTGAAACCTCACGGTATGTGTCACATGAAAGACATGTGAATCCAAAAGCTGTTGGAACAACTTCCCCATTCACTTAATATTTGAAAAAATCGCTTCTTGCTGGTTGCAGAAAACAAAAACAAACCAAAACCCATAATTTCCCATCCTCAGACTTGCACAGGTATAAATAAAAGCTGCTGGAACCACTTGAATTCTACCAGCAATGGGTTGATAATTAATTAACATCAGGAGTACTTCTGAGCTTGGCTTTTATTCCCCCAGATTCACAGAACATGAGCTTGTCACTCGCTGTTAGAGGAGGCAGCTCTTGCTCACATTGACATTGGCATCCCTTTCTTTGTCCAGCACTGGGCAAAAGATATCTGAGGGTGATAAACTTGACCAATCCTAAATTTTATGCACCTCACATTCAACGGAGGCAGAGGGAAGGATATTTATAGGAGACCAAGGCTGGTCCTGCTTGCTAGGATGGGAAAACAAATTATTAAAATAAATAAATGAAAGCATTTTCTTTCTTTTTTTAGCTGCTTCTACAGATCACAAGAATGAAAATTAAATTAAACAAATCTCTTAATTAATTTTCATTCTTTTTCCAAAACCTTTTTAACTTTCCTGCAAGCACTAAATACTTCTTTTCATTTTGGAGCTGCATCTTTCCTCGCTCTGCTTTTGTTCTGCGCTGGGTCACAACTCCAAGCATGTGTCACACAGGTTCCTGAAATACCAGCAGATACTTCTAGAATCAAGGAAAAAAATATACAGCTTGGTTTTGTTTTTCTTTTAGTTCCCAAGCCCACACAACACACTTCGTGTCTCATGATCCTGCTGTCATTACGGATTCCCAGACATATTTGGGAAGAATGAGATTTTAAACAGTGTCTGGCCCCTTTCCAGAGCAGGTAATTACATTTTTCCTCTCTAAATTCCCTTACACTTTCAATTGGATCCGTTATTATTCTCCATTCCCCAAGTTAAACTGTTATGCTGTGCAATTGTCTGTTCTTTCAAAGAGGTTTTGTGTTCACCCCTGGGAACTGAGCTGATCTCTCACTTCTGAGGTTTAATTCATTAACAGGAATGCATTGAGGTGATGCAGCTGTTGTATGTTGATAAAAGATCATTGGTTCATTATTACAGGATGGTCAATGAATGATTATTAATAAGCATTCATATTTTGGAGGGATTTTTAAATTTATAAACAGAGGATTAAAAATCAAAGTACAGCATAGCAGTAGAATTTACATAGAAAAATCAATTAAACCCTGAAGTTCACAAGTCGATGCCACTTGTCTGTACCTGACCTGTGCCAAGAATTTGGCCCAAATATCCCAAAAAGAGAAATAAAGCTCCATTTGTCATTTGGAGTTGCTCTGTGATCAAGGAGGATTTAAAGCCGGGAGTAACCCGATTGCAGTGATGGAATTACACCAGAATGGACTTACACTGATGTGGTAAGAATTGATTTTTGTAAAAGCAGTTTAAGAAGCCATATTTCTGTGTCAGCCCCTGTTATCCTCCTTCGGGATAATAGAGCTGCTTTGGGGAGATGCTTGGCTGTGCCAGTGGCTCACATCACCCACCAGGCTCAGTTTCATATAAATCAGGAGCTTTTGTAAGAGCCAGCTTGGAAGCTCTGTTTGTTTATTCTTCTGTTGTGATCAAGTGTCAGCAGACCTTATTAATTCCTTGTCCATCAAAGGAAATCTCCATTCCTGTTTCCTTGACATCTCCTGGTGTCCATCCTTAATCAGAGGTCAAGTGTCCTTTGCAAAGGACGTGGCTGGGAGGATAAATGGACACGAGACTGAATGTTCCCCATGGAGCATCCGTGTGTGCCATCCCTTGGGAGCCCTCCATCAGGGAACACCCTGTCAGGGCTGTCGTGGACTCAGCACAGAGTGTCTGGACCAGGATTTTTGGATCTGACAGCCAAACAAAGCAGGTCCTGGAGCACAGTAATAAATAACATCTCCTGTAATGGGCTGCACCAAAGTTTTGGCTGCTGAAGGCAGCTTCCAGTTCTTCACAAGAGCGTTACTCCCTCTCCACTGGCAACAAACACACAGAAAATCTTATTTTTACGCCACCATAAAAGATGTCTTGTCTTCTCAGTTCCACTTTCTCTGCCCCAAACCACTGAGTAATGTCACTGTGCACCGTGGTACGGGCGCTGCTGACTTCCAGTGATGGATGAGACAATCCCTGTGCACGGAGATTGTTCGGTGCTCGGAGCTCTTTGAGTAAATGACACACGGCAGCACAAGCCTCATTATCAATATTGCCTGGAAATATCAGAAACATCAGAGGCCGCAGTTTAATTTGGATGCTTATCATAAGCTCGGGAGAAATGGAAATGTGTGACAATAACAAAACACTGCAGCAGTGATGCCAAGCAGCCTCGAGCAGCTGATGAATTTCTAGGCCACGGGGGAAGGAGCTGTGGGTGCTGGGGGATCCTTCTCCAACACTTGTTCAAACAAAAGTGATGCCAGGAAGTGACAATGTCTGGAACTCCAGCAAATATCCCTGCGGCCTCGGGGACCTGAGGAGATGTAGAACAAGAGCTGCTGATGTGCAGCTTCCTCCTGGGACTGCTCACATCACTCAGCTCCAGGGCTGCTGCCTGCTAAATGAAGCAGGTTTTTCTCCGTAAAGGCAGTGGAGCGATAGAGCCTTCACTGCACAAGTTCACCCAAATGCTCGGAATTACCCCAGGAAGGTGAAGTGAACTTCCCTCGTTCCCAGCTCAGAAAGTTTGGATCCTGAAGCCAGACAGCAAATAGCTCCTCCAGGAAGGTTTTGCAGAGGTACATAAGCACCTAGGCATGCAGATAGCTACCTAGTGGAACTAATTTGTTTACAACGTTCATGGAAAAATCTTAATAACCAATTTCTATATTTAGCCTAAATGCCTTTGAAAATCCGAGCTCTGCATCCCTGTGCTCACTGTCCCCGTCCATTCCTGTGGGGCTGCGGGAAAAAGCCAAAAATAAACCCACAGCCAGCATGACCCTCTCACAGCCCTGATTTTGTCAAAACCAACCCAAAAGCTGCTGCCCTGCTGTGGCCACGCTGCACCCCCAGTTCAGACTCCTAATTACCCAGCTCAGTGCAGAACCAAGCCCACCCAGTTTACCTGAATTACCCCCTCGTTCTCTCACTGCTCTCCTCTCCCCAGATCAAACCCCTGCTTCATCCTGCTTGATTTCCATTGCCATTTGCCAGACAGCTCTCAGCTGCAGGGAAAAATAAAATCAATCAATTTTTCCACTCCCTCATCCAGCAGCTTCATGCTCCACCCGGCATCGAGCTCCGTGCTGGCAGGATGAGCTCCCCAGCAGTTGGCCACCACCAAAGCAGCCCAGGGCCATTTGGTCACCGAGTTGCAGAGCTGCTGGAGCAGGGGCTGCAATGATCTGCCTGACTGTGCCACAGGCAGGGGCACAGGAGCAGAGTTTGGGCTCTGTGTAATGGGATTGCACATCAGTGGTTTCAGGATATTAATAGCGGGATTAACCTGAAACGGCCGTGGTAACAAATTGATTATCAAGAACAATAAATCATCTCACACATGCAGGTAGCCCGGGGGTTTTTTGCATTGTAAAGCCATGAGTTTGTCTACAGGACTGTAACAACCCCCAGCACGGAGCAATACCCAGGAAAAAGCCAATCAAAATACGATTAAACTCTTTTGGGAATGCAGAAGGCAAAGAGGGAGAAGGCTGCTGGATTTTACAGCTCTAAGATATGGACACAAGCAATGTGACTTCTTTTGCAGCCCCTCTCCACCTCCACCTGCTGACCAGTCCTTTCCAGAAGACTTTGGAATGACTTTGCAGGGCCTGGAGCCAGGACAAAATGTGGCTGCTCTGGGCATGAAGGACATGGGAAGGAGTGTGGCTACTTCAGCATCCAGCAATTGAGTGATGGCCAGTTCCCCCTGCATCCCAGAGCCTTGAGCTCCCTGGATTTGCTCATGCAATTTTCCATACACAACCCTTGGAATGCAGAAGGGTTACTGCTAAAGGCTCAGCCCCACTGGATCCAGCTGCCTTCCCCCTACAGGAACAGGGATCCAACAGCGCTGCAATGTTTGAAGGACATCGAAGCACCAGATACCCAAATCCACCCCACAAAATTCACAGCTGGAATGTGAACTCTCATTTCCTTGGAGGCACGAGTGAATAACTCCTGCACGTGGACTGGAGTCATCTGCTCTTGGCTCCTGATGCAGACAGGAAACATTGAGTGAGCCCCAGGAAGGGCCCTGCTCTCACCCCAATTCCCTGCATTGGGGCAGATTCCTTGACCATGTCAAATCCACATCCCCGGAGCTGGAGAGGAGCATGGCTGAGAGGGAAAAAGGGTGTGCCTCTCAGCCTCTGAAGCACGCTATTTATAACATCAAGGAACATTTCAGGGGGTAATTTTAAAATATTCCACAGGCACAGAAGCAGAAAAAGAGCCATTTGGTTTGGGATTGGAGTCTTCTTCTACTAAAGCCAGTTCCTATCCACACAGCAGGACTTGGAGCTCACCAGTGCCAGGGCTCTTTTCACTTCCAGCTGTCTCCGGGGTGCTCTCAAGTGCAGTTCAGCTGTAGGAAGGTGCTCAGGTATTTCTACAGCTCAGAAGGTCCCCGTCCCTTCCATCAACTCTGATCTGCACTGGGAATCAGACCCTTCCCAGCCCTCTGGCTCTCCAGTGCGTGAGGAATTACATCACAGCTGCTCCTTGTACCGAGGGTGAGAGCTGAGCAGGAGTCTTCACAGAGACAGATGGGACAAGAAGTGCCAACTGCTGCCATTAATAAGTCAAAGCAAGTCCATCCATCCAATTCAAACTGCTTTAGTTTGGGAGTTATTTACAGCCAGTGACAAAAATTAGATCCAAGTCAAGGAGATCACTGAGACACCCAGGGATTGGGTTAGCTGGTACCATGGAATCTGCTGACCTGGATTAATATTGGCATCAGAGGAAAAACACCCACAGGGCTTGGAGATTTATTGGGAACTGCAGCAAGGCTCCTCTGAACCCCCAGAAGGAGCCTTGTAGAGAGCCATGTCTGGGCCAGGAGGAATCCAGAGAGGGACTGGCAGATGGGGTGTCCCAAAGCCTGGCACACATTGCAGTGGTGGTGGAGTCAGGGCTTGGAAAGTCTGGGATGCAGGTGGGAGAACTGGTACCTCTTCCAGCAGAGCTCCCAGAGGGGTGAGACTCCCCTTCCCATTGCTGCAGCACACGGAACACGGAGCTGATCCACACACCCTCAGTCCCCACTTCTCCAGGGAGCAGCAAGTAACAGTGGACAAGCTGCTGCTTTCCCAGGTAACTCAGCCTGGGCTGAGGCTTTCCCAGGTAAATCAGCTCCAGGCTGCCAGACCTTCCCTGCAGAGCCCCAGAGCAAGGTCAAAGTGAGCCCTGAGTGCTGCAGAATTCCCTCCCATAGGAAAAGTCCATCAATATCCCATCCTGTATCCCTATATCCAGCTCACACTGATCCCGTGACCCACCCCTTGGAGCAGCCCAAAGCAGTCTCTGTGGAACACTCTCAAGCCCACCTGGCACCAGCAGCACAGCTCCTGCCTCGCTGCCTTGGTTGTTGTGCCCACCACAAAAATCAAATACAGTGAATTTGCAATAAAAAGGGGAAAAAACATGTGGAGTTTCCCTTTGCCATCTCATTCTGCTGCTGGGTAGGACTCTGGCAGAGTCCAAACTCCAGCTCCATTCCAGCCAGCCTGGCCACGGGAATAGGACCAGTTTTGCTTGTTCCTACCACAGACACCTTGTCCATCACTCCAGGAAACCTGGTTTTACTGTTGTCCGACAGGAAAACACATTTATGATGGGTAAAATCTCCTCTCCAATTCTGATCCTGGTTTATTGGTACAGGAGGCCTAAATCCTGGGATTTTGCTCAGGAGGAATTCAGCTTGTCTATCTCCAATGCTCCGGCAGATAAGATCCAAAGCAGCACATCCACACATCCACAACTGGAATTTTCTTCACCAGTGGCCAGCTCCGGCTCCCTGGTGTTCCTCACGTCAATGTGCTGAGGTTAACTCCCAGTTTTGTTTGTTTTCTGTGTGATTTCCACCACTTCAATAAAGCTGTTTGTCACCAAACCCAAACCTTTCATATCTATCGACCGGACATACACTCTGAACATCCCTTTCCTTCTCTCCCTCTCGTTTAGAGAGCACGTGGAATTCAGGGCTGGATTCTCTGGATGGATTGCATGGAGCTAAGAGAGACACCAGACACGCATTTCATTGCAAAAACCCCAAACTTCCCTGTTTAAATCCCTTTACCATGACTAACCCTATCTTATCAATGATCCTAATTTATCAATGATCACTCCTCACCCTTTTTTTGCTGTATCATGTCCCATACACAACCCTGCTCCTCAGGGCGTGAGATTCCTGCTACGGCTCTGGTGGGAACAGCAAAAAGGAGTTGTTGTTCCAGGGAGACAACAGGGAGCAAAGGGCAGCACCAAGGAGAACACAGCACCTTTGTGAGAAGGAGAGGAGCTCTAGGTTGAGTAGGAATCTTTTTATTTCCAGGCAGATTCCCAGTCAGGACACCCAAGGAACAAACCCACACATGACAGCAGATACTTATTTCATTGCAAAAATCCCAACCTTCCCTGTTTAATTCCCTTTGCCCTGACTGATGGTATTTAAACAAGCACATCGCGTTTCGTGAAGCATTTTATCCACTTTAATTAAAAACTAGGATTCATAGAGCAGGACAGGTGTGCTGCACACCAGCAGGAAGTTACAGTCCCCACTTGGGCTTGCAGGTGGCTTTTTGCAGTACCCAGCACACAATCACTGCTGAACTGGAATAAGCACCATCGACTGCTGTCTCTAATAGAGGATATGATTTTAAAGAGCTCACAACACCTCAAGCTTATTGTATTTATTGACTGAGGCTGTGAGGACCATAATCACGTGTGAAACACCAGGTTATTCATCAGCTGTTGGCTTTTCAAAAGGAGCACCCAAAACTGCCCAAACAGCATCAAACAAGTGCAGGCGCTGCTGTGGGAGGGCTTTGTCACCATCCCATGAGCACAGAGGGGAGTGGTGGGAGTGCTCCAGGCAGCAGCCACCAGGCAGAGCTGGCTCCTGACCTCTCCTGGGCAAACAGCAGAGCAGGAAAAGCTGAGCCCCACAGCTCCCACGAAGCATCTCACCGCTAGGAACAAGAGGGGAGGCAGCCCCTGGCCTCAGGTGCCTGCACAGCAAAGCAAAACCAGCAGCCAACAGGTTGGGCAGCTTCCCATCTAAATCAGAAGTCAGGAGTTTCTTCTTCAGACCTGAACCTGGCTGCTGGCAAACACCTCATTTTCTTGCCCTTTTTAACTTGCCTCTTCTCATCCAGTGACTTCTGCTGTTATTTCCCAGGCTCTGGAAATGGAATGTGACAACACAGCTTAGCAATGATCACTCCTCACCCTTTTTTTGCCATATCATGTCCCATACACAACCCTACAGCCCGGGCACGGCATCACAGCTCCTCAGAGCGTGAGATTCCTGCTACAGCTCTGGTGGGAACAGCAAAAAGGAGTTGTTCCAGGGAGGGTGAACAGGGAGCAAAGGGCAGCACCAAGGAGAGCACAGCACCTTTGTGAGAAGGAGAGCAGCTCTAGGTTGAGTAGGAATCCTTTTATTTCCAGGCAGATTCCCAGGGAACCAGTCAGGAATCCAAGGAACAAACCCACACATGACACAGCACAAAATTCATCTCCTGACACAGCTGAAATTCATCTCCTGAGCCCTCCAGTGAGAGCCAGGGGTGAGACCCCCGAGTGGGGCTGCCAGAGTCAGGTGGAACACAGAGATGGAGTTCTTTTAAGGACTGATTTTGCTTAATAACTCCTAAATAAAGGGTAGGATGTGCAGATGAAGTGTCTTCCCTGGCTTTGGTACTGCCCTCCCTGTGTTCCTTGCACTCAGCAGTGTCAGTGGCTGCTGCCATCTCCCCTTTCACCAGACCATCTCTTTGTTCTCTTGGTCTCTGTTTGCCCCAACTTCACTCAAACTTTCCCACCACAGCCTCATTAGAAATGCTTTTCCCAAGGAACACCTACATGATTTAATGCCTTTCTGGTGCCTAATCAAGCATTCCACTTAAAGAAGTCCCAAATTAGCCTTGCGTGTGCCTTGTCAGATCATTAGCCACGTTGGCTTTCATGCTATTTTCCACTTAAATCTGGGCTTTAAGTGTTTTTTTCTCTCCAAGTTGTTCTAAAGCATCATGTGCTATTTATCAAATAAAAGGTCTCAGTTGCTGTTCTGGTGCCACGACCCCCCAGTGCTGGGGATTTTTGCAGTGTCCTGAAGTGACATCTAGACTTGAGCTCCTGTTTGCTGGGTGTTGCTGTTTATAGCAACAGCAAGCACTCAGCCTATTAAAATTTGGGTTTTTCTGCCTGTGCCTTCAGCAGAAAGAGGTGACCAGAGTCTGGTGCTTGGGGAGAGCAGATCTTTGGTGTAGCTTGTTGATAGTTAAATGTGCAACACTACAGACAGGCTTTGTTTTGGAGGATATGCCCCAAATCAGGGAAAGGATCTGGTTCTTAGAAAGCCAAAGGAAGTTCAGTGGTGTTTGCAAAAAAAGAAAAACCAAAGTCCTTTACAATTTGCTGCAGGCTGCATAGTCACCCATGTGAGAACAAGCCTTGCTTTTTCTAGCATTTCTTGTTAAAACCCCTGCCAAGTCTCCTGCCTAAAGTGTAATTCAGAATTTCCAAGCTTAACAATGCAGGCAGCCTCCTGGCCTATGGGTCTGCATTTTTATACATATCCCAAATGCATCTCATTTACCACTTAAATGCTCTGGTTTGTACCAGGAGGGGGAAAAGCTTCCAAGATCAAACACTAGGCAGTGTCTCCTAATAAACTCTGCTAGAATGCTGTGGAACAGGGCTCATCCTGCAGGGAGAGCAGCTCCGGGAGCTGCAGGAACAGCAATCGTGTGTGGTGCAATCAAAGCTGCAGCCTCAGCCACACACTGACCCCTCGCAGGGAGAAATGAATTTAAACAGCAATTACTTGTGCCAAAACTCAGCAAATGTCCTGTCACCAGAAACTTGTTTAAAACTAAAAATCTCCCTTTTCTTGGGGAGGAAAGGCAGGTCCTGAGCCAGCAAGGCTGTGGACAGTGCAAGGAGGCAGCAGGAGGGGTGGGAAGCTGAGGTGGCACTGGGGACTCTGCCCTTTGGTGTCCCCAACAGCCCAGAAGGAGCTGCAGATGGGACCCACCCAGCCTGAGGTTCCTCTGCAGCTCTGAGACCCTCTCTGAGCTAAGGGAGCAAAGGGAAAAAGGGAAAAAAACATTTCCAGCAAAGCAACGGAGCAGGGTCCATCCAGCTGCATCTTCCCCCATAGAAATCCTGCAAGGAATGCAGAAGGAACTTGGAAGAGGAAGACTTGAAACGCTGGGAGTGTTTATTGATGGCAGGAAAAAGGGGGCTGGAGAGTGTGAGGGGGGAGGGCAGAGCTCAGGGAAGAGAATTTGGCTGCACCAGCCTGGGGCTGTGTGGATTGGAAGAGCTGGAGGTTTGTAGGCAGCAGTAATAAAGAGTAATAACTTACAAATCAGTGGGGAAACGCTGGGATCTGGGATAGGCACTGCTGGGAGAGCAGGAATCAAGGGTTAACACAGCCCCTTTGGGCCTGGGAAGCCTGAGGGGATGTGAACACAGACCCCAAGGGCTACTGGAGCCCCAAAGCAGCAGCCTGGTCGCCTTCCCAGCCCCTCCTGCGTGTATCCAAGGGGAAGGGTGGTGTCAGGAGGTGTCTGTCTCTCCTGCCTGGCAGCTGGCAGCTCTCCTCCTCCTTTATCATCCTGCCCAGCTCATCGCCAAGTTTTTATGCAAAGCAGAAAAGCCTCATTAAGCGATGCTGAAAGTGCTCCTCTCCTGGAGTTAAATGTGACACCCATCTAAGTGAGCAAAATGTTCTGGCTGGGTGAGTGCTTTGTGCAGGTACAAAATGACTCGGGAAGGTGCAGAGTGGGGAGAAATCGGGCCTGGGGAGGAAGGGGAACTGACTGAGCTTGCAAAGTGTGTCAGTCTCAAAGCTGGGAAACAAGCCCAGACAGCCTCATTGTAAGTCTGATATTCAGCTGCACATGCCAAATGCCTTCTGACTTCCCTGACAGAGCTCCAGGGAGCAAATCCAGAAGGACAGTGACTTCTCCTCTGGTTCATCAGCGTTTCTTGCAGTCCATGGACAGGCAGAGCTTGGTTTCATGCTCCTGTCCCCCCAGTCTTTGGAGTTGCCCTGTGGGATTCCTTCGGGTCTGGTCCTCAGGGGTTCAGGAAGTGTTTAGACAATGCCCTCGGGCACAGGGTGGGATTGTTGGGGCTGCCCTGTGCAGGGCCAGCAGTTGGACTTTGATGATCTTTGTGGGTCTCTTCCAGCTCAGGATGTCCTAAGATTTTAAATCAGGCAGCTCTGTTGCAGCCAAAGGAGCTGTTGTGATTTATACCCAGTGAGTTTGTCCTGCAATTCCTCATGGCTGGAAGTCCCTCTGTCCATCACTTTCAGGAGCTTCTGACCCAAAAAGCATCAGCTCAGACCAAATCCCTGTGGAAGGTGACTCAGTGTTGTGTTCACAGATAGGATGGGGGCTGGAGCACCACCAGCCTTGAGCTGGGAGAGTCTGAAGTCATGACCCACAGAGTCTGAGGAGAGCAGGGCACCTCTGGAAGGGATCCCAAGGACCAGGGCGCCACAGGGCTTTGGCTTTGATTGTTTTTCTCTGAAAAGTGCTGTGCTGGTGGTGTGGTGGGAGCAGAGAGCTGGGACAGCACCTGTGCACCTCCAGGGAATCCTCCCTACCTGGGCAGGTAAAGGGAGCTGCTGGCAGCCTCCATAGCAGGGGGAATGGCAAATTCTGACTCTTCAGCTCTGGATAACAGAAAAAGAAGCACTGAGATGGAGAATCCCAAATTAAAGCCACTCTGGGCATTGCCAGTGGGGGGCTGGGAGAGCAGGGGGGGGTAACAGCACTGTGTACAAAGAGCTCCGAGTTCTGCTGCTGAAAGTCAGGAACTTGGAGCTGCTGGGGGAAGATTCTCCTGAACTGGTGCCTGAGTGAATCCCAAACACCTCAGAGCACCTGCTACCCGTGAAATGGTGTCAGACAAGGATTATATCTTCCCTCTATTTGGTAATTCCTTAATTATGGAGGTCTCCAAAGGTTACAGAGGTGGCGCCTGTGCAGCTGAGTCTTGCACTTGGAGCAAGAGTTCGATTGCTTCTCCTCTGCTTATGTCATGTAAAAATTGTTTTCATCTGTCTGCTGGAAAGCAGAGTCGAGGATGTGAAACTGCAGAATTTGTCAGATAAACCAGAGTTGAAAGTATCCCTCCTCCCTGCATCCCATTCCATCTCCTCTCGCTGTTGCTTGTCTCATTCAGGATATTATTAACTCTCTCTCTGGAGCCGTGGCTCTGCTCACAGCACAGCATTAAACCAAACAGAGCAACAGCTGCTTGAGGTGCAGCAAAATTCATCTCTCTGCTCTCTGAGCTGCAGGCTTTGGCCCACACCAGGGAGAAGGCAAAAAGCAATTCATACAGGAAAGCTGGAAAATACAATCTGTTGTACCAGAGAGAGGGGTTTAGGCCACATGAGAATCCTGTTACTCCAGTATTCCCTGCTGGCATTCCTGCTTTCCAGGAAGGACATGGTGACAGGGAGATGTTGACCTGGAGTCTTCATTCAGCTGCCCAGGTGAGCAGCTACTAAAACCTACTATGAATGCAGTTATCTTAATATAGTTTAGGCTGAATGAAGATATTTTTATTCCAGGCTAAATGAGGTGTTTTTAATGTCAGCTACTAAATTATCTCGTGTAATCTGCTCGCCGCCTCCTGCTGAAGCAATGAGTGTCTGTGCTTGGGAGAGGCAGAGTAATTTCCCTGCAAATGTCTCCAGAGCAGCACGACTGTGACCTTACTCTGGGACTTGTGACAGAGGTGCTGCTGAGCTGCCTCAAGCAGAAATCCCTCCCAAGCCCAGGGAGGCTCCAAGAGCAGGAAAAATACTCCAGGAGAGGGCTGAGACTTGTTGCTGGCTCTGTAGAGGAATCATTTCCTCACTCACCATTTAGATTTTATTTATTTACCAGCTTTTATTTAATGGGAGTCTCGTCGATGGTATTTAGGGGCAGAAAGTGGATGATGGGGTGGGCAGCTCTAGCTCAGGTTGTACAATCACAGACTGGTTTGGGCTGAAAGGGACCTTAAAAACCATCTTGTTCCACCCACTCGGGACACATTCCCCTAGACCAGGTTGCTCCAAGCCTGATCCATCCAACCTAGATCCAGGTCCAGGCTGGTAGTTCAGGCATGGCCACTGTGCCCATGGACTGAGGCCAGCTTTCCCCTCCAGTGTGTTTGGCTCCTGATGGCAGCAGGAGGAAGGATGAGCAAGCCTGAGGCTCAGCCCCTCTTCTCCTCTTCCCAGCTGGCAGCATTTCCCTCTCTTCCCAGAGCGATTCCCTGAACCATTCCCTGTGTGTGTGGATGTGTGTGTGGAGCAGTGGTTCCTGCAAACCCTTCATCCTCTGCCGAAACCACGGCCACTTATTTTGTGTCTCCAGCACTTCCCAGGGAGCATCTGGGATCAGGGCCTGGAGCTCCGGTGTCTCTGTGCCACACCTGTGGCAGAGCTGGAGTGTCCCCACGTGCCCAAGTGGCTGCTGTGTTGTGCTGGGGTGGATCTCTGGATTATCCACGTCATGGCCCTGCAGCAGCTTTGCTGCCTCTTAGCACCGAGTTAAATCCCTGAGGGACAGAGCCCTTCTTATTCCCTTTGCCTCCACGCAGTGAGGTTGTTCTTCCACTGAGAGAAACCTGGCTGGAAACATGCTGGGCGTGTTTTAGCCTTTGGAAGTGCTCTGGAAGCACCTTGGGCTGAGCAAAGCAGGGAACTCCAGCACCTGGAAAGAGATTCCGAGTGGGGTTACACAAAGGGTGTTTAACATTCACGGCAGTGCTGGCTGCAGGGTGAGCTGCTCCTCCTGCATCGCTGGGAGCTCGGGGAGGGACACAAAAGCAGCTCCTGGAGAAGAAATAACATCATTCCCTACAATAATCCTGCTGGCTTTACCTTCTGCATCTAAAGCGATGAGATCAGGTGCCATCTAGTGTAAACCCTTCCTCTTAACGCACATCCGACTCCATCCAGCTATTTCTGTTATTTCTTCCTTTTCCGGCTTTCATGTGCAAGCTCTGAAACCCTCAGCTGCTGGAACAAAAGCAATTCAGCCCTTTCCCAGGAGATTCTGCTGCAAAAACCTCACCAAGCCCTCCTGGTGCTGTCTGCAGTGCTGAAAGTCCCAGAGCTACACCCACACCTATTCCACAAGCAAGCTGAGGAAACCAAGCAGCAGTGGGATGGGATGGATGGGCTGTGGGGTTCAGTCTGTGCCTGTGGGATGGCACAACTTCTCTGGGCTGTCCCACGTGCCCCTGGACAGGTCTTCTCCCTCTGAGGAATCTGCAAAATCATTGTGGAAATGGTTTGTTTCAAGGGAGAGTGAACAGGCCTGATGCAGCCTGTGCTGAACTCAGGAGGAGATGTTCCCTCCCCTTGGACAGGGTGTGCTTGTGACCATTTCCATGTGCCCTGCCCAGGGTTTCATGGCATGAGGGCTGATTTCACAGCCCTCCCACACCTGCTGCTCTCTCTGCTGAGTGTTCCTGGCTATTCCCTGGTCAGAGTTGGAAGGAGTTCCAGCCCTTCCAACCCACCCATCACCAGCAGGTCACTGGGCAGCGAGGGCAGAAGGCTGAAACCCACCTCTGAGAGCTGATACAAATCCAGCTGGCACAGATCAGTGCAGGATGTGGCTGTGAATATTTATTCTTTTCCCTCCTGCCAGCTGACTCACAAGAACCATTGACTCCTCGTGCTGCAAAGGTGTTTTGTGCTTATTGGAGTGTTCTTCCTCATACACGGCCCCAAACTCCCTCCTCGTGCAAAGGTGACTGGAAAATACTCAGTTTAGGGTGTAAAGTCATGTGGAAAATTAGGGGAGCACGAGCTGATGCCTTGAATGTTTCCAACAGGGGATTCCTCTTCCCTGAGGACGCAGGGAAGGGCTGGGGCTCAGTCCTTGGAGCGAATCTCGGATCTGGAGCTGCCAGGGCAAGGCAGCCCTTCCTCGGGGGAGGAGAATGAATATTTCAAAATGCAATCAGAGTCACTGGGGAAATGCGACAGGATTTAAACGATGACATAACACGCTTGTCTTGTCTTTGCCGCCGGTGCTAATGAGCATGAATTGAGAGCATTAGCGATCTATCCACGGGCATTAGCGCGTGTGAGGCAGGGGATCGCAGCCCTAATTAGTCTCATCCTCTGCTGCCAGCGCAGCCACTTTGCCTGCCCGCTGCTCCGGAGTTACTCAACCTTTACCACAGCACTGCCCATCACCAACACCTCGTTGTAGCTGGGTTTTAGCACCTTTCTCTCCCTCGGAGAAGCTTGAGCGCTTTTTCCTGTCTTCTGGCAAGTTTCAGAACTGTGATGACATCTCCGAGAGGGTTTTTTGATCTGTTTTCTCTTGGTCATTTGTCACTTTAGGAGAACTTTAAGCATTCAGAACAGATATTCTTCTTTTTTGTTTTTTTTCTTTTTCTTCTAAAACTAATATTTGTTCTCCCAAAAGCCTCATTTCTGCAAGAAAACAGGAGAGGTTGGACTGGAAGCAAACAAATAAAAACCTGCAGAGAAAGGACCCAGGATTCAAGCTCGTCCTGCCTATTTTTCCCATCTCTCCAAGTTCCCAATTCCTCACTGTGGGATTTTCAGTGGAACCTCACAGAGCCTCATCAGAAAGTCTGGGCTGGCCACAGTGTGATGGGTGCTGGGAAGGAATGGAGCCAGCCGAGCTCCCTGGGCAGGAGATCGGGCCTCTGGCATCTCCCAGCCTCTCCCTGATGGCAGGAAATGAATTTTGGAAAATCAAATGGCCAATGTGATGGATGAGATGTCTTTGTCTCGCTACATTTAATCGATGGCAGCGGGTATTTATTGCATTATATACCACAAATCTATAACGATTAGTACCTCATTTACCTTTTCTTTTCTTTTGATTGTCTTCCTGCAGTGTTGGAACAAGGGAGCCCAGAGCTCTGCATCCCTCTCCAGCCTGGCAGGGATGGGTTTGCAGGCTGGAGTGATGCTTTGGATGAAGAGTGTGACACTGCAGCCCCATTATCCTTGGAGTGAGTGGAGGAATCTCGGTGTAAATCATCCCCACCAGCAGAGATGCTCATGGGGAGGTTCCACCACCTCCAGGCTGGCAAAGATCTCAGTCCTGTATTCCTGTGGCAATGGTTGAACGGGGAGCAAAACTCCCAGCAGTGCAAAGCTGAGGTGAGGAATTGAGGGTGAGAGAATTTCCCGGTGCTCTGGCAGCATTCCAGGGCTGTCACAGCAGGCGGGAGCTGCTCCCTGGGGAATTTTTGGTGCTGCACTTCCCCCTGGGACACGGACAGTCTCTAGATAGATGCACAGGGAAAGGACCAGCCTCAGTGAGGAGCTGTAAGTGATGCCTTGATGGGGCTGCCTAGAAACAGAGGCCAGACAGAATTAAGAGAATAAAAGCAGGTATTTATTGAAGGGCCTTCAGGTACGTTTAGGGCAGACAAAGCCTCCAGGGGCTACACCCAAAATGGATGATGGGGTCACAGGTTTTCATACTTGTATAAGTTTGGTCCATTTGCATATTGGAGGTTAATCCTCCAATTACAGCTTCAGGTAATGAAGTCATTTACCCCAAGTTTGCTCCCCCCTAACCCACTTCTGTTTACATTTCTCGGGGTCTGAGACAAGAAGGTGTCATTGAGTTTCAGGCCTAGAGAGGAATGGTTTTGTCTGCCCAAAACGGGAGAACAGCAGCTAACAGGCCGTGTGGAGTTTAGAGTTACACACTAAAGAATTGCAGGATTACAAATATATTAAAAATATAAAAGCTAAAATCCTAAGACACCATAAGGAGCAACCCCCTTCCTGCCCTGGAGTTTGTCCCCCCAAATCTGTGCAGTCAGACCTTGGAGCTGAGTTCTCCTGCTGGCAGGGCTCACTCGTGCTCCTGATGCAAACCTGCAGGGATAGTTCATACCACTGCAGAAATGCTTGGGAACCTGGCCCGTAAATCCTGCCAGACTGACAGGCTTTCACAGCCAGCAGACTGATAAATGTATTTGAATTAGATAAATGTTTTCAAATGAGATAAATACCTTCCAATTAGATTAGCTCTGTGTGTGTTTGTCAATTCCCAGTGTGAGTGAAGCCCCTGATTTTCCCACCTGCTGGGAGGTTGAACTTGTGCAAATGAGCTCTGCAGTGCTCAGGTCTGATGTGAAATTGTTGGATATATTAACAGAGCTCTTCAGGAAGGGACTGTGCTTCCCCCAGATTCATTTGGTTCTCCCCAGTCAGCCCCCGACATAAGAAGGACGTGGAGCTGCTGAAGTGAATCCAGAGGAGACTCTGAAGGTGCTCTGGGGGCCGGAGCCCCTCTGCTCTGGAGATGGAGAGAGCTGGACTTGCTCAATCTGGAGAAGGCTTCAGGGGGACTTCAGAGCCCCTTCCAGTGTCTAAAGGGGCTCCAAGAGAGCTGGAGAGGGACTTGGGACAAGGGATGGAGTGTCAGGACACAGGGAATGGCTTCCCACTGCCAGAGGGCAGGGATGGATGGGAGATTGGGAAGGAATTGTTCCCTGGGAGGGTGGGCAGGCCCTGGCACAGGGTGCCCAGAGCAGCTGTGGCTGCCCCTGGATCTCTGGCAGTGCCCAAGGCCAGGCTGGATGGGGCTTGGAGCAGCCTGGGATAGTGGGAGGTGTCCCTGCCCGTGGCAGGGGGTGGGATGAGATGAGCTTTAAGGTCCCTTCCAACCCAAACCGTTCCATGGTTCTCTCAGTAAAGCATCACAGCCTGTGTGTGAGGTGCTGCACTCCAAGAGAAGCCAAGGCTCTGGTGTGCCAACCTCCAGCAGGGAGAAGTCCCTGCCTAAGGAGAATTCAGGGTTGGAGGCATCAATCTGCACTGTGCAGAAGGCCAACCCCAAATCCTGCATAAAGGCGACACTGAGGACAAAGAGTCTGTGCTCCCCCTTCCACCTGCAACTTCCCAGCCAATCCTCTGCCATCCAGCTCATCTGCGTGGGAATACTGGACTTACTTGACAATTTCTACAATGGAAATAAACCCAGCCCTGTGGAGTAAGTTACTTACAGCCCTAAGGCTGCCTCCTTTTGCAGGTGCTCCCTATGGCACGGCCCCACAATCATAAAATCATAGAATGGCCTTAGAATCATGGAATCAGAGAGTGGTTTGGGTTGGAAGGGACCTTAAAGCTCATCCAGCTCCAGCCCCATGCCACGGGCAGGGACACCTCCCACTAACCAGGGTCACCAAACTTCACCTGTCCCATCCAAGGACAGTCAGCCCTCGGGAACAGGCTCTGTGTCCTTCACCACCAAATTTAACAGCCAAGGTGCCCAAATCAGACAGCAGGCACTGAGCTGATCCTCTGCCAGTGTCAGCTCTGCCCGTCCGTGACACCCAGGCCCACATCGTGACTTAGCCATGATTTGTGCTGGGCATTAAAAGAAAAAAAAAAGCTGATGACGCAAGTGGCTTTTTCTTTCAGGCATTTCAAGCAGGACTGGAGAGTGCATAAGTGCAAGAAATTGCCGGAGAGGGGAGGAGGATTGCAGCTCTTAAATCATCTGGCTCTGCGATGCAGGGTTACGCTTAGTGGTGTTGGCACAGTGGAGAGATCACTGCAGGCAAATTGGGGGGGGAGAGCTTCTGCTCCTTGGAAAGGCTTTTTCGTCAGAAAATGGGGCAAATGGAGGCTTGTTTGAATGGGAATTGCTTTGATTTTGGGTTTTAGGAAGTGTCACAGCATTCCAATGGCTTGAAATCAAAATATGGCTGGGAATGCAGGTGAAACAATTGCTGTCTGTTTGATTTGATTAAGTTTTTAATCCAGACTATCTAAATGACTGATAAACTCTAACCCTGTGGTGTCCACCCCATGGAAACATTATGGTTTGGAGCTAAAATTCTCATCTTTGGTCTTCTCTTGCACAGTGGATACCACCAAATTCCCACTCAAATGAAGCTGTTTCGGGTTGGCTTTGCTCAGGTACAGCGTGGCACTGAGCTGTAGGAGATTTGCAGATATGCAGATATAGAAGAGTTTAAGAATTGCCAGAGTTTCCTACCCCCTCTGCCTGCTTGGACCCTGCTCTTCAGGATCTGCCCCAGCAGGGATGTGTCAAACGAAACTTGGTCTGATTAAGCACAGCAACCTCCACTCATTGGAAACATTCCTGTTGCGAGTGGTTTATGCTCATAATGCAGAGCTTAAAAAATCTCCCTTGAAATGATGATTTCTCACTGCTCCTACGGCTTTCCTTCAAATCCAACTTCTGCCTGTTATATCTGCAGCTGAAGAGATGGAGCACAGGCCTGCTCCCTGCACCGTGGGGAACTTGTGCCTGAACTGTGCTGGATTCAGCTTTGCTGCAGCAGGAATGGTGCTGGAAGCCAAAGCACCCAGGAATTCTGCTGGAAAACCCTCTGGATGCTTTTCCCTCTGTGCTGGCTCCTTCTGTGAGCACTCAGCTGCAGCACTCAGCTGATTCCTGCACATGTCCAAGCTGTGCAAACCAGCCTGGCCAGGGACAGAGGATTGGGAGCCAATCTGCTAAACAGGGATTTAGCCAAGAGGCAGCCCCGAGTGCCAGTCCTCTCCTAATACTCTCTTAAGCTGCACAGGCAGCTGCTGCTTCCTCCCTGGCCCTCCTCACAACTCACCTCAGTCCTCCAACTGCAGCAAGGCATTTCCAACCAGAATTAGGTTTTGTTGGCTTCTTGCTACAGTGCCTTTTAATTAGGAGCACAGCTGCTCTGGAAACACGGAGCTCACTTTTCAAAGAGCGCCTCTGGAAAGTGATTACAGCGGATTAAAGCAGAAAGGTTAGGCAATTTATTCAGGTGGCACTTACCAAACGCATCGGATTATTTTGTGCTGCAAGGATGATCTTAAAAACTCACATGAATAACACTTTTTGGGCTCCTGCTGGCCTGGAGGGACTGGGGGGACTCTGGGCAAGGCAGGTGGTGGAGCTGAAAGGCTGCTTGGGAATGAGCAGTGCTCAGCTGCTCTGGAGCTCTCCACTGTGAGTGGGTGCTGAGGTTCCATTGCCAGTGTCTGTCGGGTCCTGCCAGTTAACAAAGGTCCAGTTCAGCCAGGAGCTGTCCCAGGAATTATTGTGGACTCTCAGTGTTCATTAATCTTGCCTCCAGAGGATGTTTGCAGGTGATGCCGTTTGTACCTGGCATTGATCTTCCACCCTGAGCACTTGCCGCCAATTCCCCCTGGCAGAGCTCCCTTCCCAAATCATCACAGAATCACTGAGGTTGGAAAAGACCTCCAAGATCATCAAGCCCAACCTTTGACTGATCCCCACCTTGTCACCCAGCCCAAAGCATTGAGTGCCACATCCAGGCCTTCCTTGGACACCTCCAGGGACTCCACCATCAGTGGTTTGGGTTAGGAGGTCTTTAAAGGTCACCTTGTTCCAACCCCCAAAAGGCTTTAGTGTTTACAGCAGTGGAAAGGATAAAGCCCCCAGAAATCCATCAGATTTCACTTCAAATCTGGAGCTCCATGAGAAGATCTCCATCCTTTTCTTCTCCAAAGGAAAAGCAGTGGGAGCCCCTGTCTGGAGTGTATGGTAAAGATCCAACTTGCCAATGTGTGAGCAATCTAAATGTAAAACTTCTCTGAGGAGAAACTAAAACAGGGATCACACCCAAAGGGGAGCCTCAGAGCTGTCCTGTGGCAGCAGCAGGTGGATGGGGCATCCCAAGGATGAGCAGTACCTGCTGGCAGGGCTGTAGTGGCAGCAAGACAACAGAATTATTCCCAAATGCAGCTACCCTGTGGATGCTGTGTGTGTTTCTGCTGGGCAGCTTTGGATTGGAATTGTCCTAGGACTGGGAAACTGGCTTTGTGATATTCTGGAGTAGTGGTCTAAAGATCTGGGACCGCTGGGCAGCTCTGGCCATCGAGCAGCCCTGGTGGCTGTGCTTTGGGCAGGGCTGTGCTTTGGGCAGTGCTGTGCTCTGCTGAAGAGGGAAGCCAGGGATGTGCTGCTCCAGCCTGGAGCTAGCGCAGAGCAGGGGCAGCTCTCGCCGCATCTGCTCGTGTTCACACATTCCGAGCCTTCTGTAGGATTAAAAAAGGCTGGAGAAGCTCAGACACTGCGCTGGTGGGAACAGCAGTGCTTTAAATAGAGGAGTCTGAGCGGGTTCTGAGCACTAACATCGTGTTTGAGTGCAATTCAAAGACTTGCAATACCTTGTTTGCCCTTCTCTCACTTTGTTTGGCTGATGTAGGCGTATTTTTGTTTTTACTCACTTCTCTGTCCTATATTGTCCCTTTTCTTTCCAGTAATGTTGACTGTTCCATCTGCTTATTTATCACCCACAGTTCGAATGCGAATTTCAATTAGCAATCTGCTTTGTTTAGTTTTGTTTTAAACAAGGCATTGAGAGCTCCAACAAAGCTTTAATACATAAAGCTACTTGTAATGCAGCTGTTTAAGCTCTTCTATCATATCCATGAACAAAATGAATTCCACTGCTATCAAGATGCATCTGATGAATTAGGTTTAATCCTCCTCTACTGTAGCAGATGGAAGGCACTTCAACAAAGACAGAAAGATTTCAAATGACTGAGATGGAAAATGGTCTTTGCTCAGTGCGCCAGAGATATAAAAGAAACTAAACCCTCACGTATTAGGAAATAATTCATCCAGCAACCAAAAAAGCAGTCCCTGGATTTCTGCACCAATTCCTTATCCTGGTGCTTCTCTTTTGGGTCTGAGGTCACAAGTTAAGGGTGTGAAGGCAAGAGGGTGGCTACTTGTGCAGCAGCATCCCAGCTGGGAATGTGCTTCCCTGAATCCCACCTGCCCAGGTTTGCAATACCGTGTGCCTGAGGCCCTGCCAGCTTCTTGATCGCCTGATCTGCATCACCAGGATCCCTCACAGGAAGGGCTTCTCGTGGGGGGGCTGTGTTTGCTGAACGAGGAGGGGTTAATTGCTGTGAGTTTGGTGCGGACTCCAAGCCCAACATCACAGAGTAGTTTGGGTTGGAAGAGACCTTAAAGATCATCCCATTCCACTCCCTGCCAAGGGCAGGGACACCTTCCCCTGTCCCAGGCTGCTCCAAGCCCCATCCAACCTGGCCTTGGACACTCCCAGGGATCCAGGGACAGCCACAGCTTCTCTGGGCACCCTGTGCCAGGGCCTGCCCACCCTCACTCAATTCTTAAGAACAATTTCTTCCTAAAATCTAATCTAAATCTCTCCTTTTCTAAAAACTGTTTCCCTCATCATAAATTCCTTCAACACCGTGTCAGTAACAAATGTGTCTGAATTTCGCTTAGGTGTGATTAAAACAAAGCCTGAGCTGAGGTTCTGGGCTGAACGGGTGCATCCCCAGCGCCGTAACTCTGCAGTTAACGTGACCAGCGCTGTGAGGTAACAACAATCCCACACCTGGCACGCCGGGCAATGGAAAAACAGCCCCGCGGGTCAGGTAACGGCTCCGTGTGCCGGGCCAGGCTGTTCTCAGGTGTAAGCCGATCCCTGCCGAGTGTCCTCTGCCATGTGTCCTCCATCCCGAGCGTCCTCGCCATGCTGGGCCGGCGGGAAGCTGAGGAAGCTCTGAGATGGACGCGATCCATCCCGGGAGCGCTGAGGAAGGGTGGCAGGACTTTCCATCCTGCGCAGCTCCCACCTGCGCGGGCTGCGCCGAGCCGCGGGCAGAGCAGAGCAGGGCAGGGCAGGGCAGGGCTCGGCCCGGCGATGAGCGCTGATGAGCGGGCGCGCTAATTGCGGGTCCCGCGGGGGCGGGCGCTGGGGCGGGGCGGGGGGGTCCGGTCCCGCCGCCGGGGCCGCTCTGTATAACCCGTCTCCCGGCAACAGCGGCCGCGTCACTTCCTGGGGAGCCGCCGGCGAGCGCACGGACAGGTGGAGCGGCGGGGCCGGCCGGCACCGGTGCTGCCCGGGGGGCTGCGCTCCTGCCCCGCCTGGCTCCGCTCCTGCGCGGCGCGCTCCGGCCGCTCCATCCCCTCCATCCCCCGGTGCGGCTCTGGTGCCGCCGCGATGAGCGCGGAGCTGGACGGCGTGTCCGTGCACTCCTCCTCCTCCTCGTCGGGCTCGCTGGGCTCGGCGGCGGGGCCGGCGCCGCGGCCGCTCTCGGCGAACGTGCGGCGGCTGCACCAGGCGCTCACGGCGCTGCTGAGCGAGGCGGAGCGGGAGCGCTTCATCCTCTGCCTCAACGCCTACCACGGCCGCCGCAACGTCTGCGACCTGGTGCGCTCCCTGCGCGCCCTCCTCGACGGGCCCCGCCGCCGGCAGCTGCTGCCGCTGCTGCGCCTCGTCCTGCCGCGCTCCGACCAGCTCCTCTTCGACCAGTACACGGCCGAGGGGCCCTACCTGCCGCCGCCCGGCCGCCCCCCGCCGCCCCCTGCCCCGCCGCCGGTGGTCCCGGGCGAGCTGCGGCAAGTGACGCTGCGCCGGAGCAAAGCCCACGAGGGTCTGGGCTTCAGCATCCGCGGCGGCGCCGAGCACGGCGTGGGCATCTACGTGTCGCTGGTGGAACCGGGCTCCCTGGCCGAGCGGGAGGGGCTGCGCGTCGGCGATCAGATCCTGGGGGTCAACGGCAAGTCCCTGGACAGGGTGACCCACGCCGAGGCGGTCAAGGTAAGGCTGCTCCGCACCGGGCTCCGGTAGGTGTTTCCTCCATCCCGCCTTATCCCGGGCTCTGCTGCGCGCCCCGTCCCGCTCTGCCTCTCCGGTGCCTGCCCGTGTCCCCCCGCTGCTTCCTTCCCTCCGTGGCTCTTGTCCCCGTGCGCCCCGTCCAGCCGCATCCCTCCCCGGCTCCATCCCCGCCAGCCGGTGGGACCGGAGCCGCCCGGGGCCGCTCTCCGGGACGCGGTGCTGGGACCCCGCAGCCCTCGGCGGAGCGGAGCAGCTCCGGGTTTGCACCGCGCCGGCGACATCGGGCGGGACCAGCCGTGCGCGGAGCCCGGCCGCAAAGTTTGCGGTGGCAATAGCGGTGCCGCTGGTGGCCGGGCAGGGACCGAGCTGCCGGGGTGGCTCTGGGCACGGCAGGCTCGTGCTGCGCTTTTGTCGCGCCTCTGAAACGCAGCGATGCTGCTCGTGGCTCGCTTGCAGCCTGGGGAGCTCGTGGAACCTGGACATCTGCGTGAGCCGCGTTTTAAGGGGTGTACTCCAGCCGATCTCCTCGTAAAGATGGGGAGACTGAGGCACGGAGAAGCAGAGCAGCCCCCTCCCAGGGCTGCATCGTGCCCGGGGCAGGAGCAGATCCCCGATCTCCCCTTGAATGTTCCAGGGGGAGAAGGAGAACGGTTACACAACTGAAGGGCTCCCGCTCTCCCAGCACGGCTCCACATTGCCCGGAGACCTGTTGTGGTCCGTACCAGCATGGGGGCTATCGATAAAAGCTTTAATGTGGGGGGGAGAACTCCATAAACTGTGGGATTTTCAGCTGAAACGCGGGGTTCTGAGGCAAATCCAGGTTTGAACGTCCCAAACCATTCCCAGAGCTGATCTGGGGGCTGGTGGGCTGCGCTCGGAGCGTTCCCGAGGCACAAACCCATCGAGCTGGAGAATCGACTTCTAGAGGAGCAATTTGTAGGCAGCGTATGGAGAGCTGGGATCTGGCGTGACAAGGCTGTTCTCCAGCTGTTTGTGCTTTAATTTTTCCGTAATAAGCTAAAGTGGTTCTGTTGGGAGCCTGTTCCATGTGGAGCTTTCCTCCAACAGCGCATTAATCTGTCGCAGCTTTGAACACTTCTTCCGACCTGTGCGTGTTCCCTGTCCCAGCTTTAAATCAGTGCCCTGGGCCAGGGCACGGCTTCCAGGCTGGAAATGAGTCCCTGGTAATCCTGAGACCAAAGGAAAGGTTTGTAGGAATTATTTTTTCTTGTTCCTAATGACAGGACAACAGCAGGGCAAGCTTTCAGTTGTTAGTCTGCAATTTTGTGCCTTGGAGATTGCAAACACCCCCATATTTTGGTTATGGCATTGGGATGGAGAGGAACCAGGTGTCAGGAGTGCTCTGCTCCATGACTTCATCTCTAATTCATCCCACTCTGCTGGGTAATTCACATCACTTTCTGTTTGTTCTCTAATAAAATGTAATTGATGCCTTTTAGACATTATTAATTTTGAGTGAAACTAAGTGCTTCCTGCACAGAAATAATTCCTGGAGGATGTGGCTTGCCAAGAGCTATATTTTGTTAATATGAGCCTGATAGGAAAAAGCAGCTTAGAAATTGTCTCCTTGTGAGCTGAACTTCTTTCAACAACAAATTCATCACTCACCCTGTGCTGGCACCTTCTTGAGCTCCTGGGTTCTTTTCACATCTGGGAAGGGTTTTTATGACCCACGTCGTGGTGGTGGAAACATTTTGCTTGGGAAGAGTGGCAGAGTGATTTACAGTACAGCTCTAATAAATCCTTTGGAGATTCTAAAATGCAGTAAGTGTTAATTTGCCCTCAGGTGCTGCTTTTGGGAGGGGGGAAAAAAAGAGATCACGTTCAGCGATGCTCGAGGGCAGCATTTGAAGGTTTAAGGTGCAAATACCTCAGCCCAATGTTTGGGGTGTCGTTCAGAGTGTCAGAGCTGCGGGGACAAGAAGTGGTGATGGGTGGCTTGGTCCTGTGCTCTCTGCTTCCCCTGGAAACCTGGGAGATCTGGGGCTCAGGCTGGGCACACTGACCACCCTACAAAGGCCTCTGGCTGTGGTCTGGTGTCCTCAGGCAGAGCAAACCTCGCTGTGTCCTGCCCTCCTCACCGGTGGCTCTTGGTGTGCCCTGCAGTGGGTCAGTGGGCAGGGAAACTTCAGCTCAGCTGGTCAGAGCATGGTGCTCATAACCCCAGGACTGGGGATTTGACCCCTTTGTGGGCTGTTCACTTCAGAGTTGGACTCGATGATCCTTGTGATCCCTTCCAACTCGGAATATTCCGTGGTACTGTGATAAACCAGAGCTGGGTTTGGTCCTGGAATTCGTGCGTATACTGTATTCGGGATCAAATAGAGAGAAAGCTGAGGAGAGAGACTCCGTTAACACAAGCCCCTGGCTGTGTAGCTGATCTCTCAGACACTGCCTGCTGCTTCAGAGGAGGGGCTGTGCGAGCTCCCTCAGCCAGAGCGTGTCTGATCAAAGCTCAGCTCCTGTCCCTGCGCGTGCAGCGATGCTCCGGCTGCTGCTGCGCTTCCCTCCTGGCTGTCCTGCAGCACGGAGCTGTCTGGCCAGGGCAGCCCTGCTCTCCATCACAGGCACAACGTGCTGCACTGACAGGAGTTGTCAGAGCTCCTTCTTGCAGTGCCAGGCTCGGGAAAGCTCCCGGGCACGTCGTGCAGCCTGGGCTGAGCGTGACAAACTTCCTGAGGCACAGATCCACTCGGTGCCTGCCGGGGTGCCCGAGGTGCCCGGCTGTGGCAGCGAGGCAGCTGCTCAGACAGAGCAGGGAGTAAATGCAAGGTCTGGATTTGTTTGTGCAGCCTTGGATGAGCGTTCCCACAGCAGCCACTGCGTTCCTTTTACGAGTCGTGGTAGCTCTGTTGCCTTTCCGTGCTGGAGCAGCCCAGCTGCTTTTATCCCTCCTCTCGAGGAGGAGAGAGGTGCTGGCTGTGGGGTAGCAGCAATTTCTGTTCACTCCTGGAATTTTCAGGCATCGCTCAGCGATGCCCCCAAAGTGAAACGGTGGCAGCAGATGAGACCTGCCACAACGCTGGGCAGAGCAACCTGCGTGATGTCCCAGCTCAAAACTCGCTGGTGGCCTCTGACCAGCACAGCGGTGCTTGCAGAGGTTTCAGTGAAAATTAGATAAAAAGTGGCACTCTGACTTCACCCACAAGATTACCTCAGCACTCCAAATCAATTCCCTTAATGCCCAGCTTCTTAACCTTTCTGCGAGCACGGGAGTTTGATGCCTTGTCTGCTCCGCCCTCAGCTGTTTCATCCAAATCCAAATTAAATGACTCCATTACAATTACAGCTCCATCATTGCAGCATTCAGGAGTGCACTTTAGCAAAAGATCACCAGCATTTGAATTATGGGGTGAGTGGAGAAGTTTGTGTTGTCTGCCATATTTTTAGAGCTCGCTCGGCTTTTATCAGCCTTGCTATTTAGGACATTATATTGTGTCTGTACACTATATATATATTTCTTTTACTATTTATAGCGTATATACTGCTGTATTTTAGCGTATACTGCTATATTTTAGCAGTGGTGCTGAGAGTTTGTATTGATAAGCTGTCATATTTTATCCAAGAGGATTTAAAATCGACGTGTTTGTGGCTTTAGACCATCAAAATGTTATCCAGGGAGGTGTTTCCCCAGTATTCTGTTGTTGGCATTAAATTGACACTCCTTTCTTCCCCACCCTTACTTTTCTTGCTTTGCTGTAGGTTTTTGTGTCCTTTGAATAAAAGGACATTTAGGGAGGAGGGGGATGAGAGAAAGTGAAAAGTGGAAAAATTCCTGATTTAGGATTTGGCTTAATGAGCTACACCAGGCTCAAAGAGCTGCACTGGTTCCACCATTGGCCGTGCTGTTCCTGCTGACAGCTGGGCAAATCTGGATCAGCTTGGCCAAAACCACGAGAACTCCACTAATTAGTCTGTGCTGGGCTTGGGGAGTTTGATTCTTCGGTGTTGGTGTAAATGTGTGGTGGCTTTGCCAAAGTTACTGGGCTGGAATTGAGTTTATTTTGAAGGAACTGGGGTAGTTCAAGTGTTCCAGTGCCCTGTTTTGGGTTTTCCAGCTGTGGAGAGGCGCTGGAGGGGTTTGGGGAGAGCTTGGGATGAGGCAGAGCTGTGGTTGGCAAGGCAGAGGCGTCCAGAATATGGCACTGCCGTGATGCCCTGTGTGTCCCTGGGACAGCCCTGCCTGGGGAGGGAGGGAGGGGGATCACATCCAAAGGGATCCCATCGCCTCCCTGACCTGTGGTGGAAAAGGATTGCATTGGGGGGGGATCACATCACAGCCCGCCCCGGGATAAAGGGGGATCCCATCCCCAGCCACCACCGTCTCTCTGGTCCAGCAGGGTTTTTCACTCCCTCCAGCCTTTCCATCTGCTCTGATGGAAGTGTCAAGTGGGCATTTAAAAATAATTAAAAGGACACTAAAATTCCTTTTATGTCCTACTACTGTGGGTTTTCATGCTGGCAAACAAGGAGATCTCTTCAGGGACCTTAATATTTCATAAGGGGCAGAAAGAGCCCCAGGTGTGGGATTGCTGAAAGACCTCTGAGAAATGACAGCAGAGATGTGCAGCCCTGAGCTTCAGAAACAGATTTAGAGCCATTTTTCTTTCCAGACAGCTTACAGTAAAGAAAATTTCATTTCATTGTTTCTTGTGATGCCTAATTAATTGATTATCATGACCTGACACTGATTATTTAATCACCACAGCACTGTGGGCACGGCTCAGAGGAGCAAATGCAGCTTGGTTGGGTTGGGTTTTGACCCTTCCAAGTGCTTGGAGCTGTGGCTGATCACCCCGAGCCACAGCTGGGATGGCTGAGGAGTGAAGGGAATCCATTGATCCCTGATTCTGTGAGGATATCAGCCGTGTTCCTTTAACTGCTGCGTGCTTATCGCCAGCTCTGTATTTTTAGAAGGCACTAAAGAAAGAGGCTTGAAACTTCTCCCCTTCCCAAGGGAGCTCGGGGAGCTGGAGCGTGGAAAAGGAGGATGTGGCTCGCATCCACCCCAACAGTTAGAGTGGTAATCTCTTCCTTCATCTCTGGATCTGCTTAGAAACAAAAATCCCAAAACCGTGCTCAAAAAAAGCACTCCCAGCTTAAAAGGCAGGTGCTGTGCGATGCCAGGGGCTCCTGCTGGGCCCTTCTGTCCTGCAAACGGATTCCATTTCGGTTCCTGTGGTCAGCTGGGTTTGGAGGGAGAGGGTGGAAAGTGTAAAGGCACCGGGATCTCCCTCTAGGAAAAAGGGGGAGGGAAAATGGTCACTCTTGAACTTGGAGGTATCCACGTTTAAAATGATTTTTAAAGCTCCTTAAAGGGGGAGGGCTGATGGCAGTGGCAGAGCGTGGATGGGGCAAGGGATGCTCCTGGTTCCAGAGGCAGATCTGGAGCTGTGGTGGAGCAGCTTTGGGCACTGGAGCTGCCCACGGGGCCCAGGTGCTGCTGCCCTGGCGCTGTGAGCTCCTCTGAGCTTCCACATGAATTCCTCGTGCGACCTGGGGTGGGGTGAACCTGCACACCCAGCCAGGGGCTGTGGGAAGGGGGGTTTGGCTGCTCCACCTGGGTTAGGAGTTGTATTTGCTGCTCTGCCACTGATTTCCCTCAGTGGGCAAGTTCGTTACTCATCTGTTTCCCTTCATTTCCCCAGCAAATCACAATCGGCCCTAATGAAATCAAATGACTTTATACTGATGCAAAAGATTGGAACGAGGGCCTTAATCTCTCCTCTCCTCATAATGCAAGGATGATGGGACTTGGCAGCAGGACTGGCTTGTTCATCAGGGTGAGCATTGTCAGGGCATCCTGGAGTTCTTGCAGCATCAATGGTATTTAGTGGGCTCCTTGTAAAGAAACAGTTTTGCCTCAGCTGAGAAATTGATAAGATAACCTGAATAAATGCTTATTTCCTTCTGGTGGCCATTGGAAGAAAACGAAAGTGTCAGAAGTGGTGAATTAAAATATCCTTTACCCAGTTCCCCTGTCTTTGGGGAAGAGGATGGGTATTTATTGACACTTTCCTCAACGCCAGGGAGAATTATTCAGCTCTAAATGCCCTCAGTTAAAGTGACAAAGCACTTGATTTGCTCTGGGTTCTTTTGACTGGATGCTCCGTGAGTTCTCCCTGTCACGAGCACCAAGTCCTTGGTAAATCCAGGTGAAGCCGAGCCCTGGAGGAGCTCTGCTCCTGCCAGCTGCTTCTTGCTGGGCTCAGGAATTGCCTCGGAGCCCCTCAGGGTGGGAGGTGCTGGCAGGGAAGGCTGGAGGGGGCTCTGCTCTGTGCAGGCTCTGCCTGGGTGTCCCTGGTGCTTAACCCAGAGTCTTCCTCACTTCCCCCCATTGATCCTTCCGAAGTTTTTCCACCAAGGAATGAACCCTGTTTAGACAGCGTGCCCTTAGTGGTGCTTCACTTCACTCCTTGCAGCAGTGCTTGGTGTGGAGCAGAAAGAGAAGACCCCAGGAAGCAGGAGGGAGCTTTAATCTACATTTCCCTCATGCCTTCCCCCTGCACTGAAAGCACCCAAACAGCTTTGGTTTGGTTTTGTTTCCACAATTATGTGGCGTTTTCTGCTCTTTTTAGAATTGTCCTGGTTTTGCCTGAGGGCTGCACCGGGCAGGGACTGGCCCGGAGGGGCGGGAGGTTGCAGAGTGGGGATGGGGAGGTGTGCCAGCCCTTGGAGGGCCTGGGGACAAGGTGCTGGAGCTAAGGTTTCACTTGACCTTTCCCGGTGAAAGGGACATGGGCTTCCCGCTGCCGTGGGGCTAAATGTGTGCAATCACCATAATTATACATCGATTTGCATTGATTTGCATAAGTGCCGCTGCTTGAAAGCCCAACTGCTGTCCTTTGCCTTGGGAGAGGGGGAGAGGTTGGACTGGGCCTCCTGCATTTGTCTTCCTGCAGGGAGGCTGTGTCACCCCTGCATCCCCCTGTGTCACCCTGGCACCCGCTGCCATCCCTCCGTCTGTGCTTCCCTTGATGCCTTAAGAGACCTCCCAGAAACAGAGACTAGACAGGAGTAAGGGAATAAAAGAGGTATTTATTGGAAAGGCCTTCAAAGGTACCCCTGGGGAGCCTGAAGCTATTCTTAAAATGGACCCCAAGATGGACCCCAGGTCACGAGTTCTTCACTCTTATAGGTTTGGTTCATTGGCATAGCAGGGTTAATTCTCCAGTTAAAGCTTCAGTTTTCCCCTCAGCTTGTCCCCCTCTCAGAGGCTTTTGGTTTATATTTTTGGGCCTGGGATGGTCTGGGTGTCCTTGGAGAGCAGGCCTGGAGAGGCTTTGTTATGTCTGCCCAGCACAGAGAGCAGAAGTGAACAGGCTCCAAGAAGCTTCAGAGTGACACACCAGGCAGTGCAGGATTTGAAAAATATAAAAGTTAAAACCTAAGGCATCACCCTCAGCATCCTTCCATGTCCTGCTCTCCCCACCTCCTCTGTGTCACCTTTTCCCTTTTCCTCGTTCCAGTTCTCGTTCCCGCTCAGGGATGAGCTGTTTGACCACGTCAGAGTATTCCAGGCTCCCCTTTCCTCTGCTCAGCTCCAGCTCCCTGCGCTTTGTCAGGCAGCACGGGCATGGGATAGACTTAAATTCATGGAATCCCACACTGGTTTGGGTTGAAGTTCATCCAGTGCCATGGGCAGGGACAGCTCCCACTATCCCAGGCTGCTCCGAGCTCCATCCAGCCTGGCCTTGGACACTTCCAGGGACCCAGGGGCAGCCACAGCTTCTCTGGGCAACACTTGATCCAAAATATCTTATTTACATCTGCAGACTGGGGCAGGGGACAGTCTCTGCCTGCTTCACCTGGCAAATTTGGCCTTAGCCAGGTGTGCAGTGGGAGCTGCCGTGGCCTTTTATCCATCCTGCCTGCAGCTGATCCGTGGAGCAGACGTTCTGGGGGCAGGAAGTGCCCGTGCCTGCTGTCCTGTCTCTGCAGAGGAGCCTTTTAGCTGACGTGGCTCAATCCCTCTCCCTGTAAAAGCTCCCGTGGTCCTGCCCTGCAGCCCCCTCCCTCCCCAGCAGCCACAGGGAGCTGCTCCATTCCCACGGGCAGTAGGGTTGTTTTGCTCAGTCCATCTGATCCCACAAGCCTAAACCCACCTGAGCCCCTCGAGGGGTCCAGCAGGAGCACCCTGGGATGGAGCAGGAAACAGTGGCTGGACAAACTCCTGCCGATCGCTGCCTGCACGGTGCCGGAATGTGCTGGAAAAGCTCCCTCTGCCTCCCTCCTGTGGTATCTCAGCATTTCTTTCCCTTTGCTGCTTTATTCCAAGCCTGTGCCTAACTTTTTTTGGGACGTGGTGCCAAATTCCTGATGCTTTGCTGATGGATGACCCCCGCACTGACCTTTGGAGCTGGCCAGCAGAGCGATGCCCATTATCCCATGCCCATTATCCCATGCCCATTATCCCAGTGCCCATTATCCCTGAGCCAAACCAGCTCCAGCAGGGCTGTTCCTGCCGGGAGAAAAAGCAGCTTGAGGCTGTGGCAAGGGGGAGGATGGGTCCTCGTTAATGCTCCTGGTATCCAGCTGGGATCTCCGCACTCTGGCCTCAACGGGAGCCGATTGTTCCTTTCAGGAGCCGATTGTTCCTTTCAGGAGTAGGGAAGGTGAAGGGAGGGGGCTGCGTCCCTGCGAGAGGCAGGTTTGGGCAGGCTGCCCCAAGGATCCCGGTGATGAATTGCCATTGATTTCTAACATCTGTGCTCCTCCCGGGGGGATTTTTGGAGCTGCTGTTACACAGCCTCTCAGGGCCCCTGGGAAGTGGGGAATATGAGGGGGAAGATGGGAGAGGAAGGCCCTCAGTGATGTGAGACTGGCAGGGTTTCAGAAGGGTGGTGGTTGCAAGGCTGGATCCTAGGAAAGGATATGATGCACTGGGAGCTGTTTGGGTTTTATGGGGTTTTTTTTTAAAGATAATTGTGGCACATGAGATGTGTGTTGCCTTTTTTCATCAGTTTAAACGATCTCCTTCCCTCTCAGAGGGCTCGACAGATAATTAAATGGAGTGTTGTTAGGGGATCAGTGGCCTCATGGAATCAATCTGCCCCTCTCTCTGGCACTTGCTGCTTCTGATGACATTTCTGGGCACTTGGTGACTGTTTCCCTGCTAAAGGTTTTGGCACTAATTCACATCAATGATTTCTTTGAGCTGGGCTGCTGGCAGGTGAGCTTGCACACTGTGGTGCCAGCCCTAAACCTTCCACCCCTCGGTCCTCAAACACATCAGAGATGGGGCACAGCCAAATCTTATCTGAGGCTGGAGCAAAACCCAGCAGCACTGAACAACAAATCCCTGGAATGGCTTGAGAAAGGAGATGGAGATGCAGCCTGCGCTGTCTGATTCTGCACACAGCATTAAGGAGGTGAAATTTGTTATTTCGTGGTGGCTGGGTAAGGTTCAGTGTGCCCATCAGATAACCTGATATCCCAGAAAACTCGCAGGATGAGTTCTGCTCAGGGTTTCTGGGGTATCTCTACAGTCACTGCACACAGGACAAAGTGTGGGAGGAAAAAATTCTCATGTGCAGAATTCCCACCCAGAGCCTGTCCTTTGTCAGTGTCCCCCTGTGCTGGGCACTGCTGGGGCCACCTCAAATCCTGTGTCCAGTTCTGGTCTCCTCAAGAAGGACATTGAGGGGCTGGAGCGTGTCCAGGGAAGGGAACAGAGCTGGGGAAGGGGCTGGAGCCCCAGGAGAGGCTGAGGGAGCTGGGAAAGGGGCTCAGGCTGGAGCAAAGGAGGCTCAGGGGGGACCTTGTGGCTCTGCACAAGTCCCTGACAGGAGGGGGCAGCCGGGGGGGTCGGGCTCTGCTCCCAGGGAACAGGGACAGGAGAGAGGGAACGGCCTCAGGCTGGGCCAGGGGAGGCTCAGGGTGGACACCAGCAGGAATTTCTTCATGGAAAGGGAGGTCAGGCCTTGGAAGGGGCTGCCTGGGGAGGTTTGGACTCCCCGTCCCTGGAGGTGTCCAAGGAAGGCCTGAATGTGGTACTCTGCTCTGGGCTGGGGACAAAGTGGTGATCAGTCAGAGCTTGGACTTGATGGCCTTGGAGGTCTTTTCCAACCTCAATGATCCTGGGATTCTGTGATAAGAACTCTGCTGAAAAGCTTCTCCTTTTGTTCCCAGGGAGCTGGGATGATCTGTGTTGTCTGTGTGGGCAGGTTCTGGCCCTCTCTCTTGCTGTGGTGGCTTCATAAGCAGGGCTGGCAGCAAAATCAATGTTGGAGGGCTGGTGCCAGCCTGGTGGCACGGTGGCACCTTCCTGGGAATGGGGACAGTGAAGCAGACAGAGCAGCAGCTGGGCACAGGGACCAGCAGGATTAAGGCTTCCAAGGGGGAGGACACAGTGGTGAAACCTTCTTTGGGCTCCTGTCCCAGAGCTCGGTCACTGCCCAGGGAAGAAGTTCTTCCTCATGTCCAGATGCAACTTCCTGGGATCAGTTCCTGCCCATTCCTCTTGTCCCATTGCTGGGCCCCACAGAGCAGAGCCTGGGCCCTGCTCTGAGCCCTCCCTGCAGACAGGGACACCCCAGGGGTGAGCTCTGGCCTTGGTAAAACCTGAGGGGAAAAAAAACCCGAAAGAGAGGGGAAGTGCAGCATTTCTCCCTGTGCGGGGAGATGGATGGAAACTCTGCTCTCCCGGAGCTCAGCACAGCAGCTGCTGGTGGATTTTGTCCTGGTTTGGATGCAGGTGGAAGCTTCTCCCACTGGGCTCACCTGGTGCCTCATCACTCTGCAGCTCCTGGTGCCAAGCGCTTTGTTAAAGTCTGGTTCAGAGTGTGGCTGCACAAAGGTTTTGTAGATCTGTGCCAGATCCTGTCCCCGTGCCTGCTGTGCTTCAGTGTGGAGCACATGCCGTGCTGTTATCCCAGCGAAAGCGAGGGAAAGCTGCTTCCCTCTCATGTCCTCTCGCAGCCGTGGCAGCTGCAGTTTGAAGAGCTGGTGCCTGGTGAACAAAAAGCTTCCTGGAAGCTCTGATGTTTGAGCAGAACTGACTTTAGTGGTCACCAGGTTGGGGAAGGGGTTTGCACCTCTCACAGGAAAGAGTTCCTTCCCAATATCCCTTCGAATTCCGCCATCCCTCAGCGTGAAGCCATTCCCCCTTGTCCTATTACTACATATCCTTGTGAAAAGTCCCTCTAAAAGTCCCTTAAAAATCTTTTGTGGGTGTCACTGTCCTCCCCTGCCTATGATCACCCAAAGGGTCTCCAAAAGATGCAGGTCAGTAAGTGGCCAAGTCCAAAAGGAGCCGGTCACTGAGCCAGTGCAGGTGGCTCAGAGGCCACCAGAGCTGTGTCCTGAAGGGCTCCTAAGGATAGGAGGGTCTCTGATGGGCTCCTCTTCCAGCCCTGCCCTGGGCTGAGGGTTTTTTGGGAAGGGAACTCTGGGCTGGGCCGGAAACTGCTTCTCTCACTGAGTGCTGAAGAGACCTCAGTAAATGTATAAAGGACTCCCCAGAGTGTCCCCAGCAATGTCCTGGTGGGCACTGCCAGCTTCTGTTCACTCCTCCTTTTGTGTCCCCTCTTGTTTGGAGGCTGCCAGGGAGCCCTGGCCGGTCCTGCTGCCTCCAGCTGTGCAGCTGCTCCCCTCCCCTGGGGCTCTCTGCTGTCACCTTCATGCATAAAACATCTCCCTGTGCCCGAGATCTGTGCTCATGGTGGCCCTGTCAAGGGAGCTGCAGGGGGACATAAAAATCCCCGTGTAAATCTCTGGCCTCTCATCCCTGCTAACTTCACTGTGCCTCCAGAGAGCAGCTCTGCTGCTGTGCCTGCCCTGCCAGGGGGTGGCATTTGGCTGAGGTTAAGTGGCTGTGCCAGGCTTCGGCCGCCACCTCTGCCCTGTCCCCGGGGCAGGCTGTGATGCTCCAGGGTGCCCAGCGTGGAACCCCTGCCTGTGCCTGGTCCCTTCTCCTGTGCCCGGTGTCTCCCCTGTGTGGTACAAACCCCAGAGGGTTTCCTTTGCTCCTTCTCTGCCCTGCCAGGATGGATTGTCTGAGGAAGGGAGGGGAGGGGAATCCTGTGCCATGTCCAGTCTTTCCTTAAACACCTCCAGGGATGGGGACTCCAAACCTCCCCAGGCAGCCCCTTCCAATGTTTAATCATCCTTTCCATGAAGAAATTCTCCTGGTGTCCACCCTGAGCCTCCCCTGGCCCAGCCTGAGGCCGTTCCCTCTCCTCCTGTCCCTGTTCCCTGGCAGCAGAGCCCGACCCCCCCGGCTGCCCCCTCCTGTCAGGGACTTGTGCAGAGCCACAAGGTCCCCCCTGAGCCTCCTTTGCTCCAGCCTGAGCCCCTTTCCCAGCTCCCTCAGCCCTCCTGGGGCTCCAGACCCTTCCCCAGCTCCCTTCCCTTCTCTGGACACGCTCCAGCCCCTCAATGTCCTTCCCAAACTGAAGGGCCCAGAACTGGACACAGGATTTGAGGTACAGGAGTACGATGATGTTATGCAGACTCAGAAGAGGTTTTGTAGAGATGGCTCCAGTTTGGATGAACAAAGAACATTTCATGGGGTCCTGTACCCCATCTCAGAGGGATCCCTTGCCCTGGTAGCTCTGGGGTAGCTGACAAGGGTCCCTGCCACCCCCAGTTCATTGATTTCCGTGGAGTTCAGCCCATCCTGAGCCTGGCTGGGTGGCAGCTTTGGCTCAGGAAGCTGCTCTGTGCCCTTGAAGCCTGGCACGGCCACGGTGCCCATGGGAGAGTGGTCCCATGGAGCGGGCAGAGGGTTTAGAACTTGCTCCATCATCCCAGTGAGACTGGGCACGGTGAGCACCTCTGCCAGCCCAGCTGGGCTCCGTGTGCCTGCAGGGAGGGAGGAGATCACAGCAGGGATGTGTTTGAGGGATGGGAAGCTGCAGGAACAGGGGCTGGAGCTGGTGAGCAGCCCAGGGGGGTGAAGCGCTCTGCGGGTGTCCTGATGGGGCTGTTGGCTTGGCAGCCCCTGTGCCAGCCCTCGGGCACACGGTGACCTTGCCAGCACATGACGAGTTCGAAGCCAAGTTGCTCTGTGTGATGGAGAGGCTGAAGTGGGGTTTGAGCTGGATCCTCTGTGGCTCTGGCAGGGAGGGACCGGAGTGCTGCCAGCGCAGGGCTGGGATCCAGCCAGCCCAGCATTACTGACAATTTCACCCTTTACTGAGGAGCTGCTGGTTTTAGTTCTTCCCAGCCACAAGTTTTGCTCAGCAGCTTCTCTGCTCAGTGGGGACAGGAGACCTTGCAGGAGCAGCTCATCAAAATGATGTATATATAGGGAAAAAAACCCTAAACACCTCCTTTCTGAGAGCAGAGCTGCAGTGCTGACGTTCCTGAGGCCTCTGGAGGGATCAGCGTTTACAGCTGTCCCCAGGGAGAACTCCTCTGTGTTAATTTAAGTTTCCTGTGTCAGCTGCTCACAGTGGAAGCTGGAGGGGCAGAGGAGTGATTGCAAATCACCTCCTCTGGGCCCCAAGGTCATCTCTGTGCGTGCTGGTGTAAGTGTGTGTGCGTGTTTAGTAATTATTGCACTTGTTAATTGACTGCTTGTGCCGGGGAAGGCAGCTGGTAACTCCGTGGCTGAATTTCTGGGAATGCTGTCGATGTTCCCTGAAGGCATCAGGAGCTGTTCCAATGTCTGGAGTTGTGGGGACAGAGCTGGGGCTGAGCTGAGGCTTTTCCCACACTGGCTGTTGTTTGCTGCCAGCACGGTCACTGAGAGGCTGAAATCCATGTTCAGCCTGGAGGGGGAGAAGGCTCCAGGGAGATCTTGGAGCACTTTCCAGTGCCTAAAGGGGCTCGGTGAGAGCTGGAGAGGGACTTTGGACAAGGACCAGTGCTGCTCTCCTCCAGCACTGCTCCCTGTCCTGCTCTGACTCCTCTCCAGAGCTGCAGAAGCTGCTCAGTCCCAGGTTCAGCCCATCCTGGGCACAGCTCTGCCCGCCTCACCTCCCCACTTTGCTTCACTCTGTTCTTTCCCTGGCTGATGGGAAAGGTTTTGTCCATGTTTCCCCAGCAGCAGCAGCTTTGCCTTAACTCTGTTGCAGCCAGGAGAGAATAGAAAAATCCCAGCTTTTCCCACCACCTCTTTATGCAGCTCCATCATTCAGCTGGTGGCTGCAGAGGAGCTGGAGATCTTTGAGCCTCGAGAAGTGCAAAGCCGTGTCCCCCTGAAGTCCAGGTGGGCATTAACCCCTTGTCCTTGGCTTGTCTTGCAGGTGCTGAAGGGCTGCAAGAAGCTGAACCTGTCGGTGCACTCGGTGGGGCGCATCCCCGGGGGTTATGTCACCAACCACATCTACACGTGGGTGGACCCGCAGGGCCGCAGCGTGTCCCCTCCCACGGGGCTGCCCCACCACCAGAACAGCTCCCTGCGCAGGGACAGCGAGAAGAGGAGCCACCTCCAGCTCCTGCAGGAGGGCGATGAGAAGAAGGTGAGCAAAGAGGGATCAGACACAGCCCTGGGGGCCTCTTCCCATGTAGATCCCAACCCTCTTTGTTCCCCCTGGGTTTGTCATCTGTGTGATTCTCTGTTGGGATGGCCTGGCTCTCCTTTAGCATCCTGGTTTGCTCCCTTGGGCTGTAGCTTTCCCCTGTGTGCCCTGAGGAGTGCAGTAGGATGGGATGGGTTGGCTTTGTTCCCCTTTGACACAGGGAGAAGCTGAGCTGGAGGGAAGGAATTGTCCAGCCTGCTCTGGCAGGGAGGGTCCTGCCAGGAACAGCCACCAAACCAGGAGTGGGTTTTAAGGCTTTTCCCAACACATGGATGTTTGGCTGGACATCGAGGGACTGACATCCATGTCCCACCTGGAGACAGGAAAGCTCTGGGGAGACCTCAGAGCGCCTTTCAGGGCCTAAAGGGGCTCCAGGAGAGCTGCAGAGGGACTTCGGGCAAGGCCTGGAGTGCTGACAAGAGGGAATGGCTTCCCACTGCCAGAGGGCAGGGATGGATGGGATATTGGGCAGGAATTGCTCCCTGGGAGGGTGGGCAGGCCCTGGCACAGGGTGCCCAGAGCAGCTGTGGCTGCCCCTGGATCCCTGGCAGTGCCCAAGGCCAGGCTGGACACTGGGGCTTGGAGCAGCCTGGGACAGTGGGAGGTGTCCCTGCCCATGGCAGGGGTGGCACTGGGTGATCTTTAAGGTTCCTTCCAATCTGTGCCACTCGTGGATGTGGAGGGCTGGATCCCAGAGTGCATTCCTGCCTTTCCTCCTGCATTCCAGATCTTTCCTCAGGTGTTCCTGTGAGGCTTTCTTGTATCGCTTGGCAATTTTGTCTAAGTAAAAAAAATAACCCACCTCACCCCCAATTTTTCTTTTCCAAGAAAGCTCTAAAATAAACCAGATTATTTTCCTTTTCCATTTGGGGAGAGGCAGCCTGAGGGAAAACCCCGGTGAGGGAAAAAGGGAATGTTTTCTGTAGTGACACCAGGGGAGTGTGGCCAGTGCTGGGCCTGCATCCCGGGCCTCTGACAGAAGGAAACCATCAGCACCTGGAATTTCCAGCCCTGCTCTCTTGCTGTGAGCTGCCCTCCTTTAAACAGACCTCGGTGTAAGGGAAGCCAGCACAGGGTGTCCGAGCTGCAATACCTGATCTCGGGGATTTGATGTCTCCTCTCCCTCACAGCCAGGCCTGCAGGGTGTCACTGCAGAGTCACAGTGCTCCAGGTGCCTGTGGAGTGAAGGGACAGATGGACAGGGAGCCCCCAGGTGCCTGTGGAGTGAAGGGACAGATGGACAGGGAGCCCCAGCCTATACAAGCAGGACGTGGATTTCCTCCTTGCCACCCATGGAATATCAAAACGCTGTCCCAGGAGGGAGCACTGGCTTCCCAAAGACACAGAATTGCTCAGAGCCCTGACTGTTTCCATCCTTTTATCCTGCTGTCGCTCTGTCTGTGCCCAAAATGTCCTCAGCTCCTGGAAATGCTGTGGAAGGGTCTGGGAGCTTCCCATCTCAGCCAGAGGGAGAGAAAAATCTAATACAGGATGAGGCAGTTTGCTGATGAAATATTCATGTGTGCCACAAGGGAGAAGGGCCTATTATTTTTACTTTTAAGGAGAGGAGAAAAGCAGACGCTGCTGCTGGTGTCCCCCACCCCCTGCCACCCTGTGTCACCTTGACAGAGCAGCAGCAGCTCTGCGAAGCTGTGGGGAGGAGTTGTTTCTGTGCACAGCATTCCTTCAGTCCTCGCTGTGTGTGGACATGAAATGCTCAAAACCCTGCAGCTGAGTGTCCCCTGCCTCTGTCTCAGCCTCGTGTGGTCCTGGCCACTTGCAGAGCCCTGGGAAGATGTGCCAGCCCTGGGTGTGCTCCTGCTCGTCCTGGTGACCTCCTGGCCTCAGCAGCCTTTGCCCAAGTGTGAGGAGTGGCTCTTCGGAAATCTGAGCTTGTGTCCTTCCGTTCCTTGGTGCTGCTCCACACAGTCAGGCGGCCCTTTGGCTTCAGCAGAGAATCCCAGACTGGTTTGGGTTGGAAAGGACCTTAAAGCTCATCCAGTGCCACCCCCTGCCATGGGCAGGGACACCTCCCACTATCCCAGGCTGCTCCAAGCCCCAGTGTCCAGCCTGGCCTTGGGCACTGCCAGGGATCCAGGGGCAGCCACAGCTGCTCTGGGCACCCTGTGCCAGGGCCTGCCCACCCTCCCAGGGAAGGATTCTTTCCTAATATCCCATCTAACCCTACTATCTGACAGTTTAAAGCTCTTCCTCCTTATCCTGCCACTCCATCCTTTGGAATTTGTCTCTCTCCAGGTTTCCTGGTGGCTCCTTCAGGCACTGCAAGGCCACAATGAGGTCTCCCCAAAGCTTCTCCTCTCCAGGCTGAACAATCCCAGCTCACCCAGCAGAGCTGCTCCATCCCTCTGATCCCCCTGGTGCCTCCTCTGGACTCTCTCCAGGAGAGGATCACGCTTTGACCCCAGGACAGGGGCTGGATGCCCCTCTGTTAACCTGGGAAGAATCCATGAAAATTGCAGGAAATATTTGAAGCTCTCAGGGATGGGATGCAGAGGGAATGTTCAGCCTTCTGCTGGCCCCACTCCTTGGTGACATGCCAGCAGGGACACTGGTCACTGCTTTAAGTGCACAGGGCTTGGAATGCACTTTGCAATAGCCTCCACTCCTGATTTCCCATCTGTAAGACCAGAAAACAAGAAAATTACTGCCTGCCACAGCTCTGAAATGCTCAAGGCTGCCCAGACACCTCCGTATCCAGAGGTGCCTTGCTGTGCCAGCTGATGGGGGAAGCAATTCCCCCTGATCCAAGGCTGCTGGCAGCAAGCAGAGCCTGCCCTGGCTGGTGGTGCAGAGGGGTTATTTGCTGTGACACTCTGTGCATGCAGCCTGCAGGGCATGGATGAGCTGAGTCGCTGCGTCCTGAATTACTGAGCCCCATGGAGGGGTGAAAACGTGTCCCAGAGCGGGGGAACAACCTGCCTCCAGTTTTCTCTCTTTTCATTTGTGTGTGTAGATTTATAGGTAGCTACAGAGATGTAGTTAACTGCTGAAAGTGGGGTTATTCTGTTCACAAAAATGCAAATAAATGCAACAAATCCCTGGTTAATGCAGCCCAGTCAACCAGAATTGACAGGCACTGAGGCCTGTTTGATTTGTGGGCGGTTTTACACTCTGAAGGAAGAATTAGTTGGTTGGTTTTTTTATCCCCACTCTCTCCTATTTCCAATCGATCTGAATGTCCTGGAATGAATCTGCCAAAGCTTTCAAACCGGCAGGGTTTGGGGGAGCACAGCAGAGCAGCTCCAGCCCTGCAGCAGGAGCCTGGAGCGAGCGAATCCACTGCTGCAGCTCAGCACGGCTGCGGCACCACCGGAGTCTGAGGGATATTTCCAGCTTTTCCAAGGTTAAATTCAAGGCTGGTGGAGGCATCTGGCGTTCTTCAGGCAATGGAAATATCCCTGTGTGGCTGCCTCTTCCCGCAGCACATCTGCATGCCTGGAAGGACGGGTTTGTCACCAAGTTTAACAAAATGATTATCCAGAAGTGAAGGATTTGTTATCCCAAGGTTTGAAACGGAAACCACCACTGTGAGGTGTGTGATGGTGTGACTGCTCCGTCCAGGGATCTGTGGGAACATCCTGGTGGGATGAGGTGTGGAACAGGGTGGTTGGGCTCTGGCTGAGCTCGAGTGGCTTTGGGCAGTGTGGTTCAGCTCCAAAGGAAGCTTTCCTGCCCTGTGGCTTTGTGCACATTTTCCTGTGGACACTGGGATTCCTTCACCTCCAGCTGCAGGAGAATCCCCACCGAAGGGATTTGGGGATTGGGATTTGGCAGCTGGCTTGGCTTTGTCCATCCTACCCCAGACAGAATCCAGCCTGCCCTGAGCTCGGGTCAGAGGCCGTTCTGGGTGAGCTGGGGGGGAGCTGAGATCTGGGCCAGCTTTTTGGTGTAGAGCTGACCTACCGTGAGTGATGGCTCTGGAGACGGGATGTGAGAATACAGGGAGTGCTGGGCTGAAGGAGCTGCTGGCAGGTTCAGCCTGTGGCTGTGCAAGGTGTTACAGATCCTTGTTTTCCCTGTCTGTGCTGTGTGTGGCAGGTGCCGTATTCTCCAAATTTAGCATTTTCCTGTGGTTGGAATTGGTGAATCCAACATCTCCTCAGAGCCCTGTGCCCGCAGGTGGAGTCACCAGTGGTCAGGAAGTGTGAAAGGGAGGGTTTGCACTAGTGCAAAGCTCTGGGAAACGTTGCTGGAGCCAGGCCAGACACAGCAGGTGTCAGACACACAGGTGACAGCCCCCAGCCCCATCCAGGATGTCACTGCTTGCTGGAAAGCTGGGACCTGCTTCCCTTCTGCTTCAGAGCACTTGGATTTTTATCATCTGTCCAGGCTTAAAGTCCTCAGGATTTGTCACAGCAGCAGCAAGGGCCATTTGTGCCGTGAATTGTCATTGATGGACTTGGATCAACAGCTGATTTCATTAGAAGCACTTTGGGAACCCTCAGACAGCGAAAACTCGGAGGTGCTGCTGAGCTGGGAGGAAGATGAAGTGTGCAGAGCACTCTGGCAGTGCTGGGCTGCGAGTTCTCTGAGAAGCACCATTCCGTCAGCTGAATTGGTGCCTTAATGTGCTTATTGCCAGGGGAGCTGCTTATTCCTTCAAGCTCTCGGTGCAGCAGAAGAAAGAAAACGTCATAGAGAGTGTGAACATCTCTTCTTCAGGCAGTTCTGCAGCCAAAAGTAGCTGTAATTATAATTTAAAAAAAATATATATATAAAATATCCACGCTAATATTGCGTGGCTTGAATGTTTGAGACACTGCTGGTGCCTACTTGAGCATGAAGGATAAGAGATGCAAGAGAAGGAAAGGAAGGATTTCTTTCTGTTGGTTTGTGAGGACATTTTCAGTGTGGATGATCCAGCTCCCCACGTCTCTCACGGTTTGCTCGCTCTCACCTTGCTGGGGGTTGATTTTGTTTACAGCTTTAAGGATATCCATACTGGTGGGGGGCTGGTTTGGTTCCCTGTGGGACTGGGATATGGGATGTGAGCCACTGGTGCCTTGGGGATTAAAGGCGTGGAATGATTCGGGTTGGGAAGGATCTTTAAATCCCATCTAATCCAACCCGCTGCAGTCAGCAGGGGCATCTTCAGCTACACCAGCTTGCCCTGAGCCACATCCAGCCTGGCCTTGAATGTTTCCAGGAGTCATCCTTCTGCCTCGGGCATTCTGTAGCTCTGTCCCAGCAGACTTACCCCAAAATGTCCTTTGGGTCACACCTCAGCTCACCCTGAGGGGCAGCACTTCCATTCCATTGGTTTTTTAGGCACTTTGAGCAGAAATAGCACCCAAAAGTGGCAATTTCTGGGTGAGCCATGCCTTGCCCCATGAGGAGGCAGTGCTGGGCTCAACAGGAGCTGGACTGAGGCTTGGCATGGGCAGAGGACTTGATTTGGTCACTGTCCCTGTGCTCTGGTGTCACCTCTTAGCCCTGGGAGCTGCTCCCTGTCCCCACTGGTGCTGTTGAACACCCTTGGAAGTGGCAGCCCGAGTCCTGATGTGGCCTTAGGGAGCTGCCCTGGGCAGGGGGTGACACTGGGGCAGCTCTGGTGGCTCTGGCACCCCCCAGCTGCTCCCAGGACTCAGTGAATGGCTGGGAGGCAGCTCTGCCTCCCCGCACTCGCTGCTTGCAGGATGTCTAGACACAAACTGTGGGGTTTCCTCGGGAAGCAGGAGGAGGATGAGCCCTGCCAGCCTCCCGAAGTGCCGTTTGTGTTGTGTGGCAGCAGTAATGGCCTGGAGATAGCTGTCAGCGTGGCTGAAAGCTCCTCAGCCACACAGCCGTGTGCTGAGCCGTACTGGGGCAGGCTAATTCCTGTCTGAAAGGCCTTTTTCTAATGGCAAAATTGAATCTGTCAACAGGTAATTCTATAAACCCAGACAGAAGGAATCCTGTGCAGGAATCAGCTCGGAGCAAATGCCTCACTGATGATGGCTTTTTTTTTTTTTTTCCCCCTTCATTTCCTGCTACAGGAGATGGCAGATGTTTCAGTGTTGAGACAGAAATTGAAACTGTGACCTTGAACTTCCCAGTGTTCCTGTGTGATGCACGCAGGAGGCGCCTGGGGCTGGGCACAGCCTGGGAATGGCACAGGGAAGGAGATGGGCACTGGGCAGTGGCAGTGCCATGGTGAGCCTGGGAATGCCTGGCGAGGTGTGGGGGGTGACCTTGCCTGGATGTTGCTGTGCCTTTAGTACCCAAAGGGGCTCCAGGAGAGCTGGAGAGGGACTTGGGACAAGGGCATGGAGGGACAGGACACAGGGAATGGCTTTAAGGTGAAGGATGATAGAATTAGATGGGATATTGGGAGGGAATTGTTCCCTGGGAGGGTGGGCAGGCCCTGGCACAGGGTGCCCAGAGCAGCTGTGGCTGCCCCTGGATCCCTGGCAGTGTCCAAGGCCAGGCTGGACATTGGGGCTTGGAGCAGCCTGGGACAGTGGGAGGTGTCCCTGCCCATGGCAGGGGTGGCACTGGATGAGCTTTAAGTTCCTTTCCAACCCAAACCATTCTATTACTCTCCAAAGTCCTCAGTTTTCCCCAGAGAACAGCTGCCCTTGTTTGCTGCCTGGTTTAGGATGGTGTCAGCATAGTCTGGATTTAGGAGCTCAGAGTGATCCCAGCTCTCGCTGAGGGGTGTTACAGCTTCTCTCCCTCGGTGAGCTTCAGCCAGGGAGGAGGGAAGAAGCATGAAGTGGAAATGGAACCAAAATGCCCTCTTTGGCCCAAGCCTTGGCACCGGAGGGTTCATCACACGTGTGCCAGCCTGAGTGGAAAAGCCCAAGCAGAAGGGCTTGGCCCAGAGAATGCTGTGTCGAGGGTCTGTTCCCAGAGGGGCCCTGGATCATCACTGTCCACTGGGAACCACTGGGAACCACTGGGAACATCAGCCTGGTCACTGGTTGAGCTCCCTCCTTGGGCAGCACAGCTGCGCTCGTGCCTCAGTGTCACCGCAGAGCCGTGTGTGGGGCCAGGCTGGCAGGAGTGTGGCAGTGCTGTGCCTGGGACAGCCAGCATGGCAGGGCCACCCCTGCTGTCACCACCCCTGCGCTGTGCCCATCCCTGGAGACAGAGACCCTTGGGAAGGGAGTGCAAATTGTCCCCTGTGATCCCTAAGCCCTTGGCATGGATTGGCTCAGCCTTCGCTTCATCCCGGCCATCAGCTTATCCCTCCATTCCTCCTTCCCTCCCAGCCTGACCCCCCTGAGCCTGCCAGCACTCGCTCCCTTCCCAAGCCCTTCCCAAAACCTGCAGTGTGTCCATGAGCTGGATGCTCCCTGGCTGTTTCCCTGCCACTCTGTTCCCGGCAGCTCCTGCCGCAGGGCTCATTCAGGGAGCTGGAGCTATTAGCTGATTAAGAGATGCAATTAAGCCCTCAGCAACCCGACTTTCTGGGCTGCCAGCAGCGATGTATTTTCCAGGAGCGCTGAGGTTCTTCCACACAGCTCGGGTTTGCTGGTTTTCGTGGCTCCAGGCTTTCTGTAGCCGTGGCTTTCCTGCCTCTGGAAGCACAGGTTTGCTCGGTGCAGGGGTGAATGAAGCTCACGTGGCAGCACCTCAGCTGCAGAGGGACAGGGGGTATCTCTTACTCCACCTGATGCTCTCCCCATGTGGGGGGAGCAGCTTCTCAGCTTACCAGGATAGTGTTAAAGGGAAATGGAAATGTCTGGATGCAGAGCTGCCCCTCCTGTTGCTAAGCCCAGCACATATAAATGTCATGCAGGGACTTAGAGAGGGAGTGTTGTCATTCCCAGTGTATTTTGCCCTGATCTGTGATTCCAGGCACCTCGCTGCATCCCTCCTACTTGTATTTTTATCGACATTGGGGAATTTTTGAGCGCTACAGCCACAGTGGGGTGAAAAACTTACAGCAGGGAAATCCCAAATGTCATCAGGCAGATCGGGAGGGAGCAGCCCTTCAGAAAAGTTGAATATTTTCCTAATTTTCAAAACCACTCAGCAAAGTGTTCTGTGGTCCAGAGTAAGGTTTCTGTGTGAAGAGAAAACCAAACTGCCCTTGGATGTGACAGGCAGCTGCTCCTTGGGGTGGGTTCAATGCCCAGCTCATCTCTCCAGCCTGAAGCGTGAAGGTCTCTACAATTCCTTTACAATCCTTCAATGCTAAAATTGTTTCCAGCACTTTCTGCACTCTAAAGCAGGGAAAGGAAACCAGGGAACATCAGGGTTTTTTTTCAGAGAAGGATGCTGGTACAGGTAGTTGATGTCTGACAGTTCTCATTCCAGCTTTGCATCCATTTCTGTAAGTCCAAAATGTGCAGCCTTAGGTAGATTTGTGTCCTGCTGCTGATTGCTGTGTTTCTATCACCAAGACAGAAAATGGGTTTTCAATACCAGCCACTCTAAGACTGGCCTGAATTCCCTCTGTGACGCTGTGCCCTCTAGAAAGATGGATTAATTACTGACTTGAGGCTGGGAATTATTTTTCCATCCAGGTAAATGTGCAAGATTTTGGGTTGACTGCAGCGAAGGGGTTCCAATATAAAAGCCCTTCACGAACAGCCTGTTCCTGGTTGTTTCTATCAGTGTGAAACACATTTTGGCTTTTCTCATTTGTTTTTATTCCCGCTGTCTACTTTTCTCCAGAAGTGACTTAAAACTTGGGAGCAAAGCAAAAAAACAAGCCTGGAGTTATTCATTTAGAAAGTGTCATGCAGCGAGTGAACAAAGGCCATTTTAAATGGAGAGTCCTCGAGGGAGCAGAGCACAGGCTGGCTCATGCACTCAAAATTATCAGCTGAACCTCCAAATATTGTCAGGCCCTGGGAGGAGGAGAAGGTGGAGGAAGGCAGGTGGGAGCTGGGTTTGCATATCAGCATTTGGTGGGGAGAACATCTGTGCAGATGCTGCCTGGCAGGGTGAGGGAAATGTGAAATATCTTCTGCAGTATGTGCTGGATGTATGGGAAGTTTGTCCTGGCATTGTTAATTGGAGATAATCAGGCACATGGCTGTGCCCCTGTGGGGTTTGTCCTGTGGGGAGAGCGCCTGGAGTGGCCCTGCACAGCCAGCACTGCACCAGGAGGGGCAGAGGACTAGGCTGGGCTCATTCCCAGTCTGGGTGGAGAGGGATCGTGGCTCTGTTTGCACAGGGCAGGGATGCCAGAGGGGGAATTCACAGCCAGTGCTGGCTGGCATCACCCCACTGGTGCTCATGGGGTTTTGGGGGTTGCTCTCAGCTCGGTCTCTACCCCTGAGAGGTACCTGTAAGAGGAGAGAGTGGAAAACTGCTGTGGATCTGCTGATGTATGGCTGAAAATCCACCGATACTTAGCTGAACCTCTCAGCCTCCAGAGCTGGCTTTTCCTCCTGGTGTCCCTGCTGCCCCCTCAATCCTACAGGAGCTGCTGTCCAACCCAGGGCACAGCAGTGGTGCAGCTCTGTGGCTGTGTCCCACCTCTCTTTGGGGCAGCACTTGGACACCACATAAATGTCCCTTCCTCTTCCTCTGCAGGTGAACCTGGTCCTGAACGAAGGGAAATCCCTGGGCCTCATGATCCGAGGAGGGGCAGAATATTCCCTGGGCATCTACATCACGGGTGTGGACAAAGGCTCTGAGGCAGAGAGCACTGGCTTGAAGGTGAGAGTGATCCCAGAAGGGGTGGGCAGTGACACAGGAACGTGCCCAGGTGGGTTTGGGATGTCTCCAGAGAGGGAAACTCCACATCCTCCCTGGGCAGCTATTCCAGAGCTCTGCCACCCTCAGGGAAAGAATTTCTTCCTCATGTTGAAGTGGAACCTCTTGTGTTTTAGTTTATGGGTGTTGCTGCTTGTCCTCTCACTGAAAAGAGTCTGGCCCCATCCTCTGACACCTCTTGGAGGTATTTATATGGATTGATGGGATCTCCTCTCAGTCCTCTGTTCTCCACACTAACCAGGCCCAGCTCCCGCAGTCTGCTCATCACAAAGTCCCTCTCACCTTGCTGAGCTGGCAGGGAAGAGTTTTCCATTAAAGATCGTGGTCTGGTGCCCTCTTCCTTCATCCTGCATCCAAAGCTGCTCGGTTTGGAGCCAGTGCTGTGCTCGAGCTGCTCTCACTGCCTGCAGGGCAGGATTTTCGAGACCAGCTCTCAGCTGGGATGTGCTGGCTCGTCCTGCAGCACTGGCATTCACAGGGATCCTGTGTTACCGAGCACAACCAGCAGGATCACCCTCGGGATAGGGATGCCTTAAGAACCTATAAATGAAACAACACACACTTCCCAAGTAACATCAGTGTAGGAGGTCATATAAAGGTTGGTCTTTACTAGAGGCCTCTGGGGCAAACATGGAAAATGTCCACAAAAGCCCACCCACACAGTTTTTATGTGTTTAACAAATTAGCATAATTGACAAAAATCCCCAATTAGGAGCACAAGAGGTGATGCAATTCACCTCCAGTTCAAAGCCCCTTCTAAATCCTCCCCCCTCAGATGGGACTGAACTTTGTTGATGAAAATGTGTCTCAAAGAGCTGGTTTTGGCCTTGGTTCTTGAGGAGAACCGAGATGGGATAGGGGCTTTGGAAGGTGTTTTGTCTTTCTGCTTAGGGAAAAAGTAGGGAAAAGTAGCCATGGATACACCAGGCTACAGAGCTCCAAATGTATGTGTGAAGAATACAGAGGATATATAAAAGAAAAAAGACAAAAAACATTAGGCTTCAGCAAAACAGGGCTGATCCTCATCCATCAGCAGGCTGGCCTCGGCTGCATCCACCTCAGTCCACACTCAGACAGGTTCCTCAGCGATGCTCTGGGGTTTGGCTGGGCCCTTCTGAGGCTGCACTGCTCAGAGTTGGCTGCAGAGCTCTTGTGAAGGGAGATCTACACCTCCCTCACCCCATCACGTGCGCACACATCACCCCCGAGCTCCTCCAGCCTTCCCTGGAGATCCCAGGATGTTCCCTTCTCTGAACAGCCTGGGGTCACAGCTGATCCTGGAAGGGACATTTGGGGTTAAAATTGTGTGTGTTCACCAGTGAAATGAGTTGGAAAGGGAGCCACTGGAGGGATCTCTGTGCCACTCAGGGATGGGGCACGTATGACTCCTCAGGCTGGATCATTTTATTTCGGTCACCATTTCTTTTCTGGTGTGTTTTTCTCTCGAAATGACCCAATTCCCTGCAATGACATCCAATCACTGCTTCCTCCAGTGCAATCTCATGGGCTCTGAGGGTCAGTTCTTTCCTATTCCTTATGTCAGTCGAGATCTGATGGATGTTAAACTCTGAAATGTTCTCCCAATCCCCTGGGCTGGTGCTGGGGTGATCTGCTCTGATCCCCTCTCTGTTTGTGCAGGGAGGCATTTCCTGGACTCACTGATCCTAAAGGTGTTTTCCAACCTAAAATTCTGTGATTCTGTGATTTCTCCATCGATTAGCCCTGGCCTGTTTAGGGCTCAGCTTTAGCTTTGCTCAGTGGCCCCATAAAGTCCCTTAAATCTGTCAAAGCTGGCAGCACGAGCTGGGGACAGTCTGGTGGAGAGGGCTGGGACAGACACGATCCTGTCCCTCAAATGGTTGTGGTACTGAGGTCACCAGGGTTCCCTTCATAGCCAAAGAGACTTTTAGGGGAAATGCAGCCACTGCTGAGCTGTCCTGAGCGCTGCAGACTCCTGTTTCCCTTTTTGTCACAGAATAAAAACGCTGCTCTTGGAGGTTTGGATCAATCCAAGTTTTAATCTCTCTCAGGTTCTAAGAAGGAAAATGGACCCTGGGCCATGAGGGGGTCGCTGGGGCATGGGACAGGGAGCTGTTGGAGCATCCTAGAGATAGCAGAGTGCTTTTCAGGCAGCAGAAATGCTGCTGGAAGCTCCCTGCAGATCCTTGGTCTCTCCCAGAGTGCAGGATGCTCCTCTGGGCTGGCACCTCTGCCCACACCCCTGGCTGGGTGCCCAGCTGTGTCCCAGGGATGTCGGTGGCAGTGCTCTGGGGCACCAGGATTTCAAGGCAGGGACAAAAAGAGGCACAGGACAATTTGTTTCTGCTTGGTAGATCTGGAAAAGGGAGGGACTGGCTGGAGGTGCCATGGGTGACCTTGCTGATGCCACCATTTGTCCTCTGTGCCAGGGTCAGGATCCATCTCCTAAACACCAGAAGCCTGAAGGTTTAAACACAGAATAAGAAAAAAGAAGCTGCACTGTTCTCCTTGGGGGTTTTTGTTCCTGTTTGATTCCGTACTGCTCCAAATCCCCGGTTTTGCTGCACTGGGGAAATCCCTGCTTTTCTTTCTTTTCCATCCCCGTGCCAGTGAGTTCAGCAGAGGAGATGTCCCAGGGACAGTCCCAACAGCAGAACACCCGGCTGAATCCCTCCATCCTCATCCCATGCCTGCTTGGAATGCCAGGGAATAACCACACTCAGCACCCGGACCAGTACCAGTTCCCTGTCCCTGCCCCCCCAGCTCCTGCCACTGTTGTTTGCACACCTGAGCCTCTGCTTGTTGATTCTGGAGATCTCCCCCCTCGCTGCTCTGTTCTCCAGGCAGTGATTTGTGTGTCCAGCAGGCTCCTGCTGTGCTCAATGTCAGCCTTGGTGTGATTTCAGGTCCTCACAGGCATTTCCCACCCTGATTTGTGTGTGCTACGGGCTGTAAATTTAGTGCTGCCTGGAGGTTTGGGGGCACAAAAGACCTTTTATGTCCTGCTGTTAGACATGGCTGGGTGTAGATTGCTGCTCCAGGAGGTGGTGGAAGGGATGTGATGCCACAAGGAAGCAAGAACTGGTGGATAAATGTGATTTCCAGGTAATTTGTTGCTCTCTAAAATGGAAAAATTGGGGGTTTGTTCAATGTGGGCTCAACACAGCCTCGCTGGGTTGATGGGGAGCTTCCTGCTGACTTCCCAGGAGTGGATCCTTCTGTGGGGTTCTCTGAATTCGTTACCAGAATTGAGCTCATTCTGAGGTGATGTTTAGATGAGACACAAGAATTTCTTCCCTGGGAGGGTGGGCAGGCCCTGGCACAGGGTGCCCAGAGCAGCTGTGGCTGCCCCTGGATCCCTGGCAGTGCCCAAGGCCAGGCTGGACACTGGAGCTTGGAGCAGCCTGGGATAGTGGAAGGTGTCCCTGCCCATGGCAGGGGGTTGGCACTGGATGAGCTTTAAGATCCCTCCCATCCCAAACCCATCTGTGATTTTGCCACACATTCCATTTTTACCTCCTGGTATCTATGGCACCAAATCAGAATTTTAGACTGTTTTAATAATAACTAAAATAAATAATCAATATTTTACATTTCCCTTAAATTTTGCTCGAAGGGCAAACAAAAGGCATCGAAAGCCAGGCAAAACCAAGGGGCTTTCTCTGAGGCCCAGAAGCTTTTTCCAGCTCTGGGAACAGGGACCAAGGTCCTGGATGAGAGTCCCAGAGGAGCTCCAGCCCTGCTGTGCTGGTCCAAGTGCTGCTGTCCTGCTCCCTCAGCAGGCAGAATTCCAGCAGAAACCAGGCTGGGTCTCTGCAGTCAGTCAATAACTAAATATTCATAGTCTTGGCCTTGGCCTTCTTGATGTTTATTCATTCATGAAACTTCTGACAATGTGTTCTTCGGGCATGTTTTAAAATCTGCTGCCTCCGAGGAAGTTCTGAGAGTGAAAAGTGGGGGTTAGCAGAGAGCTGCAGAGGAGGGAGGTGAGTCAGCCTTGTTTGCTTTCAGCTTCTGTCCTTCCTGCCTCCTTCGTGACATTCCCAGCGGTGCCATGCACGAGCTGAGCTCCTGATGCTGTTCCTGGCTCTACTGGCCCTGATTTCTTCCTTGTTCATTTTTCCTGGTGCTGTTTCTTGTCAGTGGGGTTGGGTTTTTTTTTTTCCTTCTTAAGCAACTTTTGTTTTCTCTCCTTGACCTTTAAATCAGAAATAGTGGATTTCAGGGAGCTTGCTTTGAGCAAACAACTCAATATTGAGTTCTCAGAAGGAGGGCTGGGGTGAGAAGGGCTGCCACGATCCATATTTATCCAGATACGAGAGGAGAGGGAAAGGGAGACTGTAAATAGGGAGAGGTGGATGATTTTACATCAGCAGGGGCTGTCACAGAACAGAGAGTCATTTAAGCTGGAGAAGATCTCCAAGATCATCATGTCCAACCATTCCACCACTGACCCATGTCCCCAGGTGCCACATCCACATGGATTTTAAATCCCCCCAGGGATGGGGACACCACCACTGCCCTGGGCAGCCTGTGCTGGACAACATTCTCCTTATTTTCCTGCTGGTGTCCACCCTGAGCCTCCCCTGGCCCAGCCTGAGGCCGTTCCCTCTCCTCCTGTCCCTGTTCCCTGGGAGCAGAGCCCGACCCCCCCGGCTGCCCCCTCCTGTCAGGGACTTGTGCAGAGCCACAAGGTCCCCCCTGAGCCTCCTTTGCTCCAGGCTGAGCCCCTTTCCCAGCTCCCTCAGCCTCTCCTGGGGCTCCAGCCCCTTCCCAGCTCCGTTCCCTTCCCTGGACACAATTTGGTGCCATCTGAAAACTCCCTGGAGGTGCCCTCGATCCCCTCATCCCAAAAGCCTTGAAAGCTGCTTTGTGTTTGAGGTCTGGACACAGGAAAAAATGAAGTAAAAGCCTTGTGGCTCCCTCAGAGTGTGGGGGATGAGCTGCACAGTGAGCAAGTCACCGAGATTTGTGGTACCCAAGATGTGGCAGTTCTCCTGGTCCTTCCAGTGTTGTCACCTTGATGGGGACAGAAAGCTGAGAGGCAACCAAAGTGCCACAACCACTGCCACGCCCAGAGAGCCCCTTCCCTCCCTGGGCTTTCATCTCCACTCTATGCCTGGACTGTTCCTCCTCTTTGGGCTGCCCAATGTTCGGGGCAAGGGGCCATTTTCAGACAGCCACGGCACCCCTCATTCCCTGCCTTGCTCCCAGATCTGTCCTGGATCCTGTGTTGGACATGGATCATCTGCCCTGACCTGTTTCCCTCCTGGAAAAGCTGAGCACTTCCTTATTTTCCCACAAGCCTTAACTTGGTCAATTCCAAATTGATCCATACATTTTCCTGCCCGTATTTTTAATTTCTTGAGGGGCTTTTGGTAATTATTTGTGCTGGAGAGAGGCTCCTTCTACTTTAGTGGTATCTCCAGCATCATTTAGCCTCTCTCCTGGCCTTTTAGTGGCATTAAAGAGGACTGGTGCCAGTGCCAACCCATTTGGCATCCCCTTGGCCCTGTTATTCCCAGCTCAGTTTGGTGTCATTTAACATCAACTCACATTTAAAATCTCTCACCTATTTTTCTGTCTGTGTGATTGAATTTCTCCCAGAGCCAATTCTGATTATTTTTAGGAGCTCAGAACCCTTGTCTGAAGCCCATTAAGTTTCTCTTGACTGCTCCTCCTCTTCCCCACTGTCTCCAGAAGGAGCAGGAGCCAAGGCTGTCATCGAGGTGTTCTTTCCAAGCTCTCTTCCTGTCATGGTCACCTTTTGCGTGTCACGTTCAGCTCCTGCATTTCAGGCTACATTTTTCCCTAGGAAATGAGAATAATCCCCATTTTCCGAGGTGTTCAAGCATTCAGCGTGTCCTGGGTATCCACCCACCATTAGCTGAGCACAGCTGAAAAGTAATTCCTGAAATATCCAGGGCTATAGTTTTCCTGTGTTTTATTGTGACTATTTTTTTTTTTAATGTCTTATTATGACTTCTTTTATTCCGTGCCATTCTGGAGCTGTGAATCCAGCAAATCATTTCTCAGGGTGAGCTTTTGCTCTGGTAGATGGTTCTTTTGCATCTCTGCAGTTTTTTTGTTACTTCCCCACTTGTCTTTGACTTTGGGGCTGGGAAAATATAATTATTGTCTATGTTAATTAGCAAAAAATCCCGGGCCCCTCTGGTCTCCCTGATGTTACAAGAGCTTGCCAAGCTCCTCCTGGTTCACTCTTAAAAGGAGAAATTAAAGAAAGATTATTAAACCTGTGTAACTGTCCTGAACCAAAAAATCATGAAAATTTAATCCCTGCTATGGAAAACTATTAAAGATTCGTAATTGCAATAAAACTGCCTAATCAAATTGGGATTTTTATTGTTTTGGTGCTGCAGTGAACCAGCAAAAGGCATTCCAGGGCACTGCCTGATGGATCAGAAAGACCTGGAGATGATACTCCTTGCACCTGAGCGGGTGTTTCTCTTGGCAGTTTTTAATTTCCCTCCCGTGTTATGTGAGCAGTCAGCAATTTTCTGACAGGGGATTTAAAGCTGACAGAGCTCCAAGGGAACCTGAGGTATTTGTGGAGCCCCATGGTTGGGAATGTGGTCATTTGTGTCATTTGCCTTCCCCTGGGCTCCCTCCCTTCCCATTTCTGGGTGTTTTGGGTCACTTCCAACACAAAATGTTGTATTTTATGATGGAGAATGAGGCAAATCCACTCGGGGTCCCTGGGTGGAGCTGAACGTGGAGCTGAGCTCTGCTGCGTCTGGACTCAATGATCCTAAAGGTCTTTTCCAACCCAAATGATTCCGTGATGCTCCATTTTTCCCCTCAGGACCACTCTGAGCATCCTCCCAGCCTCACCGCTCCTCCTCTGCCCTTTGAGCAGAGGGAAGGGCGAACAGGAGCCCTTCTCTGGCCTCTCATTGTTGCCAGCATTATTTTGTAGAGCTCCATCCAGCCCCACCCCCATCATCTCCTCTCTAAATTTAACAGGCCTAATCTCTTCCATCTGTCCTTTCACAGGCACCTTCATCTGCCTCTGATCATTTTTGTTTCACTTCTCTGCAACTTTTCCCTCCCTGTGTCTCCTTGCTGGGAGGGCAGAGAAGAAAACCCCACTGTGTTTTGGTGGAGCTGAGCTGAGGCCCGTGGTTAAGCAAAGATAGGAAAGGGCAGTTTCAAAACTGTGCTTTATCAGAAAAAGGGTGAATTGTGATACGGGAGTGAGGAGGAGCAGCTCTGGATGTCCTGGAAGCACAGAGGAAGAGGAGCTGGGATGAAGGGTGAAACACCAGATGGGTGCTGTGTCTCAGACAAGGCCTGGCTGTCAGGGAAGCTCCTCATTCCAGCAAAGGCCTTGCCCACAAAATGAAATCTCTTAGGAGCAGCTGGGGAGGAAGCAGGAGAGGGGAGATGGAATGCAGCTGTCCCAGATGCTGCAGTTTGCAGAGTGCTGGAGGCTGTGGTGAGACCCTCCCTGCTGCATGCAGAGATCTGAGGTTTGGGGCTTCCACAGAGGGTTCCTGGCCTCCCAGAGCAGCAGGAGGGACTGGGGCTGGAGGCCTTGATGTTCTTTGGGGTTGGTCTGGTTGATGGAGGAGACTGGGCAGATCAGTCTGAGCTGAGATCCTCAACAGGCTCCTCCAGGCATCACAGACTGGTCCTCACTGGCTGCCAGCTTGAGGGCTTGGTCTCTATCCAGCAGCATTTTTTTTTTTCCCCTGGTCCCTCCAGTTGCTGTGTCCCTAATTTGGTGCTAGGTTAGACTGGGCAGCTCCTCCCTGCTGGGAGAGGAAGGCGTTATTCCAAACAGGAAAGCTCCATGGACTTGCCAGGCTCACCCCATCCTGATTCCACAGGTGGGAGACCAGATCCTGGAGGTGAACGGCCGGAGCTTCCTGAGCATCCCCCACGACGAGGCCGTGAAGCTGCTCAAGTCCTCCCGTCACCTCATCATGACGGTCAAGGACATCGGGCGCCTGCCCCACGCCCGCACCACCGTGGACGAGACCCGCTGGATCACCAGCTCCCAGCTCGGAGAGACCCTGGTCAGCTCAGCAGGGTACGTGCCCAGGGAGCTTTTTGAGGGGGGATCTGTCAGCTCAGAGTCCCTGGGGGTGCTCACGGTTCCCCGGGAGGGTGGGGACCCCCAGCCTGTCCGTGGAGCTTCCACTTCTGGGGTCCATTGAAGCATCTCTGGCCTGTAAGGAGGAGCAGGTCTGGACAATGTTGTGCTGTCCCTTCCCCTTCTCCCAGGCCGGAAGCTTTTGGCTCTCCAGAGAGGAGAGAAGGTGCCAGGTGTGGTGCCAAGTGCCAGGCACTCAGTGCTAACTGGTCTTCTCCCTCCTCGCAGGGCAGTGGGTGACCATGCTATGGATGTGGCAGCCAGGGTAAGACATTCCTGATGCCTTGGGAAAAAATCTCATTGCTCACAGGATCTCAAGATCTCAGGATCTGTGCTCCTGGTTTTAGCAGGGTTTTAATGGGCCTTTCTGCTCCCCACCCCGTGTTGGGTTAGGGTTCTGCTGGGATCTGCAGACAGTGACACAGTGGTGTCCCCTCTCCTGTGCCACTTCTGAGCACATCTGGTGCCCTCTGGCCTGGCAATGAGCACCTTAATGGGCATGGGGCAATGATCACCCATGGGCAAGGACTGTGGGGACCCCCTCCACCCTACCATGATTCCTTCCTCATGGTGGCTGTCTCTGGGCCCTGGCAGCTGCTGGGATCTGTCCCAGCCCTCTGCCCCCCACCAGGCACAGGGACTCACCCCATGCTGTGCCTGCAGCCCCGTGCCAGCATCTTCTCCCCACACCTCTTTGCAAAGCACATTGCTTTTAAATGGAAATGAAGCAGGGAGGTTTCACAGGTGGCTCTCGATGATAACAGCTTTGTACTCTTTGCTGGCAAAACATGTTCCCCAGCCTCAGCTCCTCTCTGTCTCTGGGATAGTCAGGGTCTTGTCTGGCTCAGTATCCCTGTGCCAGCTCTGCCTGGGAGGAAACAGCAAGGATCTCCCCTCAGAAATCCCTCTCAAAGGAGAAAAGTCTTTCATCTGCAGCCAGGCTTGTCTCTCCCTGGGGCTCCTTTGGTTGCCAGTGGCTCTTTCTTCACCAAGGCCTGCTTCAAGCTGGCAGTGGGGGTAAATGTGCCTTTTCCACAGGATGGGGAGCTGGCCTGTCTCCTGTGGCCCCAGTTCCCCCAGCTCTGCCAGGGAGGAGCACAGCCTGGGGTTAAATCAGTGCCTGGGTGGAGGACAGTTGCTGAAAAGGGCTGGGAAGCTGTTTTGTTTTTCAACTGGTGCTGCATGAACTCAGAGAATCAGAGTATCACAGAGTATCTGGGGCTGGAAGGGACCCACCAGGATCATCCAGTCCAACCCCTGGCCCTGCACAGACCCCCCAACAGCCCCACCCTGGGCATCCCTGGCAGCGCTGCCCAAACGCTCCTGGAGCTCTGGCAGCCTCGGGGCCGTGCCCATTCCCAGGGGAGCCTGGGCAGTGCCCAGCACCCTCTGGGGGAAGAACCTTTCCCTGCTCTCAGCCTGAGCCTGCCCTGGCCCAGCTCCAGCTGCTCCCTGGGTGCTGTCCCTGTCCGAGGGAGCAGAGCTCAGCTCCTCTGATCATGGCTCTGCAGCTACCCAAAAAAGTGGTGACACTGAACAGCCTTGCTGATGAATTCCTGAGGATACCTCCTTCCAGTCATTCCCAAAATCCCCTTTCCAGTGTGATTCCCAGCTCCGCCACAGGCAGTGTCTGACACGCAGGCACAGTGGGCTGGTGGGCAGAGCCCAGAGCAGGGACACTCCTTGGTCCAGCCGGGCTGTCTCAGCAGAGCACTGCCCTCCTTCCCACTGCCAACCCCTTGGCCTCCCAGCCCCAAGCCTGTCCCCTGTCCCTGCAGCCCGTGTTCTACCGGGGGCTGGCCGGCTCGCAGGTGACCCTGAGCACCATGGTGAGCCAGACCCGCGTCATGCTGGAGGAGCAGGCCCGGCACCTGCTCAACGAGCAGGAGCGGGCCACCATGGGCTACTACCTGGACGAGTACAAGGAGGGCAACATCTCCGTGGACGCTCTGGTCATGGCACTCTTCGAGCTGCTCAACACGCACGCCAAGGTGAGGCCCACGCCGGGGCAGGGACGGCTTCTTGGGCCTGGTGGGCTGAGCAGAGTCACTGGCACAGTGTGGACATGGTCACAGTGTGGACATGGTCACAGTGTGGCCCAGTGATCTGCTCGGGGAAAGGGGGAGGGTATGGAAGCCAAATCCACATTGTCATGGAACCATCACAGAATCCCAGACTGGTTTGGGTTAAAAGGGACCTTAAAAATCATCTCTTTCCACTCCCTGCCATGGGCAGGGACACTTGACACTATCCCAGGTTGCTCCAAACCTTGTCCAGCCTGGCCTTGGACACTTCCAGGGATGCAGGGGTAGCCACAGCTGCTCTGGGCACCCCTGGGCCATTCTGGGGGATGCAGCGTGGTGTTCAGTGGCACAGGAGCTTCTGGTCACATTTAGGACCAAACCTCCTGCACTACCTGCCAGTAAATCTCACTGCCACTGCTGCCCATGGTGGGAGGGAGGTCTCCAGCTTCCCAGGAACGTGATTGTGCTCCAACCTGTCTCTGGCTGTGTGTGCCTGGCCAGTTCTCGCTGCTCTCCGAGGTGCGGGGAGTGATCTCCCCACAAGACCTCGACCGCTTTGACAACCTGGTGCTGAAGAGGGAGATCGAGTCCATGAAGGCCCGGCAGCCCGTGGGGCCCAGCACCGACTCCTACTCCATGATGTCCTACAGCGACACCGTCTCGTCCTCCAGCAGCCACTTCACTGCCACCACCGTCAGCTCGGCCCGGGTAGGTCCCTCCTGCCTGATCCCGTTCCTTTCAGCACCTCCTCCTGGCAGTCCTACAGCAAACTGCTTTCCCTGGAGCGGTGTAAAGGCATTTACCCCGCAGGGAACCCTGTCCGGTTGGTTTCCCCTATGGACTCCCCCAAAGGAATTTTTCCGTGCAGTCTGGGTGATTTGTTGGTGATGCCATGACATGTGCTGGGTATCTCTGTGCTCCTGACACTGAGGTGCTGCTGTCCCCTGCTTGAGGGCTGCGTGTCCCTTCATCCCAGTGAGGGATGGAGCCTGCCTTGCTTCCAGAAATCCACTGGAGCCGCACCCACGCTGAAATCCCAGCAGTGCACCGCTGCCGTGCCATGCCTGCTGCTCATCACCAGCTCTTCAGTCACCTCCCTGAAGATGCTGCCTGCCTGCTCCTCATCCCAGTGGGTGCCACAGTGGCCAGGCAGCTGCATCCCATTCCCAGCCCATTCTCCAGCACTCGGCAGCAGCAGCAGCACTCCCACGTCTCTGCCAGGCCCCTGTCGCACACACCGTCTAATTAAGTTACTGTAATCACCTCAGACTATGCAGGCACTCAGCCCCCAAATTAATTTCCTCGCCATAAAATGCCTTTCATCATAAATGCATTAGTAACCTTGGAAATTAAACCCTTCGTGGAAAGGAGGAGGAACAATGGGCTCTGTGCTGGTTCCTCAGTGAGGAAAGCAGCCTGCGGTGCTGGGATGGGGCTGGGGAGGGTCCGCCCTGAGGAGGGGGCTTTCCTGGGCCTCTGCCTGCCTGTGAGAGGCCTCAGAGCGTGTCAGAGCATCAGAGCTGTGCTTTTGTCCTGTTAAATCCACAAGTACCCATAGCAGAGCCACCTGCTCTGGTCAGGAGGGATTTCGGTGAGATCCTTTCTGGATCTGCATAAACAAAGTGAGTTTGGCTCTGCTCTCCAAGGAGCTGCTGGGAAAATTCTTCTGAGGGCTGGCACAGGTCTGCCAGGACTGTGTGCTGAGTGTGACACCCTGCTCTCAGGCTGTGCCCCTGCCCGGGGCTGCTGCCACGTGCTCCCAGGTGTGCTTCCTGCTGCTCAGCACGTGCCAGGCATGGCTGCTGGGTCTGGTGTGTGAGCAATGGCCCGGCCCCACCTGGCACACGAGCCCAGAGCTCGGGGAGAGACACCAGGGTGCTGCTGTGGTACAGAAAAGGGAGTGGGCACTGCCTTAAAAGCTTCCTTCAAGAGCAGTGTCCCTCGGTGCCACTGCAGGGCATCCCTGGCTGTGTGGCACCTCTTCCCATGGGTGTAAGAACACACCCTGCTCCAGGCGCTGCCCGGTGATGGGAATGCTGGCACTGCAGATGGTTGTGCCCACTCGTGCTGAAACAGCTGCCAAGCACCAGCTCACAGTGGATGGGTGCTTGGATAGCAGGAGAGATGCAGGGCAGGGCTCCCAAACTGCTCTCTCTGCCCTCAGCCCCTGCTGCTGTTCCCCTCCCCAGCACCCCTCTCAGGAGGGGCTCACTCCAGCCTTCCCACCCAGCCCTGGATGCCGCTGGGTGTGGGTTCTGCAGGGTGGCTTTTGGGGTCGGGATTTGCTCAGCTCACTCGTTTGTTCTGCGCCTTCTCTGACGTTACATTTTCACTTTTTTGCTTGTTTTCCTCTGCCCTCCCCCTGGCACATCCCCAGGAGCGGCTCCTGTGGCTCATAGACCTGATGGAGGTAGGGGCTGCAGGGGCTGGGTCAGTGTGTGTGTGTGGGCAGGGGGAGGGCCGGGCTGGCCAGGGAGAGCTGTGGCTCCTGCACGTGCATGGCCACCTCGTGTCACCCATCTCTGCTTTCCTCCCGTGGCTCTGCTGAGGAGAGCTCCTTCCCCCAGTCCTTGGCTCTGCAGTGCACACAAGGCTCAGCTTGAACCAGACCCAGCTGCTACCTGAGGGCCACGGATACCTCGGGGATGGGGTTTTGGAGCCTGTCAAAGCCCAGCCTGCCCTCCCTGCCCTGCCTGCTGCTGGGCTGGGTGGCTGTGTGGGCATCCTGGCTAAATACCAGTAGAAAAATCATAGAACACAGAATGGTTTGGCTTGAAAGGACCTTTAAAGTCCATCTAATTCAACGCCCCTGCAGTGAGCAGAGACATCTTCCACTATCCCAGGTTGCTCCAGCTTGGCCTTGGATGTTTTCAGGGATGGGGTAGCCACAGCTTCTCTGGGCAACCTGTGCCAGGGCCTTACCTCCCTGTGAAAAAACAATTTCCTTCTATCTAATCTAATCTAAACTAATCTAATCTAATCTAATCTAACCTGCCCCTATTTTAGTTTAAAACTATTCCCCTTTGTGTTATCACAACAAGCCCTGTTAAAAAATCTGTCCCCATCTTTCTTAGGGCCCTCTTCAAGTAGTGAAATGCCACAACAAGGTGTCTGCAGAGCCTCCTCTTCTCCAGGCTGAGCAGCCCCAGCTCTCTCAGATGGCTGCTCACATCCCAGCACACCTCAAGATGGGGCAGAATTTTCCTCGTGGGCCGTGGGTGTGCAGAGATCCGTGGGCAGTTCAGTGCACTCGCAGTGCGCGCGAGAAATCCTCGCACGGGGGGCCGGGCAGGGACGTGGCAGAGCCCCAGGAACCCCAGTGTCCATCAGGGCTGGGGGGAGCTGCAGGCTCCAGGGTGTGCAGCTCATTCCCTGCTCCTTAGCCAGGAGGAAATCACAGGGTCAGCAGCAGCACAGAGAGCAAAGGGTGGAGCTGAGAGCTGGGAGAGAGGAGCTGTGAGCCCACCCCCTGTGGGAATGGTGCTTATCCAGCAGAGTGCTGTAGCATTCCCAGGTGGAGTTTATCCCAGGCACCCCAAACCGTGGGACACTGATCTTTTTGGCTTTGTGACACCAGGCCAGGCCACCTGTCCCGTGGGTTGGCAGGTGAACTTCCACCAAAAATCAGCAGGGTGAGGCTGGGCAGGCCCTGCCGTGGGATAAGGGATTCTGTTAAGGAATGCTTGAAGGATTCTTGGGAATGAGACAATGCTGTGGTTGACAGTGCCAGCCATGGATGCTCAGCCACTGTCTTGAGTGTCACCAGCACCTCCTGGAAATCCTGGGACTCGAGATGAGTCCTGCAGGGCAGAGATTGGCTGCAGACTGCAATAAGCAGGTGCAGCATGTCTGACCAGAGCAGTGGGAATTCCTGATTTTTCCTGGCATTCCCTTTGTCCCTGCCTCCTGCCCAGCCCTCAGTGTTGGGATGAAGGAATTGATAATATCCCTGTAGGTTTTGTTTTTCCTCTCCACCACCTCCTGGCAAAGCTGCTGCCATCCAGAGGTGCCTTCTCCTCCCAGGGCTGGTTCCAGAGATGCTGGCTTACCCCAGCTCCCTGGGATATCCCACCTGGAGGGTTCCCATGTGCTGGGAATGATCCTCTCAGAGGACGAGGATGGAGACAGTGAAACCATTGCATGGGGGTCACTGTGCACCCTCAGAGCCCCTAAAATCTGGACCAAGGGCTTGGGGCTCCTCCATCCCTGTGGCTGCATTCCAGAGTGGGAGATGGAAGGGAAGAGAGGAGGAAAGCCAGGCTTGTTCCCAGGCTGGTGCAGTTGTTCAAAACTGAAACCCCGCAGGACTCAGGCTGAGTAGCTCAGCAAAGCTCTCGTTAGCAGTAACTGGAAATTAAGGGACTGATTTGGAGCTGCGAGGTTAATTAAAGGTTGGGCTGTGTTCCCTGGGGAGGTGTCAGTTTCTCCACCCTTTAATCTGCAAGTGAAAACTGTCTGCCTGTCTGAAAGATGCTCTGCAGCTCCCTCACTCCTGCTGGGGACTCTTTGTAGGATAAGAAGGACAAACATTTCCCAGCTGCTCTGAGAAGGGGCTGGAAAGGCCTCACCTGGCCCCAGTTTCTGTGGAGAACTGGAAAATAGATGGGGGAGAGGAGCAGCAGGGAGCAGCTTCCTCAATAGAGACTCATTTTTCAGGGCAGTGGCTTCCATGAATCTTTCCAGGGAAATCCAGGAAGGCACAGCCTGGAAATAGCCAATTCCTGAAAGCAAATGTGCTTAAAAGCCATCGTGTTTTATGGCCCAGAGCAATCACTGCTTAATTGCTTCTGCCCCCGAAGAACTGAGCCTGGGGAAAGGCAAATCTCCTGCTCACACCCTGCAGCAGCCAGAGCTGCCCTGAGGAGGAGGAGCAGCATCAGTGTCCCTGGCAGTGGCACTGTGGGCACAGGGACAGCTGCTGTGCCCACCCAGCATCTGCAGAGGAGCCACAGCTCAGGACAGACTGGTCCTTGCTGCCAGGCCAGAGCTGGGGGACGTGGCCTGTGATGGGCACAGGGTTGGGGGACATAGCCCTGGGAGGTTTTAGGGGGCATCAGGCAGATTCTTCCCATTTTAGTAGTGACACAACTGTGACAGTTTGGCTGCTCCCAGTCCTATTCCCCAGAGAAGCTGTGGCTGCCCCTGGATCCTTGGAAGTGTCCAAGGCCAAGCTGGACGGGGCTTGGAGCAGCCTGGGATAGTGGAAGGTGTCCCTGCCCGTGTCAGGGTGTTGGAATTAGATGATCTTTAAAATCCTTTTCCAACCCAAATCCTTCTGTGCTTCCCGTTTAAAAGCCAGCTGCCCTTTTGTTGGAATAATTGAGGATGAAGCCACCCTTTGCCCGAGGAAGGAAAGTTTCCCAAGCGAAGCCTTTACCTGTCACTCCCTGAACAAGCTGTTTCTTTGTGTTCCCATTCTCCAGGGCTCCTTCAGAAGCCACGGAGATAAAAGCACTTTGCATCAATGTTTTTGCTGTTCCTCTAATGGTCTTAATTGTCTCCCATGTCTATTTTGGGAGGCGAACATCTCACAGGCACAGCAGCAGCCTCCAGCAGCTGGGGGGGATGCAGATGCGCCGGCGTTTCAGCTAATCAGCTGTTTACCCTGCAATAAACAGCAGGCACTCACACACAAACCGTGCCCTGCCCCATCCACACAGCCCTGCGAGCGTGACAGGAGCCGAGTTCAGCCTTTCTGAGCAGCAGCAGCCTCTCTGCAGAGCAGGAGTTGCTGCAGGAGGGGGACCTGAGGCTGAGTTTGCCCTGGCAGGGGCACCGGGGGAGCTGGGGATGTCCCCCCTGGCAGAGGATTCCCTCAGCAGCTCTGCTGTGCCCCGCACTCTGCCACCCTGACTTAGCCAGGTGCTCGTTTGCTCTGCTTGGCTGCATCCATGGCCTCTCCCTGGGCCCAGCCCTGCTGACAGATTCCCACAGCCCTTCCGGATTTCTGGAGCTGTGAGATCCTCAGAACGGTGGTGTGACATTTCCTGGTGACGTTTTTGACTCATAAAGCAGTGGCAGCGGCTTCTCTGTGTCTCAGACCCCCTGCTTTGGATTGCGGGGAAGGGTTTTAAATTTCTGTTGTCCTTCCCCTGGGAAAAAAAATCCAGGTATTGAACCTGCAGCCCTCAGGTTCCTGCCTTGCTTCCAAATTCAGCAGGAGGAGCTGATTTGGGCCTAGAGGAGCTCACCCCAATTTATCAGGTCCACAGCATGCTTGGGAGGGCTGGGGGTCTCCAGGGAACCCCCAAGGAGGCAAAAACCTTTGGGTGAGACTGGCCCTGCATGGGGAGGGGTTTGGAGCATCCCTCTGCCCATTCCCTGTGACGCTGGCACTGCGCAGGTGGCTCCTGCTGCTGTGCCACGACTTTCTCTTCCTTCTCTGCCCTCTCAGAACACGTCAGAGCTGGAGGGAGCTGGGGACTGCCACCAGAGCAGCATCAACACCCTGCCAGACGTGTCCCTGGTAAGGAAAGCCCTGCACGGAGCTGGGTGGGAGCAGGAGGCAAACTGGGGGGTACTGGGATGTGCCTCAGCTTCAGCAGCTCTGCCCCGTCAACCCCCCAGGGGCATCACTGAACCCAGCTGATCAGATGAGTTTAGGAGAGGGATTCTGGCTGGATAGGAACAGCCTTGTGCAAACCAAAGCAGAGGTTGGGTGGTTTGTCCTGTAATTGTGCTCATCTGTGAGTCATGTTCTTATGGTCAGGAGGTCAAGAAGGTGTTTCTGGAGCATGGTCAGAAGGTCAGGAAGGTGTTTCTATAACAACCAGCTCCTTTAGCCATGGTCAGTGTGAAAAGATGAAGACACTGAGCCTGGGCACAGCGTCCTAAAAACTGTTCTTGCTTTGGCAGGATGATCTCTCCTCCTTCCCAGAGGAACCACCCAACTTCAAGCCTCCTCCTCCTCCATCAGCCCCCCAGACCCTGGACCCCTCCTCTGCCCAGCACCGGATCCCAGGGAAGGACAAGCCCAAGCGCCCCTCCTCCGAGTCCTCCCAGTCTGGCCTTTTCTTCGTGGCCCCCCGAAACCCCTCTCCCCCTCCCAACCCCCCCGAGAAGGACACGGTCAGCGTGACCTCCACGGCCTCCACATCCACCGAGGATTCCGCCCCCAGCGCCATCTACGCCACCATCTCGCCGTCCCTGCACAGCTCCCGCCGGCCGGCAGACGCCCAGCTCTCCGTGGTCAGCCAGCACCCCATCGGGCCCTTCCCCAGGGTCCAGTCCCCAACCAGATTGAAGAGCCCATCCCCGGAGGGGCTTCAGAGCCCCCCATCCCCGTCCCCTCCTCCCCCACCCCCGCACCCAGCGCCCCCTCCCCCGGACAAGGGCAGCCCCCAGGCCGTGGCCAACCAGCATTTCATCATGGTGGAGGTGCACCAGCCCAACAGCGAGCCCGACGTCAATGAAGTGAGGCCCCTACCCCAGGCCAGAGGTGGGTGTCACCTTAGCAGCCGGAAAAAAACATCCCTGGGGTGTTCCGAGAGAGAGGAACGGGACAGGAGGCAGATCTCAAGGTTTCAGGTCTCATGATGGATCTCATGATCCAAGGGATGGAGCGGCTCTGTTATGGAGACTGAGAGAGCTGGGGGTGTTCAGGCTGGAGAAGGCTCCAGGGAGAGCTCAGAGCCCCTTGCAGGGCCTAAAGGGGCTCCAGGAGAGCTGCAGAGGGACTGGGGACAAGGGATGGAGGGACAGGACTCAGGGAATGGCTTCCCACTGCCAGAGGGCAGGGCTGGATGGGATATTGGGCAGGAATTGTTCCCTGGGAGGGTGGGCAGGCCCTGGCACAGGGTGCCCAGAGCAGCTGTGGCTGCCCCTGGATCCCTGGCAGTGCCCAAGGCCAGGCTGGATGGGGCTTGGAGCAGCTTGGTCTAGTGGGAGGTGTCCCTGCCTATGGCAGGGAATGGGATAAGAGGAGCTTTAAGATCCCTTCCAAGCCAGGCCATTCTGTGATCTCAAGGACCAGAAATAGTTCTGGTCTTTTCCAATTAACTGTGTATTTGGGGGGGGGAATCTAATTGTGCCCACACTCCGCTCGGGAGTCACATTTATCCCGGGAAAAAGAAGTGGAGGTGAGGGAGCAGCGGGCGGGGCTCCACGGGTCCCTCGGAGATGGAGAGGGAAGGGAATCCAGGGGGTCCCTCGGAGATGGAGAGGGAAGAGGGGTCCCATGGGCTCTCGGAGATGGAGAAGGAAGGGAATCCGGGGGTATCCAGGGGTATCCAGGGGGGTCCCCGGCCCCCCGCGCTGCGGGGCCGACACGAGTGGCAATGTCGCCCTCGTGTGGCGCGGTGCCGTCACTGCAGGTCAGTGCGGGCGAGGGGCGGCGGTGCCGCTGTGCCGGACCCCCGGCTCTCCCTGCAGGTGCTGCTGCGCCGCTGCTCCTGACATTTCCAGTCTCCATCTGCACTTGGTCTTCATCCTCAAAGGGCAGAAAGTTCCTACATGGCAGCGTCTCTTCGCTTGGCTTCGTCCCTGTCTCCTCCCTGACCCTGCTGGGGAGCATGGGCTGCATAAACTGGCCTCTAGCAGGATCCCTGAAATTCTGCACTCTCTCCCTCCATCCCAGTTTGGGATCTGGGTTGGATCCCAGGCGAGAGTTTGAGGCCACTTGTCCCTTGATGCTGTCTGTGCACAGCTCTGCTCTTCTGTCTGGGGGCTGCAGTGAGGTTGGGGTCAATGTCTCCTCCCAGGAAACAAGGACAGGACAAGAGGGAACAGCCTCAAGCTGTGCCAGGGGAGGTTCAGGTTGGATATTGGAAAAATTTCTTCACTGAGAGAGTGGTCAGGCATTGGGAGAGGCTGCCCAGTGGTGGAGATCCTGTCCCTGGAGGAATTTTAAAGCCGGGGAGATGTGGCACTTGGGGCCACAGTTTAGAAAGTGGCCTTGGCAGTGCTGGTCTTGTGGTTGGACTCAATGATCTGAGAGGGCTTTTCCCACCTAAGCAACTCCATGGTTCGGAAAGGGTCTGCTTGGGAACCTTGCCCTGCAGCCCCGGTGTGAATCCCAGGGAAGCTGCCCAGCCCTGGGAGCGGGAGCTGCCCTCGCTCCGTGGCCCATGGGCGCTCGGCCAGCCCCGGCCCTGGCACTGCCCGCCCGCTAACGCCGCGTCTCTCCCCAGCCTCCACGCTCTCCCAGCTGTCGGACAGCGGGCAGACCCTCAGCGAGGACAGCGGGGTGGACATCGGGGAGGTCGAGACGAGCGGCAAGGACAAGAGCCGGCAGCCAGGCCCCGGGAAAAGCCGGAGCCTCAAGGAGGCCGCGAGGAGCGAGGGGGTGCCAGAAGGGGCCTCCAAGCCGGTGAGGGGGGCCTGGGGTGCTGCTCTGTGTGGGAGGGGGCACCCGGGGCTGTGCCCCACTGCCTTGGCTGCCTGTTCCACTCCCTCTGCCCACAGGCAGCAACCACTCGTCCGTGCTTTGCTGGGATATTTATCCTCTTTGCTGAGCCCAGTCAGCTCTCTGGGAGGGCTGAGTTGTGGGGAAAGGGGTCAGGAGTGGCTGAGAAGGGCGCTGTAGGGCTGATTCACTCTGTCCTGGGTAAATCCCATCCCTCCCAGCTCCAGCAAGCAGCTGCCTGGGGCATGGGAGAATTCCTGACTCTAAAGGGACATCCACAGGCCACATGAGTGAAGTCACCCATCACCCAAAAGGGAAGGTGGCAGCAGCTCTCAGATATAAACTGGGAGTTTCTGCAGGTGGTGAGGCTGAGGGACACAGGCAGGCAGGCAGAGAGCTGCTCTGCTCCTCCCCAAACCCTTCCAGACCTGCCCAGAGTTGGGGCTTTGGATGTCAGGAGTCAGAAAGCAACTGCAGGCTGTGTCTGTCCTCTGTGGTGGCAGCCAGAGTGTCCCTGCCTGCTGTGGTGCCCTGGCCGAGGGAGCACAGCTGGCACGCAGTGTCCAGCCCCCTCAGCTGCCCTCTGTCCCCACAGCCAGGACTCCTGGAGCCCACGTCGTGTCTGATCCGGGTGTCCAAGAGCGCTCCCACCTTGGGCATCGCCATCGAGGGCGGCGCGAACACGCGGCAGCCGCTGCCCCGCATCGTCACCATCCAGGTAGGGCAGGCTGGGATGGGAGAATTCCATGCCCATCCCATCCCATCCTTCTTCTCCCTGGACAGGCTGGGGAAAGCCCTTGAGCTGTGGACACGGGGATTTTGGAGGTTTATCCCCCACTACAGCCCTGCACCTCCACAGGCACGGTTCTGCTGTGCTGAGGGATGGCATCCATGTCCCGTGGATGATCCCATCCCAGAACGCACCTCCTGCGAGCCAGCTATTTGCTCCAGACATCTCAAAGGGGATCAGGGCAGCCCTGAAAGCTTGGCTGCTGTCTCCAGATGTCTGGAAACTGCCAGACAGAGGATTGAGGAGGGGGAATGGTGGATGGGAACCAGAGAACTGAGCCCTCTGGAGCTGTCCCCCTGTTTGCTGTTTACTTGGGGCAAAATTCAAGTTACTTACGGCAAAAAAAAGCAAAGCCAACTCTGCCTTGGTTATTCTTGGCCGCTCCAGCTGGCTTCACTCTCCAGGAGCGAGCAGGGGGGAGAAGCCGAATTCATCCCCTCTCTGCAAAAAGCAAAATATTTCACATCCATCACATCAGATATGAAATATTCCCCATTTTTCCCCCCGCCCCTGCTTAATGCAGGTAGTGGTGGGAACATGAGCTGACACCTCTCTCTCCTGCAGCGGGGAGGCTCAGCACACAACTGCGGGAAGCTAAAGGTGGGACACGTCATTTTGGAGGTGAACGGCACGGGGCTCCGAGGAAAAGAGCACCGGGAAGCCGCCCGGATCATTGCCGAGGCCTTTAAGCTGAAGGAAAAGGACTACATCGATTTCTTGGTCACAGAATTCAACGTCGCCCTTTAGGAGCGGGGCTTTGGCGGACGGGGAGCACTCGGATGGGGATGAAGGACGGCGCCGAGGGGTGACAGCAGCGTCCCACCGCACGCAGCCCTCGCCCGCTGCGCCACCCCGCACGCGCAGACACCCCCGGCTTGTCCCCAAATGTCCCCGCGCCCGCTGCAGACTCGCTGCCTGCGCAGGGCAGGCTGAGAACGGGCAGAGATCAGTGCACATCCCTTGAAGTCCCCATCCCTGTCCTCTCTGGGGTAGGGAACATCCTCTCCCCCTCGGCCAGGCTGGGAGGGGGGCGGGAGGGCGGCAGAGTCTGGGTGTCCCCGCTGTCATTTGAGTGCCACACACAGAGCGAGGTGGGCCCGTGGCTCAGGCTGGAGGGGTTTTTGGGGGGTTGCTGCTCCCTTGGGTGCTCGTCCCCGAGGTGCCCAGGTGGGTGGCACCGGCCACGGGTGGGGATGCAGAGAGAGAAACCGGAGGCCTTGTAAATCGCTGGCAATGTCGTTGTATTTATATATACAGAGCTTGTGCTTTTAATTTTTCAATAAATCTATCAGGGTAGAAAAAAGGCTGCGCTTGGGGGGTGCTCCAGGGATGGGATGAGGGGGTGGAAAGGGGCAGGGGTGCCAGGATATTTTCCCTAATATCCTGGGAGTTGCCCAGGGCTGGCAGGGTGGGTGGGAGTGCAGTGGTGGTGGGCTGGGAGGGGATGCTCTGTGTCAGCCCCATCCCATCCTTGACCTATCCAGTTCTTATTCCCATCCTACCCCATACCCAGCCTTATCCCCATCTTGTTCCATCCCATCTCATTCTTTTCCATCGCATCTGCTCCTCATTCCTACCCCATCCCTTCCTCATTCTCATTTCAATCCCTGCCAAGGATCCCTGGAATCGGGGATCCCATCCCGTCCCATCCCATCCAATTCCAGCCCATCCCATGGGATTCGGGGAATGGGCAGCGCCCCGCCAGGGGGTGCCCGCGCTGCATAAATTATGCCAATGAGGCCGCCCACCGCGGCTCTGATTGGGCGCCAGCCGCGGGCTATGCAAATATAGAGTGGGCGGTGATTATGCTAATGAATCTGGCGCGGATTGGCGGAGTGCGGCGGATATGCTAATCAAGTGAGGCCACGCCCCCTGGCGCCGCGGGCCGCGCTTTTGTCCGGCGGGGCCGGGCCAGGGCTGGATCGGGACCGGGATCGGGACCGGGATCGGGATCACAACCGGCACCGGGATCGGGATCGGGACCGGAGCCGCCCAGCGCCGGCCGAGGAGGCGCCCGCCGGGCTCTCCCTACAGGTGGGCAGCGCGGGGCGCTCGCGGGGCGGGGGGCGTCTCTCCAGCGGTGCCCTCGGGCCAGATGTGCCCCAGCTGTGCCCGGGGGGGCCGGGAATGGCTCGGCTGCTCCCTGCAAGCCGCCTGCTGCAGCTGGAAGGAAGGACAGGGCCCCCGGGGCGCCGCCGGAGCACAGCTGGAGACGCAGCTGGCGGCACAGCCCGAGGGCCCCGTTGCGGGGCCGCATCCAGAGCCCCCGGCTCTGCTGAGCGCGGCTCGGGCAGGGCTGGCCCGCAGCCGGGAGCTGCTCGGGGTCCCTGGGTGGAGGAGGAGGATCCCAGCCCTGGCGGGATCCCTGCGGCCGAGGAGATGGGACACGCCGGGAGGGATGCGGAACACGCCGGGAGGGATGCGGGACACGCCGGGAGGGATGCGGGACACACCGGGAAGGATGGGGGACACGCCGCTCCTGGCCGAGGCGTGCCCTCCCCACGCCATCGCAGCCTTCGTGGCCCCGAGGAAACTTGTCATAACTTTTCTCCTGGCGGTGCCTCCTCCCCGCCGGGGCCGGAGGATTCCGGGAGAGTTTCGTCAGGGGCTGCGGAGGCGGCTCGGAGGCACGGCCGGGGCTCGGCGGAGGCTGCGGGGCCGGGTGGCTGCCGGCGGCTCCTCCGAGGAAGTCGCCGGGGCAGCAGCGTTCGGCTTCAGTTCCGTGTTTTATTTCAAGGGCAGCCGTGTTCCTGGCAGCCGGCGGGTGCCCGCGGGTGCCGTGGGTGTCCCGTGCTCAGCCGCAGCCTTTCGGTACCTTCAGGGCAGGGCTGAAATCGGTTCTTAAAGTTCAAGGGCTGCCGGAGAGCACGGCACTGTCTGTACAGGCTGAGAGAGCTGGGGCTCTTCAGCCTGGGGATGAAAAAGCTTCAGGGAGTTCTTGGAGTCCTTTCCAGTGCCTAAAGGGGCTCGAGGAGAGCTGCAGAGGGACTTGGGACAAGGGCCTGGAGTGACAGGATGCGGGGGATGGTTTCAAACTGACAAAGGGCAGGATTAGATGGGATATTGGGGAGGAATTCTTCCCCGTGAGGGTGGTGAAGCCCTGGCAGAGGCTACCCAGAGAAGCTGTGGCTGGTTCACCCCAGCACAATCTCCTCGGCCACCTGCCCTGCCGTGTCCCCGCCGCCTCTCGCTGCCCTGTGCTAAGAAGGGATCTCGGTGCCACCGGCTGTGGCGCGGTGACAGCGGCAGCGCTCTCCAGACAGGGATTAGGGCTGTCCTTCACGGGAATTATGGCCATCCAACCCCGGCTGTGCTGGTGTGCTGGAGTTCAGCCCTGGGGATGCACCCGGGGTGTCCCCAGCGAGGACAGGAGGGTCCCTGTGCCAGGGGGAGGTAGGAAAGAGGAGCTCCCTGTCCTGCTGTGGGGCTTTGCCTCAGTGCAAGTGATGGGAAAATGACATTTCCACAGGGTTTTGGTGCCTTTCCGTGGGGGATCTGGGGGGACATGGCCCCTCCAGCCACTGGAATTGAGGTGGCACGTGGGCATCGCAGTGATGGTGACAGGCATGTGCTTCCAGAGGACCAGGGAGGTTTGTCAGGCTCTTCCTCGCTGCGATGGTGCCTCCCTTGTTCCGGTAGGAAATAATGCAAACTCAGAACGCAGCGTTTCCGCTTCTCTGCCCTCTTTCATGCCTATAAAAACGGGACTCTGTGGGCTTTAAAAAAGGGTTTATACACCATGAATTCCTCCCTCCTGGAGTGCAGACGCCCCTTGCCAAGTTCCAGCCCGAGGCCGTTCTGGCCTCCTTCAAACCTCCCTAAACGAGACTCAGAATATCCATCCCTTGCCTGGGACGGGGATTAAGCTCCCTCAGCATCCCAGATGTGCAGGGGGGCTTTAACCCCTTGCAGGCAAGTGATTTTGGGGGCATAGGGAAGGAGGGTTATTTCCCATCCCTCAGGGGATGTGGGAATGGAGGTGTGGGGTTTAGAGCCCCCCCAGCCCCGCCTGCTGTGCCCGGGGTTGACAAGGCAGTGAAGGCAGAGTGACAGCAGCGCTGTCCCCCCCCTCCCCGTCACCGAGCGAGCCCCGGGGCGGAGGATGCTCCTGTCTCCTCCGCTGTCACCGCTCATAAACCCAGGAGCCGCGATGGCTTCGTGCTGGCCTTGATTGCCGCTGCCTCCCTGCCGCACACGTGTAACGAGCTGGGCGGGCTCAGCCTCGCACCTCCGCCTTTCCCACCGGGCAGGGAGCAGGACAGGGATGGGATCGCTGCCCCCGGAAAGGATCAGGGGTTTGGAGCTGAGGGGCAGGGACCGGCAGAGACCTGGCAGCACTCATCGCTGCTGGGAGCATCCCTCCCTTCACAATTTGGGACAGCCCTGGCTGAGATTTGTAGGGCAGGAGAGGATTTGAGGGGCTGGGGCACAGCAGAGGTCAGAGTTTTCTAGCTGAGGCCTTTACTTTTCTTTTTAGCTCTTCTTGCAGTTGCCCTGTTGCAAAAATCCTGGCTTTCAGAGAGGAAAATTAAAATATGTGGATGTATTTATGCACACACATTTGGGGTTGTTTGTGTTTGCTTTGTGGCTGCTGAGCACAGAGCCACATCATTTTTCAAGCTTTTCTGTGCTCCCATAAAAGTGAGAAAATCACTTAGAGGGGGTGAAAAAAATCCGAGATTTTTCACTCTTGCCACCCTGTGACCATCAGCGGAGGGACTTTCTGGGAAAGCCATAAATGTGGCTGGGTCTGGAAGTGGATCCTGCAGACTGTGGCTGCTGTGGGCTGTGCACGTGGGACCGCTGCTCAGAAATGGGGTGACAGCCAGTGGTGTGTGGGTGAGGCATGGCCTCCTTCAAGAGATGCAAAATCTCTTTAAAGAACCACCAGAAATGGGTAGGGAATGTTTTAACCCTTTATGCCAAGATAAAGGGATAAAACAGCAGCACAGGCTGCTTTCACCCAGCACTCTCCTTCTGGGAATGCTGGGGGTGCTGTTTTGGGGCTCCCCATCGCTCTGGGATCCTGCAGGGCTCGAGGTGGGATGGGAGGCACTTTGGGGGGGGGGGGTCTCTGGGATGGGAGTGAGGACATGGTGCTGTAAACATCCCCAGCTCAGGGAGGAGCTAAAGCCAAAATCCCTCTTTGGTTTCATTAGCTCAGAGCCCAAAGCATCCCACAGGCAGCCCCATCCTTCCCGGTGGCAGGAGAAGCTGTGGATCATCTCCAGATGTGGAGAATGGAGTTACCCCCTCGGTGTGTGGGGAAAAACCTCATGCAAACCGCCCCCCCAGGAGGTTTGCAAGACCCTAAGGGATGCTTTGGGCTTTGCTCCTGCCTGGAATGCCCTGAGGATGCAGGCAGGGTTGGGAGCAAGGCAGGTGCAAGAACGATGCCCTTGATGCCAGGTGGTGCTGGAAAATAACCCCAAACCTCACAAACACCCAGGGAATTTGCAGATCTGAGGCTTGGGAGTGGGTTAGAGGACTTTTCCTGGAGCATGTGGGTGCCATGGATAGGTTTACACCTCATCACCACCATCCCTGAGCCAGCAGCACCCCAAAATCACCGCAGCACCCTCTGGCTGAGAGCAGCCACCCCAGGCACTGTGCTGCGGTTTCATTAGCTCGTCAAGCTGTCCTCTGCGTGCCACTAATTACACAGTAACGAGCTGCCTTAATTGTCTGCCTGCAAATGTGCCAGGACAGGCCTCAGAGCCTGGGTCCTGCCACAGCACCCCTGGGGTTGTGAGCAGCATCCCAGGAGGGGGCCAGCTGGACCCCAGCCTTGGAAATTTCCCCAGATTTCCAAAGGGAGGCTCCACCTGGCTGAATTTTGGCACTTTTAGGCTTAATTTTGGGTCTCCTGGAAGATCCCCATGCTGATGTCTTTAGGACCAGCTGCTGATGGTCCCAGGGATCTCCCTCCCCTGCCTTCCCCCAGCATTTTGCTCTGAACTGGATTAAAAAACAAAGGTTTTGGTGGAAAATGCTGCAGGAGGAGGGTTCAGCCCCCACTGCGCAGGGCCGGATGGGGTTAAAACTTTTGTGGCCACCTGCAAACTTGCAGGAAACATCATTTCCTCCTTCTGCAAAAGCTCGGCTGCCTCACAGGCACAGGAAGGTTTTGGGGTGCTCAGAAGAACTCCCCATGGAGTCAGAGTGATGGGGGTTGTCCTGAGGATGCTGGTACAGGGTGAGTGTCCCCTGCATGGGGCTGGTTGAGCCTGCTGTGGCCTTTCATGGCCAAAATTTGGGCTTATAGGGTTCAAATCTTGCAGAGGGGACATCGCTGGGAAAACCCCGCGGCCTTTCTTGCCACACCCCACATTTGGGGTTTCAGCATCTGGCGTTCCTCCGGCTGCTGCTGGAACTCCTGGGAGGGGGTGAGGGGGGAGCTCCTGCTTTGGGGTCATCCGTGGAATGAGTGTGCCGGGTCTCTGCTGGGATCCCTCTCACTGTCAGCCCCCACAATCCAGAGGGGTCTTGGGGTGCTCCTGCCCCCCCCCATCAGCACTGCTGGTGATCACCCGGGTGCTGCGGCTGCCCAGCTGGGGTGACGTCCACAGGGTGCCAGCACGGGCTGGCTGTTCCCTGCGAGGGGGACAAACCTTTTGGGGTGGCCCTGAGAGGTGGCCTTTCCCCACGAGGACCTCACGGCTGTGAGCATGTGGCAGCTCCGGCTTCGTGGTGGCATGCAGAGCGGGGGGGGCCTGATCCGAGGGCATCCCCCTCCCATCATCGGGGGTTGGTGTTGTCCCCGCGATTTGGGGGACACGGGAAACCCCGCCAGCGTGGGGGAGACACCTCAAGCAGAGCCCACCGTGTCCCGCTGAGCATCCCTCCCTCTCCCCCGGCCCCCCCAGGACGCGGTGGCGATGCTGTGACCTACATTCGCGACAAGGAAGGTCCCCAGCCCGCCGCCACCGCCGCCGGGCCATGAAGCGACACAAGTGACGGGGCCGGCGCGCCCGCGGCCATGGCCAGCCCGGCACCATGGCTGCGCTGGACACAAACAGAGCTGACGCGCTGGCACGGCGAGGAGGAGGAGGAGGAGGAGGAAGAAGACGACTTTGAAAGGCGGATGGACGAGGATGGGGTCATCGGCCTGGGGGAGGCTGCCAGGAGCCCACCGTGGGGTGAGTCCTGCCCTCCCTCTTGCCCAAAAGGGGTGGTCCCAAATGTCCCAGGAGCTGCTGGAGCCACGGGGGCTGCGAGGGGGACGGGGCCACCGGCTGGGTCTGGGTGGCGACAGCCCCGCGGTGCGGGTGTTTTGCAGGTGACAGTGAGGACCTGGAGGAGGGGTCCCCGGCAGACGAGGGGCGCTGGCACCCACGGCAGGACCTGGCCGAGGAGGATGAGGAGCGGGGCAGCTCCGGGGGGGACGAGGGGCCCTGGGGGGCGGAGAGCGATGGGGAGCCCTACCCCGAGCTGTCCTCGGAGGGCCGCTGGGGCTCGGGCTCCAGCGGCAGCCCCGAGGTGCTGAGGGACGGCCGGGCTCTCTGCCAGCCCCGGGGCTGCAGCACGGACGGGGGGGACATCTCAGGGCTGTCGGACACCAGCCCTGGCCCTGCCACCCCCTCCCGCCAGCACCGGGGCTGGGGCACGGCCGGCGACACCATCGGGGGGCACAGGCAGGAGTGGACCCCGAGACGGAGCCTCCCTCTGCAGCTCTCCACCGATGACCCCAGCCCTGAGCCTGTCCCCGAGCCGCAGACAGCTGGCACAGGGCTGCCAGCCCCCGGCACCGCCGGCTTGGCACCCACCGGGGAGCCTGGAGACACCGGGAACCCCTCGGCAGCCCAAGGGCACGAGAGATCCCGAGTGCCCAAGAAAGCAGCGCCCGCCGTGGTGCCCCCCAAGCCCACCCGGCAGTCGCGGTCCCTGAGCCCCAGGAGGCGAGCGGGTGGCAAGGGGGCGAGGGATCCCTCGGGAACGGGCACCGAGGGCACCCAGTACGGCCGAGGGCGCCTCAACCACCCCCTGCCCGACCTCTCCAAGGTGGAGGCGCGGGTGAAGTTCGACCAGAGCTACCGCCCACCCCGGGGCCGGGTGCTGCCCGCCCGCCCCCGCGGCCCCGGCGGCCCCATCGGCTTCAAATCTCCGGCCGAAATCGTGCGGGAGGTGCTGCTGAGCAGTGGGGAGGGGGTCCCTCCGCAGCCCCCCAGCACGGCCGCGCTGCCGCAGGAGTTCAGGTCCCCCAGACAAGCCACGGCGCTGGTGCAGCAGCTCCAGGTAACGCCCGGCTCCCCCCAGTTCAGCCAGAGAGGGCGAACTGGGAGGGAATCCGGGCTGGGAGCAGCAGGGGGTGCCGGGGAAATGGAGGTGTCGCTGTCTCTGGGACACCGATGGGGGGGTTGGTGCTGGTCACCCCTTCCCGGTCCTGCCTGGGGCTGGCGAAGAGGGAAGGAGCAGGGATGTGGGCAGTGCTCAGGCTGGGGACAGGATGCTCGTGTCCCCCTGGGGTGCTGGTCACCCCCCCACAGCTTGTCACCCTCAGGATGTTTGTCCCCCTGGGAGAAGAGGGGAGCTCTCCCCGCACGGAGAAACGGGGGCCACATCTGCACAGATGGGTCGGGTGTTTTGGAGGGGGAGGTTTCCGCACCCCACTCAAGGCTGCCTCCCCTCTTTATCACCCACCCCTCGGGCATTCCCCCCCCCCGCCCCCCGCTGTCACCCACTGCTGTCCCCTCCCCACAGGACGACTACCACAAGCTGCTGACCAAGTACGCCGAGGCTGAGAACACCATCGACCAGCTGCGCCTGGGCGCCAGGGTGGGTGGGGGGCCAGGGTGCCTGGGGGAGGGGGGGTCCTCACTCTGCTCCCCCCTCCCTGAGGTTATCTGTTGTGTCTTCCTCCCCCGGCCCCCCTCCTCTTCCTCCTCCCGGGGAGCTGCGGTTGAGCAGTCCCAGCCCAGGGAGAGGGGGTTGAGACTGGGGGGCCACCGTGCCCCCCTCGCCTGGCAGGGTCCCCTCCCGTGCCAGGGCGGTGGCTGAGCCGGATTGTCCCCGGAATGGCGGGGCGCGTCCCTGAGATGGCAGGGTTACGGGCGGAAGCGCGTCCCCGTGTCACCTCCGCCACCTCCCGCCCTGCGCCGCTGCGTGGGTGGGGAAACTGAGGCAGGGCTGTGCCAACCGCCCCCCGCACGCGTGTCGCCGCCTTCACCCTTCTCCCCTGCTGTGCCCGTGGGGTGCTGCAGGGTGTCCCCGGGGCACGGTGGGTGGGTCGGGGTGCAGGCTGAGTGCCCGAACCCGCTCTCCCTGCCCAGGTGAGCCTGTTCTCCGACCCGCCGCAGCCCAGCCGCAGCCTCGCCGTGGGCACCGTGGCCACCGGGTGCCGGGTGATGACCCTCAGCATCCCGCAGGCACGGACAGCGGCTCTGGGCATGGCCACAGCCCCGGCCACAGCCCCAGCCCCGCCAGGTGCAGGTGTGTTGATCCATGTCCCCTGCCCCGCTCGCCGCCCTCCCGCTCCGGTTCTGGGGGAGGGGGGGAGATGCTCCCCCGCAGCCCCTTCCCCACGCTGCCGTCACCGGTGCTGCGGGGTCACTTTGTCTTGGTGTTTTCTCGCAGCTGCAGCCCCGGGACCGTCAGAGCGGGGGGGTTCACCCCAATCTCGGTCCCCTCCTCCGCCCGGGGGGGGCTGCCCCGCCTGCCCCGGGCCGTGCTGCTGCCCCGGCCCCCGGCTCACCCGGGCGCTGGCGGGGCAGAGCCGCAGGCTGCAGGCACAGGTAAGGACCGGGGGGCTACTGGGGGGGCCGGGAGGAGGACTTGGGGGGCTGCGGAAAGGGGCTGGAGGGGGCTTTAGAGGGGCTGCGTGGAGGAGGGCTCTTGGGGACAGTGCTGGTGGGGTCTGTGGGGGCTGCAGGGAGGGGATTTAGGGGGTTCTGGGGAGCCTGAGGGGAGGGAGGTTATGGTGGTGGGCTGGGGGGGGCTGCGGACAGAGGGGGTTTGAGGAGGGTGCTGGGGCGAGCTGGGGAGGGGGTCTGGATTGGAGGGTTGGGGGAGATGCTGCTGGAGGGGCCTGTGGGGAGTGGGAGTGTTGTGGGGTGCTGGGAATGAGCTGGGAAGGAAGGAAGGGTTGGGGAGGGGTCTGCGGTGGGGGATTGCACTGGAGCAGTCTGTGGGGATGCTGCATATGGGGGGCAGCAGGGAGGGGGTCTGGGGGGAGCTGCGGAGGCGGGGGCTTGCAGGGCCGGGCTCAGCCCGTGCAATGCCGGCCAGGTGGAATCCTTCGAAAGCTGGATGCGTGCAGGGACCCCCACACCCTCGGAACAGCTCCAGGTGCGTCCGCCCCTTCCCGGACCACCAGCCCAGCCCTGGCAGGAGCAGGGGGGTGGCGGTGCCCGGAGCCGAGTGGGCAGGCTCAGACCCCGCACCCTTGTGCCGCAGAGGATGAGGATGCTGAAGGACGCGCAGGATGCGCTGGAGCGGGAATACCTGCGGGGCCGGCAGCAGCTCCCGGGGGCTGCGGGGGGTTTTGATCCTGACCGGTACGTGCTCGATCCCCCTGCCACCCCCCTCCCCAGAGCCCCCGGAGAGTCCCCGGGGGCCGCTGTCCCCCCTGCACTGATGGCTGGTGTCTTGCAGGGCGGTGGAAGGGGAGATTTACCGCCTGGGGCTGCGCCTGGAGGGGCTGAAAGAGCGGCTGGAGCCGGCGGGGAGGCGGCAGCCCCTCCCGCAGCCCCCCCCGCAGCCCTGCTGCCCCCCAGCCCCGTCCCCACCGCCGGTCATCCACTCCCCCCACCCCGAGGTGAGCTGGGGGTGCAAAGGTTCCCCACCCCACTGCAGTTGTGGGGGGGTTGCCTCTCTCAGCCCCTTTTGCTGTGCCCAGCAGAGCCCTGCGCTGGTGGAGAGTCCCCGGGGGACAGCAGGGGACAGCGAGGGGGTGGCAGGGGGGCTTCCCTGGCCCCTGTGGCACAAGCAGCGCCAAGTGGAGGAGGATTTTGGGGACCTGCTGGAGCAGTGAGTGCCCTGGCAGAGGGGCAGGGGGGACACGGGCACGGAGCACATCCCCAAACCCACCCGTGGGTCCCCCAGGTACCAGCACTTCAAGTCCTTGCCGGAGTCGCTGAGCCTGGAGCAGCTGAGCCTGATGGAGAGCGAGTCCCAGGAGGAGGTGGATGCAGCCACAGCAGGGGATGGTGGCCCCAGCAAGGTCCCCTGCAGGACACGGTCACTCGAGGAGGGGGCCAACATCGAGACCCTCCCTCTGTAAGTGCTGTCGAGTCGAGTCCCCAGGCAGGGGTGAGCAGATTTACCTCAGGGTCTCCAGTTTTACCTCAGAGCAAATGGTGGCAGAGCTGCACCAGGACATTCGTCACCTTTGGGGTTGTTCTGCCCCATCATTCCTGCTCCATCCCGTCCCCACAGGCACCTCCCGGAGAGAAGAGCTGCCACACTTCCCCCCCGAGGACCCCCAAACCTGGGGGACACACGGGGCCACCCATCCCCTGCCACTGCTGAGGAGCCACCAGCCCCTGCCAAGCCCCCCCTGGGTGTCCCTGGGCCACCACGGGTGCCCCTGTCCCGCCGCAGCAGTGGGACGGGCAGCGCTGCCACCCAGCACGGGCCCCACAAGGTGAGTCCCACCTGCCTGCACCCCCAGAGGGTCCCGAGGTGCTGGGCACCGATCCTGCTCTCCCCCTGCCTCTGCAGGAGCAGCGCATCGTGTCCCCAGAGACCGACAGTGGCTTCGTGGGCTCGGAGGCCAGCAGGGTGTCACCCCCCGTGCACACTCCCGAGCACCATCCCGCTGGCACAGGGTACGGCCCGCGGTCCTGCCTGCGGGAATTCGGCTCTGCCTGCGGGATTTGGGGGATTGAGGAGGAGCAGGCACTGCGGGAGAGGCAGTGAGGGTGTGGGGAGCGGGGTTCAGGGGGGGTTGGAGATGTGCAGGGTGCCCGTGGCCAGGGATGAGCCATGGGGGCTGCCTGTCCCTTCCCCAGGACTCCGGGCTCTCTGGGACCGTCCATCCCCATCCCCACTGTCCTCCGCACCCCACGGAAGAGAGAGATGACCCCGCTTCCCTCCGAGACAGCACTGATGGGCATCTACCCCCCGGGGGGCACGGGAGGGCCCCGGCTGCCCCCCAGCAGCCCCTCACAGAGCAGCTCCCCCCCTCGCTGGGCCGAGAGCAGCGAGGCAGGGCCGGACCCCGACGGTGATGGCAGTGAGTGCACAGGGCTTGGCGAGGACAGAGATGTGGGGGGGCTCCGGCTCTGTGGCTCTGGTTTTTGGGGTTCCCAGACCTGCTGGAGGGAGGTGTGTGCCAATCTCTGCTCTCTGACCTTGACTCGCTGTGCTCCCTCCCAGCTCACACGGACTCAGAGGTTGGAGATAGGAGCTGTGCCAGCGCTGGTGGCCACCCTGCAGCCATGGCCAGGAGCCCAACCAGCCCCCTGCCATCCCCCCAAACGCCATCCCCCACCCTCCTGTCCCCCGACCTGCCGTCCCTCGACCCGGCTCCCTGTGACCTCCTGGGCTCCCGTCTGGAGCGCGAGTGAGTGTGGGTGTCCCCACCTCCCCAAACCCCTCTGGGTGACACAGGGACCCCCCAAAGGCACCCACTGGGTGCCCGTGTGGCAGCTGAGACCGGACTCCAGCCCAGCCCAGCCCCAGGCTTGGTTTTGGGGAGCGTCACAGCTGCTGGGTGCCGGTGCTGGGGATGGGGGATCTGGGAGGGAGTCGCTGATGCTCCCCCAGGGCACCCAGCACTGTTGGGGTCCCTGCTGGCTGCAGCCCCCCCTCACTGTGACATCTGTCCTGGGGCAGCCAGGCCATCCGGGCGCTGCAGGACGAGGTGTGGCGGCTGCGGCGGAGGCTGGAGGAGAGTCTGCGCCGCTCCCGCAGCTACCCCGAGGGAAAAGCCACTCCCCGTGGCACCCCGGCCAGGAGGCCACCAGTGGCCAGAGGACCATCGTCCCCTCAGGATGCAGCACCCTCGGGGTAGGTGGCAGGAGGGACCTGGGGGTGTGGGGGGCAGCGTGGGGGCACCCCCGGCCTCGGGCTGTCCACACCTCTGCTGTGACCAGGGAGAGGTTTGGCTGCCAAGCCTGGTGGGTGGCGGTGGTGACGGCATCTCTGTCCCCTCCGCAGGGACCCGAGCCCCCCGGTGCGGGGCAGGGTGGCCCCCGGGGTCACACCCACACGGAGGGAGAGGTCAGCTTCGCTGCCACGGCACAGGCCGGAGCTGGACCTCGGTAAGTGGAACCTCGCCCGGGTGGGGACAGAGGGGACAGAGGACACGTGCTGCTCCCTGCACACCACTTCCCCTCCCCAAACGGAGCAGGATGTTCTGGGGCTGCAGGACTGTGGGGCCGGGTCCTGGTGGTCCCACGGGACCCCCTCAGCGCTCAGCCCAGGGCGGGTCCTGCAGGTCTGGAGGATCCCAGCGGATCCCGCCCCGCTTCCCTGTCCTCCGCCGCAGCCTCGGGGTCAGAGCCCTCACCCGCCGGGCCCCGGGCACCGCCGTCCCTGCGGAGACACCGTGGGAACCCCCCGGGGGCGGTGACATTTCGGGGACAGTACACAGGTGGGTGCTGCTGGCGCTCGGTGGTGGGGCTGAGGGCGGCCACCCTCGCCTCGGGGACCCTGGCCGTGCTCACGCTGGGCTTTGGCAGGGACACGGTACCAGGCGGGGACACCACGTGCCACCCCAGCACCCCGAGAGGAGCCAGGCACCTCGTGGTGTCCCCGATGTCACAGGGGCAGGATGGCATCAGGTGAGTGGCCCCCAGCCCCTTCCAGCTCTCCCTACCACCCCTAACGGCTGCTAACGACTTTAATTAATTCATTAACTGGGGGGGCTCAGGGAGGGAGTAGAAAACCCACTCCTCATGGCCTGAGGCTGTCCCCACTGTCCTCAGCCAGACCCCACCGTCCCCAGGGGGACCAATCTGAGCAGCTCTGGGGATGCTCTGACCTCGTGTGGGTCCCCCCTTGGCAGCTCTGTTACCTCTGTGCCTGTGGGGGCAGAAATACCTGGGGTTTCCTGGGATTCCCTGAGGTTCCAGGGATTCCCTGGGATTCCTGGTGTCACCGGGATCGGTGTCACCTGTCCCCAGCCCTGTCCCAGGTGCCAGTGCAGAGCCCACCTTTGCAGACCCTCCTTCCCCTCCCTCCCATCCCATCAGCCCCCTCAAACCCCTCAGCTCTTCCCAAACATCCCTGGCTGGGTCCCGCAGGACATTCCCAATTTCCTCTCTGCACAGGTGGATCTGGGGGGGGTGATGCCACCTGGCAGCCCCAGCACAGCACCCCGAGGAGGACGTCCTGCCCCACTTGCCGGGCACCCAAGGGTGCACCGGGCAGCAGGGACAGAGCCGCATCTGGTGGGTGACAAGGGTGACACATGCCTGGCACAGCTCATCCCTGCGTGGGGGCTGGGTGGGGGGACAGGGAACAACCTCAGCCCCCTGAGACTGCTTGGGGACAGAAGTGGCAGCTAGTGGTGCCACCTGGCACCTGGGGTTCAGGTGTGCTCACCCAGCAGCGGCTGCCCGGTGTGGCACAGGGGGTGATGTCACCTGGGGCTGCCACTCGATGCACACCCCTGGGGACATCTAACCTCCTTGGGGACATCTAACCACCTCCCTCCCCTCAGCAGAGCGCGGCCCTGGTGGCACCTGTCCCCCAGGCCCCCGCGTTGGAGCCGAGAAGCCGGAGCAACGCGGCCTTTGGTACTTGGCAGCCAGCCCTGCTGCCACCGCTGCCACCGTCTGCCTGGCACCCGTCCCCCTCGTGCCTTATGTGCCCTCCATGCTGTAAGGATGCCCTGGGGCTGGGAGGGTGCTTAAGGAAGGGGTCAGCATCCCCCAGGGGTGCAGGGATGTCCCCTTCCCAGGGACCCGCTGGCTTGCCCATGGCAATGGGGTGACACGGCCACCAGCTCCTGTTGGGGGGGGGGGGCTGTGTTTAGGGGGTGGGGATGGAGGGAATGGGGAAGAGGGATGGAGATGAGGTGGAGTGGGGCCACAGCCACTGAGCAATGCTGAGCCCATGTCCCTTCTCCTTCCCAGCTACTGCTCCCCCACAGTTCCTACCTCAGCCCCTGCCCTGGCCGGGGTCCCCCTCGGTGTCCCTACGGGGTCCCGGCAGGCAGAGAGTCCCCCCCGGCCCCAGGGCCACCACCGCTGCCTGAGCCTGGACCTGGAGGAGCTGGAGGAGCTGAACTGGTCACTGAGCCGGGCTGTGGAGGCTGCCCAGAGCGTGAGGCTGACCACAACCCGCATGAGCCGGGCACTGGCCGCAGAGCTGGGCCGGGCGCGGGGCCTGCACGGCTCCTGCCTCTTCTGAGGGTCCTGCCAGCACCTCCAAACCCTCCCTGCCACGAGGAGGAGGAGGAGAAGGAGGAGGAGGAGGAGGAGGAGGATGGGCCTCCTCAGCATCCCTGCACTGGGTGCTCCCTGCCAAGTCTGGGGGCAGCAGGGCTGGAGGTGGCTCCAGGGGGTCCTGCCCTGGCTCCCACCCCCCTTCCCGCTCTCCCTGCAGTTCCTGCATGGCTTGTCCGTCTGTCTGGCCGTTTTTGGGACCCTCTCAAGCTGCAGGAGGGGGGGACGGTGTGGGCAGAATTCTCCTGGGACTTGCAGCATCCCTTGGGACCAATGGGGTGGCCCTGTGTCCCCCCAAGGCAGTGGCCACCCCACCCTGAGCACTTGTGGGGATGCTCTGACCTCGTGTGGGCCCTGCACAGGTCGAGCCCCCTTGGCAGCTGTGTTACCTCTGTGCCTGTGTGGGCAGCAATACCTGGGATTCCTGGCATTCCCTGGGATTCCCTATCCCACCCCTTTCCCAGCGTTTAGGCCTCCTCAGGGGGCTCAACCCCTCTGCCCTTGGACTTGAACCCAGCACAATCCTCCTTGGGGAAACTCTTTTTTGGTGTTTTTTATGTGAATTTTTGTAGCTAGTGAGCAGCTCAATCACTCTTTTGAGTGTTGATTGATGGTCTGTAATGTGTGTGTGCGATATATGTGTATCTATAAACGGATATATGTGGATATAGACCTTATCTATATTTATAGATCTATATCTAGAGAGACAGATATAAATAGATCTGTGTATATACAGATCTGTATCTGATTCCACAGATATATCTTCTTATGGATACATATATATATATATATCTCTATATAAATTCTGGTTTGCATTTCCAGCATAACCCTTAGGGCATTTGTGGGGTTTTTCTGCTCATGCCTGGATGTGGCCGCCCACAGCATCAAATAAAATGAAGGATTTGAGGTTTTTCCCCCTGGGATTTCCAGGGGATCTGGGCTGGAAGAGGAAAAACCACCTGCTGAGACCAAAGCAGGTGTGGGGTTTGCAGAGCCCCTGCTCCCTCCCAGCTGGGTTTCTGAGTTAACGCCTGTTCTTTAGGGAAAACGATGTGGTCGGGGCAGCTTTTCCTGGGATGGGTCCAGCCTAACACCCTGCTCCATCCCCAACACCCCAGCCTGTGTTTATCTGTAGGACCTACCTGAAGTGCCAGTGTCAAATGTATTTATTTTTGCTTTTATCTGTTGTACAAATACCCACATGTGTGATCCCACAGGGATCAGTGCGTGACTCAGGCCTGGAGCCGTCCAAGCTCTCCCTGAGCCTGATCCTGATACGAGCCCAGAGGGGCTGGGAATGGGCCTCTCTCCCCTCCTTTTTTAGGGGATTTTAAAGAAGTTTGGGGCATTTTAAAGAGGTTTCGGGGATTTAAAAGAAGTTTTATGCATCTCTGGTTGCCTCTGCTCGTGTTCGTCCCCAAGCTGGAAGCTGTGACTTGCCCCAGCCCAGCCAGGGTGTGATGGGAGCGTGTGGGAAGTGTGGTTAATTATCCCAAAAGCAGTAGCCAGGACCAAATGATGGGGTTTTTTCCTTATCCCCTATTTTTTAACGCCCTGGGGTGGCATTTTGTACGAAGAAATCACCTATTTTTGAAGGAAATAAACGTCGTTGGATGACTCGTGTGCTGATTCTCCTTCCCCAAAGCCACTCCTCAGGGGAGGTTTGGCATCACCACACCAGGAGCCCTCCCTTGGGGTCAGATGGAATATTTTCCCATGCCTTTTCCCTGTTCTCCTGGCCCCGAGGGAGCAGCACAGCACAGCCCCAGTTGCACTAGGGATGGAGATCGCTTTTATTTAGTCACTCGAGTGCTTTAGTACAGAAGAACAGATATACAGAGATGATACATGTTTGTGCTTCAACACTTTCAAACATTTAGATTCCAGTAATTTCAAGGTAAACAAGTTCCAAGACAGACTAGATTATTTTTTTTTAAAGTTTTCCTTTTTGATAAATTATTTTTTATATAAATAACTGTAACAGAAAAAAAAAATAATAATAATAATGTCCAACATACAAGATCCTGAAGCATTTGCATTGCTAAACCAAGGAGGAACAGAAACGGGCTGGGAGACTGAGGGGGAACCAACAAATATCAGTGCAATGATACAGCCTTTGCCCTAAAAATATATATTTAACTTTATGGGCAAGGAGCAGACGGGAAGGGAAAGGAAAAAGGGGGGAGGGCTAAACCACCAACGAGGCAAGAAAGAGCAATTTTGGGGAAGGAAAAGGGGGGTCACAGCCTTCAGGGGGAAGAGAACAAAACCATAGACCCCAAAATATTGCAGTGCATCTAATGGCAAGGGGAGAGGGGGCAATCCAGGGGCGTCAAATAAAAACCCAACTCAAATCAGAGGTTTGGGGAAATCACTATACACCAAGCTCGTAAGAACGTCACAAGACACAGTCATTAATATACACAGAGTCCAGAGGGTTTGGAGGGGGGCCTGGAGGGTTGGGGAGGCCCCAGAGGGATTTGGGGAAGGCCCAGAGGGTTTTTGGGGAGGGCCCAGAGGGGTTTTAGGGAGCCCCAGAGGGTTTTTGGGGGGGCCTCGGGGTGACGGCACGCTCAGAAACGCTTCACCACAGGACGACACGAGCGGAGCCGGGCACGGGGACCGAGCTTCCGTGGGGATGGATGGGGAGAGGTATCCATGGAGAGATAGCACAGATAGATAGATATATATATATATAAAACAGATTTTTATTTTATATATATATATATGTTTTGAAGGAATTCCCAGAGAGAGGGAGGCAGGGCTGCAGCAGGGCCGTGCAAGCAGACAGGCCCCAGCTCCCAATTTTGACCGGTTTGGTCCCTTTTTCACATGGGAATTGCCACGGTGTGAAGTGTCCTGGCTGCACCCCCATCCCAAATTCCCATCCAAATGCTGGCGTGCACATCTGGAAGGAGCACCCACCACCCCAAAAGCCATGGGACAGAGGGTGATGCCAGCCTGGCACCCGCCTGAGCAGCGGCTGGAGCGGTGTGGGGCGTCCGTCCATCTGTCCTGCCATCCACACAAGACCCCAAGGAGGAGCATTCCCCAAAAAAATGTGTTTTTCTGTCATTTCCCCACCACATTCACTAGCAATGGGCAGATGGGTACTCAGCAATGAGCTCCTGGGCGCTTCCCACAGCTGCAGCTACAAATATATAGATTTGGGTTTTTTTTTCCTTTTTCTCTTAAACACAATGCATCCATTTTCTTTATATATATATATATATTATTTTTCTTTTTTTTTTGGCTGTTATCCCCTCCCTGTGGATAAAATGAGATGGGGGAGGCGCTGGGAGGGGAGAGGAGGGGGTCAACACAAGAACAAGAGAGAAGCTGGGCCCACTGGGTGCAGGGTGGCACTCGGGGCCGGGCGCCCAGCGGGGACGTGGGGTTGGCATCGAGTGGTGACAGCATTTCCTTTTAACTGCTGCTCTCTTCCTCTGTTTTATTGAGTTTCTTCAGCGTGTCCAGCAGTTTCTGTGGGGTGAGGATGTGCGTGGACCCTGTGGGAGCAGAGGAGAAGGGGTGGGAGGGGATCAGTGATGGCTTTGGGACCACCCTGCTGCGCCCCGACCGCCGTCCCCGCTGTCCCGGGTCCCCCTTACCTGGCGGCACCGGCCCCGCGCCGCTGGAAATGCTTGCGAGGAAATGCAGTCTGTGGGGACGGGGGGGAGGTTGTGGGGGCAGGGAGAACGGGAAAAGGATGGAGAAGGAGGGATGGAGGTGAGGGATGGAGCTGGCAGGGTGAGGCGGGGGCTGGGAGGTGCCGGTGCATGAGGGTTGTGGCACTGGGGTCACTCCAGGACCCACGGGGGATGCAGGAGGCACTGGTGGGGTGCAGGGGTGCGGGATGCAGGGAACAGCCAGCACGGAGGGACCTTCCCCAGGTCCCCCAACCTGCACGGAGCATCCTGGGGACACAGAGGTGGCTGCGAGGGGTGGGAGGAGAGGAGGAAAAGGGCTCTGGCCTCCTGCTGCCCCTCACTCGGGGGTCCCCCAGCACGGTGCCCACAGTGGCTCAGCCCCACAGCCACCCTGGCACTGCAGGGACCAGCACACGGGGGATGCCAGGGTGGCACTCACTGGTGAAACCAGCAGCAGCTAAACCCCAGAGCAGGGTTTGGGGTCTGACACGTCGGGAGGCTCCTGCCTATCCAAGGGGTCCAAGTGGGATTCCAGCCCCAGGGCACCACAGAGCTGGGGGGTCCCAGCAGTGCCCAGCCTGTGGGGACAGACCAGGACGAGTGCTGGGGTCTCCACTGCTGCCCCTCTCCCCCAGCCCTGCTGCAGCAGCATCCCGGGAGCTTCGTCCCCCTGCCCGGCCCTGGGACGCCTCTGTGGGGCAGGCAGGACCCTGACCCCTCCGGCCCTGGTGAGGGGGAACTCATGGCATGAAGGAGCCGGCCAGGGGACATGGCTGAGGGATGATGGAGCGACGCCGGATGCTTTTCCACCTGGTCGGAGGAACCGCAAGCATTTTCTTATCGGAGAACCCGACAAACCCCAAAACAACAATCAAAGAAAGGAGGAACGGAAGAATCAAAGAAAACCCTTCGGGGAGGAAGAGTTTCTTTTTCATTAGTAAGCTGCCTTTACTTGGTTTCTTTGGCTCACTCCATTGCTGGAGCCTGATCCTCAAATGATACCCTAGTGGAGTCCCTGAAGTCGGGGTGCCTCAGGTCCATGAGAAATTTGGTGGGAGTGAGAATGTGAGTAGAACCTGCGGGAGAACAGAGCGGGGCTGACGGCTGCGCTGAGGCTCCCCCGCGCCACCACCACCACCAGCAGCTGCTTTTGGGGCGAGGAAGAGGAAGGACGGAGCTTCGGAGGCGCATGCAGGGGATGGACCCCGGAGAGAGGCGGGATGGGGTGGGTGACAGGCGGGATGGAGCTGGGATGGGTGGCCGGTGACAGGGGGGACACAGCTGGGGCAGCGAGTGGTGGAGACTGGGATGCTGCTCCCAAGGAGCAGGAGAGATGCCAGGGACAGGCTCCACCAGGCATCCAGAGCAAGAATGCAGGGCTCAGATGAGATGGTGAAGGACACCCGCCTCTGCCCTGTGAGGCGTGTATCCAAGCTGTGCTTCCCGGAGGAATTTTAGGGGACCTAACAGCTCCTGGTAGAGCTTCCACCGTGTCCTCTGTGCCTGCCTCAAAGCTCCCCTGGGAGCAGAGATGGGAGCTGACCCTGAGCATGTCCTGTCACACGTCCTGTGCAACTCAAAACCGTGGTTCCTGTTTGCACCCCTCTTTATTTTGCACTTTTCCTCCTGTAATGACCCCAAAACCGAGGAGCAATCCGAGCTGCCAAACCCCCTCCCCTCTCACCCAGCCCGGCTCGGACAAAACCAGCCAAGGGAGACGAGAAAATGGAAGCAAAAATGAGGATGTTTTGGAGTGACGCAACCCACATGGGGAAGGGGAGGGGACACACAGGGGTGACAACAGATGTCCGGAGAAAACCTTTCCGCAGAGTTCCAGCTCCCGCAGTCGTCTGGAGCCAGGAATTTGCGGGATGGAGCGTGGGATGAGCAGCCAGCAGGAGGGGCCAGCCCCGGGGCCACCACTCACCTATTAGCACCTCCCACTTGCCGCTGGCTTGTGTCACCTCGTAGGCGCAGCGCATCTCGTTCATGCTCACCCCGCCCAGGATGAAGATGATGAGGCGGGGGCCGCTCCGGTACTCGCCGGGGGCCTTGTTCTTGTGCCAGTGGCCGTAGCGGGCACTGAGGAGAGGAAGAGGAGGGTGAAGGAGGGGCACGAGGCACCACATCTTCATTAAATCCCACAGACAGTGCTGCCACAGCAGGGCAAGTCCAGTGCTCCAGCCATGAGTGGCTGCTCGCTGTTACAGGCAGGGAAACTGAGGCACGGGATGCCTGGAGGGATTCTGAGGCATGTGATTCTTAAAGGGAAACTGAGGCACGGGATTCTTAAAGGGAAACTGAGGCACAGGATGCCTGGAGGAAAACTGAGGAATGGGATGCCCCAAGGGAAACTGAGGCACGGGATGACTGAAGGGAAATGAAGGCGTGGGATTCCTAAAGGGGAACTGAGACGTGGGATATCTGTAGGGAAACTGGAGCACAGAATACCTAAAGAAAAACAGAGATACAGGATGCCTGAAGGGAAACTGAGGCACAGGATGCCTGAAGGAAACGGAGACAAGGGATTCCTAAAGGAATACAGAGGCACAGGCTGTCTGGAGGGACACTGAGGCATGGGATGCCTCAAAGGGATGGAGACATGAAGTGCCTGAGGGGAAACTGAGGCACGGGATGCCTGAATGCCCTCAGAGCAGCCCCCAGAGCTGCTGCCGGATCCAGCCCCTCTGGGTGGATGCTGACAGTGATCGGGGTGGGGATGGGCAGGGCAGGGCAGGAGGGGCACCCACCTGACGGCAGTGGTGCTGAAGGAGGCGGAGGAGCGGGTGGAGATGTACGGGTAGTGCTTGGTGTCCAGCTTGTCATCGATGGCATCCTGAGGGCAGAGAGCCACGGGGCCAGGGTCAGCGAGGAGCCAGGCACAGCCCCCGGCCCCACAGCCCCTCAGGAGGGCTGTGCCCAGGATTCCCCTCCTGAGGAGCTCAGGAGCAGGAGGTTTCAGCCCTGGGATCCCCCTCCAGCACAGGGGACCCGCTGCTGCATCACCAGTGGCGGAGGGTCAGTGCCACCTTGCTGAGGTGCTGCTGCCCTGGGCAGGCCCCTCTGTCCCGGGCGTGAGGCTGAGGGGTGTTCTGGGGGTGAAGCCACCCCGGGGTGGGGGTTGTGACAAAGCTCTGTGCTTTTGGGACCTGAGAGAGCTCTGCTGGCCTGAGGGCAGAGGCAGCACTGAACTGCCCAGGGCTGTCCAAGTGCAGAGCTCCTGGGACAGCTCCTGAGGGTACAGGCATGGCTGTACAGAGCCACGTCCGTCCCCTGGCTCAACTGGGACGTGAGCAAGGCTGTGACAAGGCCACCCAGCCTTGGTGGCCATGGTGGCACACACACAACCAGTCAGTTTGTTACTGCATTTGTACTGCAGGGGTGCTGGGCAAGCCTGGTTTGGGCCGTGAAGACTGAGGGGAGACCTCACTGCAGTCTAAAACTTCCTCATGAGGGGAAGAGAAGGGGCAGCTCCGATCTCTGCTCCCTGGGACAGGGACAGCACCCAGGGAGCAGCTGGAGCTGGGCCAGGGCAGGCTCAGGCTGAGAGCAGGGAAAGGTTCTTCCCCCAGAGGGTGCTGGGCACTGCCCAGGCTCCCCAGGGAATGGGCACGGCCCCGAGGCTGCCAGAGCTCCAGGAGCGTTTGGACAGCGCTGCCAGGGATGCCCAGGGTGGGGCTGTTGGGGGGTCTGGGCAGGGGTGGGGCTGCACTGGATGATCCTTGGTACCCCTTCCAGCTCAGCACATTCTGTGATTCCCTGCATCCCACCTGGGCCAGCAGGCTCGTGAGGCCAGGAAAGCCTCCCAAAATATCCCAACCGTGCTGCCATCCCGGGCAGGGAGCAGCCTGGAGGACGAATGCCCGGAGAGAGGTGTCGGGCTTTGGGCTGGGAGCAAAGCTCCCTTCCTGGGTGGCTCTGGAATTCCCTGCTTTGTCCCCCAGCCCTGTCCTCTCGCTAGCTCACCTCCATGATGTCCTTGATCACCGGGGTCCACCGGGACAGCTGGTAGGTCTGCTCGCTGATGCGCTCCTTGCGCTCCGGCTTGCTCCGGCGGCGCAGCGTGGACTGGGCACAGAGAGAGCACAGGGACACCCTGAGACACGGCAGGGACACCCCCGAGGCCACCCCAGGGGGGACAGGACCGCCAGGGCAGAGGGGCAGGGCAGCAGGAGGAAGACACTCACGTCTGTGATGATGGGCACCCCGAGGTGAGCCATGTTGGTGATGATCTCGCTGTCCTCTGCCGGGATCTGGGCGTGCTGGATCAGCTTGTTCAGGTTCTCCTCGGTGATTCCTGGGAATGCAATAGAAAGGGGGTGTTCTTGGGAACGTGTCACCAAGGGGACACAGCCCCTCTGCTGCCACCTTAGAACACTCAGCCTGGTGCTGGTCAGGGAGGCAGGGCTGGGTTTTCCCAGCTGGATCGTCCTGGCCAAACCTGGATCTGCCCACCCCCAGCCCTGCCCAGGCATCCCCCTCACCGTTCTTCAGGAAGATGTAGAGCAGGATGATGCGGATCTTGTCATAGGTGCTGACGTTGCCATCCAGCAGGATGGGGACAATGGCCCTCATGGGGTCCTTGATCTTCTCGCCTTCAGCATCGGTGCCCATGGCCAGGTCCTGTAGGGGACATGTGCTCGTCACCCCTCCATCCTGGGAGGGTGGAGCCGCAGCCCCCGCTGTTCCTGTGGGAATGTGGGGCTGGGGGAGGTGTTTGGTACCTGCTCGACTCGGCACAGCTTGTCCACAGTGCCCTGGTAGTGCTTCATGCAGTCCTCAGCCAGGTGCAGGTGGGTCGAGTACTGGGGACACAAGAACGGTCACCTCTGCCGTGCTGGCAGCAGCTGAGGGTCCCTGTGCCACCAGCTGTGGCCAGGGCAGAGCTGCCACCCCCTGCTCCTGGGTGGGCTCGGTCACTGAACACACCGTGACCCCTCCCCGTACCTTGCTGAGCTCCTTCTGGTACTGCGGCATCTTCTTCAGCATCTGGGACAGGTCTCTCATGGTGGTCTGCGAGGGAAGGGGATGTGGTCACTCACCCTCAGCAACCTGGGGGCCACCAGCACAGAGGGGATGACCCTGCCAAGGATTTCTGTCCCCACGTGAGCCCCCCATGAGGGTCTGGTGACATCTGACGTGTCACTGCCAGGCCTCCTTCACTGAAGAGGAGAGGCAGTGGGGGTCTGCAGCTCTGCAGCCTGGGGTGTAGTGAGGAGAAATCCCCTGAGGATCTTCCTCCAGGATCCCCGTGTGCCTGGCTGGGGCTCAGATGGTCCTTTCAGCCCTGGCCACTTTTACATCCTACTGCCACCAGGGTCCCCTCCCTGCCACCAACTCAGGGAATGGGGACAGAGCAGCTGCTGTAGGAGGTGCACGGACCCTGTGCTGGGGACAAACTGATCCCTGGGTGCAGAGCTCTCCCAAAGCACCCCATTTCCAGCCCCAGGTGTAGGGCTGGCACTCCCTGCCATCTCCCCCCACCAGGAACCTGACCACCCTTCTTCCTCGGCAAAGTGCCCCCAGGAGACCCCACCATGTGCCAACCCACGGCTGAGCCCGTCCTCAGCTCGGTGGATGCATCAGGTCACCTTGTCACCCGTGTTCATCCTCTTGCTGGAAGAGAACTCCTTCAGGGACCGGGTCACCTCCCTGGGGAGAGGAGGAGGGCAGAGCTGTGAGGGGGATGGGACTCTCACAGCGGGGTGGGCAGCAATGGCAAGCCAGCGTCCCACCCAGCCAGCAAACCACGCCAGGGACACTCACTGGGACACCTCGGCGATGTGTTTGTGGCGCAAGGTGACCCACAGGTCGTCGTCCTCGTCCAGGAGAACCTCCTTGATCCGGGCCTCGCCGATGCCGCTCGTCTCGTACCTGGGATGAGGGGAGGGATGTCAGGCAGGGGATGGGGCTGAGGGCACACACAGCCCCCTCGCTGCTGGGTTTAGGGAGGTTGGGGACATGGGGGGACATGAGGGCTCTTCTTGGCTGTGCCAGCAGCGAAGCGATTTCAACCGGGATCGACCTCTCGCCTCCTTGTACCCCTTCAACTTCTAAATGCTGGGAAGGGCCCGAGGGCTGAAGGCTGGTAAAGCCCTTTTTGTCCCAACCCTGCCCATCAGCCCAGCCAGAGTGCAGGCAGCGCTGGTGGCTCCCAGTGGATGACTCGTGATGGATGGAGGGCCGCTGAGCTCCCAACTCCTGCTCTAGGACTGGCCTCAGGGCTGTCCCAGGGCTGGTGGGGATGGCAGCACAGCACTCACTTGTAGACATCGTTCTCAATGGGCAGCAGGTCGTAGCTCATGGCCTGGAAGGTCAGCTCGTGCAGCACTGGGGACGCGGGGTCAAAGCCACGGTCCAGGATGAGGAGCTGGGAGCGAGCTTTGTCCGGACCCTGCGGACACAGCAGAGCCATCAGCACCGGGGTGGGGCTCCCTCGGCCTCACAGGTGCTCAGGGGGCTGTTTTGGGGTCCCCACTCAGGGTCTGTGGCTGCCGCAGGGCAGAGGTTGAGCGGGACTTTACATCCCACACCCTCCCCTGGGGCTGCCAGCACCGCTCACCTCGCCCATGGTGGGGTCATCAGCCTTGTAGGCGTCCAGCTTGTCCTGGATGAGCTGTGCCAGCATGGCATTGTCCTTGTAATCCCTGGGGGAGGCAGGGGGACAGGTCAGCCCCACAGGGCATGGGATGGGGAGGAGATGTTGGCTTCCCTGTGCAACATCCTTGGCTCGTGGCAGAGGAGGGACCTGAGGAGGTTTTGTTGCACCTCTCCTCGACGAGCTCCACTTTGCCTTGGTGCCATCCCCCCCCAGCTCTCCAGAGCATCAGTCTGGGCCTGTTTACACTGAGCACGGATGTCTGTCCATGCCACCACCCCGTCCACCCCCACGCCCTGACCATCACGGCACGGCCTGTGATGCCCACGCTGGCCTTACCCGCGGTACCGCACGGCTGGGTACTCCTTCAGGGTGGCACAGAGCGTGGCAATCTGCTCTGCCAGGCGCTCCAGGATCGGGTTCTTCATCTGGGCCTTGTGGGGGCTGTAAAAGCTTTGGAAGGAGTCGGCCGAATCCAGAGAATAAACCTGGGGGTGCAGCGGGAGGGAGGTCAGAGGGGGATGTCTGCAGGAGAGCAGCCCCACCCCAGCAGGATTTGGAAACCAGATTCATCCCCAGATGGACCCAGCCAAGCCTGGGACCAGGGAGCTGGAGCTCAGTGGTGCTTGGGACATCCCTCAGAATTTCCAGCCCCCTGGACCCCAGCTGCAGCTCCATGGTAGGATCCCTATCCCAGGTGAGCAGAGGAGACAGAAGGCCCTTGCCCTGAGCAGTCACCTGCTCCCAGGCAGGGTACCAGAGACCTGGGGACAAGCAGAAACACACCAGCTGTGCCCCCAGTAAAAACCAGCAGCCATTTTGGCTGCACATGAAGATGCCAAGAGGTCGCTCCCTAGGAATGCTGAGGATTGAAGGGTTAATGGCACCAAGCAGGTCTGGCACCGTCTGCCCCCTGGTCCCTTTGTCCCCAGCAGCAGCAGATGGCCCGGGGCCAGCTCCCTGGTGCCCCTGGCTGGTGGCTGTGCTGGTGGCAGAGCTGACCAGCGCAGCTGTGGGCACGGGGCCAAGGCACAGCACCCGCTAAATCCCCCTCAGGATCAGCCTGGGCAGTAATCTCGGGAGACAGGGAGGAAGGGCTGAGCCAGCTGGGGGTGCAAGGCTGTAACACAAACCCTGAGGGGCTGCAGAGGGACCTGGAGCCCCACCCCCAGCTGTCCCAGCCCCTGTCCCACCCCAGCCCAAGCTCACCTGGGACTCGGAAGGGAGGAAGGCAATGTTGATCTCCGTCAGGGTTTTGATGACCTTGGCGGCGCGGGATTTCACCAGCTCGTTGAAGAGGGCGTCGGGACAGGCTGCGAGGGGAGGAGGAGGGTGGTGCTCAGCATCTCTCCATCCCAAATCCCTCCCCACCTGCTGGCACCGTTTTGGCGACTGTCCCTGCCCTCTGGGTACTCACAGTCAGTGAAGAAGACGTGGGCAGCTCTGTACTTGGAGGTGGGGGGATCCTTGAAGTCGTTGATGAGGGAGTGGATGGACTGCAAGAGAGAGGGGGCAGCTGGGCTGGGCAGGATGGCACTGGGGACAAGCTCTGCACCTCCATCCCACCGCCCTGGCAGCCTCACTGGAGCCAGGATGCTTCCCATGGGCACAGCTGCCCGTCCCAGCACCTCACCCCGGCCAGAGGCCCTGTCCCTGTGTCCCACAGCGTGCTCACCTTCTCGGAGGGGGTGATGAGGTACACGGCCTCCAGGCTGGGCAGCGGCTCCCGGCGCTTGTTGATGTCTTCCACAACTTGGGGGGAAAAGCAGGGATGCAGGGATCATGGCAGGGAGGGGTGAGGGCAGGGCACTCAGCCATGCAGGGCTGTTGGACATCCAGTGGCAGCCCAGGACCAGCCCTGCCAACCCCTCCATGTCCAAAACACCCCCAGCCACTCGTCCCTGCCCACCCAGGAGTTGGGGCACCCCTGCCCACGCCATCCCGACCCCGTGGTCCCTGCTGGAGCTCAGGGTGAGAGCACTTGGCCAGGGGCCATGGATCTGTCCGTGCTCCTGTGCTGCTGTTCCCTGGGTTCATCCTCACATCTCCCTGATGGAGGAGACCACCTGGAGCTGAAGCTCTGGCTGTACCCACTGTCCCCAACACCTCCCACGACCCAGCCTGAGGTTTCCTTCTCCTTCCCAAGTGTTGCAGGAGCTGTTTAATTATTGGGCTGATTAAAACCAACACCTGGTCCCCTCCTTGAACTGAAGGAGTGCCAGGAGACAAAGTGTTCTGGCTGCTCCAGCCCCAGCAGGCAAGGAGGGACCTGTGGAACTCCAGCCTGGCAGCAGGAGCTGGCCATGGGCGCTGGGGTGGCTCCATCCCAAGTGGGACAGGGCAGGGTGGGAGCTGTGCCAACCGCCCCGTGCCAGCCTGGAGATGCCTTTGCGGGTGCCCTGGTGCAGAGGGAGATCTGGCCCTTCCTGCAGGGCATGTGGGAGGCAGGGAGGGGGTACTCACTGGTGATGCCCTCCGTCATGATGTCGGTCATCTTGCAGCAGGACGAGAGCATGCGCATGCTCAGCTGGTCCACCACCAGCACCTGGGGACAGGTGAGCGCCCTGTGAGCACCCTGGCAGCACCCCAGGAGCTGGGGACACATGTCCTGCCCTTCCCTTCCCCTTCCCCACCCTGTCCACACCTGCCCCCTTCCCTGCTTCCTCCCCTCCCCTCCTCCTCTCCTGGCCCCACCCCAGTTTTGGTGCTCACCTTCCATTCCCCCTTCTTCTTCACCTTCCGGATCACATCGTGCATAATCTCTGGAAGAAAGGGGATATGGGCAAGGGTGAGACCCCAGTGTCCCTCCTACAGCACCCCAGGGGCTGCACTGGGGGCACCACACTCCCACCCATGTGCAGGGTGATGCTGAGCCCCCCTCACCCCATGCCTTAACTGGGGATGAAGGAGGGAATGGGGCTGGTTTTGGGGTACCCAGGGAGGGGTAGTCACCCCCCAGCCCTGTTTTTCTCTCGTGCTTGGCACTCACAGACAGACCCCAGGCTGGTGGGGAGCATGGGCTGGTTGGGGGGTCCCTTTGGGGAGCCTGGAGGCTGCCCCCTGAGGTTCAGCCCTAATCCAAAGTGCTGGGAAAACAACAGCAGCTTAAGAGCTCCTTTTAGAAACAAGAATCCAGCGGCCTGAGCCTGTTCCTTGTAATCCCTCACAATCCCATTTCACCTCCCGTGGCTGCTGGGCTTATGCAACCAGGCAGGACAGCAGCACCCCTGGGAGCCCCCCACCCAAAATTCCCCTGCTCTGGCCCTGGGCCAGCTCCCTGTGAGACGCAGGTTCAGGGACATGAGGAGGTAGCAGTGGGACAGAGACGTCACCTTTGGGGTCAGGTTGTAGGAAGGGGGGTTCAAGCCTTGCCCTCCTGCCTAAACATCTGTTTTGGGGGAGCAAGGTGCTCCCCAAACCCTGCAGGTCTGCTTTGACCCTGGCGTGTGAAGCACTGTCCCTCGCAGAGCTGAGCCTCAGGAAGAGTCCATGTCATATCCTCACAGAGCATTTTCCCCTGGATTTCATCCCTGCAGGCCTTTGCTCTGAGCCCCTGGTCCCAGGGATGGGGATGGAAATGCCCAATAAAAAGCCAGTTAAGGAATGTCTCTAAATCACAAACCAGAGGTGTGAGGGTATCACCCTGGTGACCTCAGCCCCGGGACCCTTCCCTGTGGGTGCTGGCTCCCTGGGTAAAGCCCAGTGGGGTCCAGAGCTGGCACTGGTGCCAGCAGGGATAAAACAGGAGCCCCTGAGAGTCGCTGTCTGTCTGTCCTGCTGCAAAACCTGGAGAAAACAGCCATTCCCAAACACCATTCCTGCCACTGCACATCCATCCAGCTCCTTTCCCAGCCTGGGGGCAGCCCCGGAAGGCCATAGGGCTTGCACTCGGGGTCCTTCCTGCCCTTGGTCACATCCTTTGGCCTCTCCATGGGGCCAGGGGGTGCAGGGCAGCTCCGGGCTGGGAAAGGGGGCACGGAGGCTACCTGAACTGGGCAGGCGAAGCTGCTGCCTGTGCCCACGCGTGCTGCCCACCTGCATCCATCAAACACACCAGGAACTGTCCCCCGTGGGCAGCAGCTGGCAGTGAGGGCTGCCCGTGCACCCCAGGGCTCCGTCCCTGACTCGGGAGCGCGGCCGGGAAGGAGCGATGCCAGCGCCTCCCTGCTCTTCCTGCCATTACTCACACTTGGCTCCTGCCCCGGAGCCAGGATCCAGCAACAACAGCGCTGTTTACACTGCAGCTCTGAGGATCCATCATCCCATCCCATCCCATCCCATCCCAATAAACACAGGGGGCCACAGGGGTGCACCATGGAAGGGGCTGGGAAAAAGCAGAAGCCAGGAAGAAAAATGGAAATGGAAATGGAAATGGAAATGGAAATGGAAATGGAAATGGAAATGGAAATGGAAATGGAGAGGAGAGGAGAGGAGAGGAGAGGAGAGGAGAGGAGAGGAGAGGAGAGGAGAGGAGAGGAGAGGAGAGGAGAGGAGAGGAGAGGAGAGGAGAGGAGAGGAGAGGAGAGGAGAGGAGAGGAGAGGAGAGGAGAGGAGAGGAGAGGAGAGGAGAGGAGAGGAGAGGAGAGGAGAGGAGAGGAGAGGAGAGGAGAGGAGAGGAGAGGAGAGGAGAGGAGAGGAGAGGAGAGGAGAGGAGAGGAGAGGAGAGGAGAGGAGAGGAGAGGAGAGGAGAGGAGAGGAGAGGAGAGGAGAGGAGAGGAGAGGAGAGGATCCTGTGGCCCAGGGGAAGCTGCCATGGTGCAACTGGATGGTGTTCCCATCAGGAAAGGGGGCTCAAGGGCATGAGAGCCCAGAAAGGGCTCCCAAATTGCTGCCTCAGCCCCGCCCCCGAGCGTGTCCTCGCTGCAGCAGCCGCTGCAGGGGACGCTGTGGCTTTGTGGGAACGCCGTGTCCCTCCTGCGTGGGGATGGGATGGGCTGGGCTGCACGGAGGATGCTTGAGGGGGGGAGCATCTGCGTGGCTGCAGAAAGTGCTGCCACATCCCAGCCCAGCCCTGGAACCAAGATGGGCCTCCCAAAGTGGGAACTGGGCACCTCAGAGGGTGATTGCTCTGAGCTTTGGGGGTTTAGGGTGTCAGTCCTCCAATCCCCAGGCACAGTCATTCCCTACATCGATGTCCTCCTGCCCTGACCATGGGTCAGATCTGGTTCCAAATTTTGGCTCTTCTCACAGGCTGCCAGAGCCAGCTCAGAGCCCAGACAGGGCTGGGAAAGAGGCAGATCCACAGAGCATCCTCCAAAGATCTCCAGGGTCCTGCCAAAGGGCACAAACTCGAGCAAAAGCTGGAGACTGGGGCCACATTTGGGGAAAAGTGGCCACGAACTTCCTCTGTGGGGTGTCCCTGCAGCAGCCATTAAACCCCAGCCTAGGAAAGAGTGGTCTGGACTCCCAGGGAAAATGGGAGGTCCTGAGGTCCCGAGGTCCTCAAGTCATGCCCAGTCCCCTCCCAGAAGTGGTGCTGTCCCACTCCACATCAGCAGGCCAGATGCTGCTGTCCATGTCCTCAAACATCTGGCCAGCCAGAGTTTTTGGGGTCTGACATCAGTTGGTGACGTTCACAGCCAAGTTTTTCATCCTGGAGATAAAACCAGGTTTCAGGGGGAAAAAAATCCATATGAGCCTCTCATGCAGTACCCCCAACCCTTGGCTTGTCTGGACCCACCACGTCACATCTGCTTCCTTCAGGCTGCAGAATTTTAATCACAATTTCCCCCAGGAACAGGGAACACAGACAGCTCTGGATCCTCCTCCAGCATCAGAGCCATGGACAGGGCTGTGGATGGAGAACCTCTGGAGCAATATGGCCCTAAAAGTGCCACCAGGAAGGTGACATGTTGGAGATCCAGCCCACCACCAGCAGCCAGGTTCATTCTCAGGGTGACACATGGCATGGACATCATTTCCAAGCAGGTGACATGCTGGCCTAGTAGGACTTGAGCCCATCCATCCCTCCAAGAGGTTTATCCCACGTTATTTGTACCCTGGCCTTTGCCCAGTCCCCCCCGGTCATGGACACAGAACCAGCCCCATGTGTCCAACGGGACTTGGGGAAGGACAGAGCATCCCTGCCATCGCTGGTGCCTGCACCAACACAGCTGCATCCCCAAGAGATGGACCCTTTTTGGGGTTCCTCAACACATGGACCCTTTTTGGGGGTTCCTCAACACATGGACCCTTTCTGGGATGCCCCAAGAGATGCACTCATTTTGGGATGCCCCAAGAGATGCACTCATTTTGGGATGCCCCAGGTGACAGACCCATTTTGGGGGTCCCCAAACCCATTATCCCGCTTCAGAACAGGCCTGGAAGCTGATGAGCAGCCCTGAGCTCTCCAGTGGAAGTGGTAAAGCCTTGTCCTGGCCACCACCCCACGCTGGGACACCAGGATGGTGGCAATGCTGCAGCCAGGGACACTCCAGCTGTTGTGCTGACCCCAGTGCCAGCAACGACGGCCAAACCCAAATTCCTGCTGCTCAGGGGACCTTGCCTGATGTGACACAGGAAGATGGAGCTGCTTTATGGATGGGCAGGAATTGATCCCAACCGTGGGCTTTTCACTCCCCTCACACAGCCTGCGATCCCAAATCTCGGGGCAGCTCCGGAGAGCTGGATCACAAATCCACGGCGAGGTTTGCTGGAGTCCCACTTCTCCTAAAAAGCTGTCAGGCTGCATCTCCCAGACGGACACATTTGGCTTTGGGTTGGCCTGGCAACTGCTTTTGTGCTGGTTCATTAACTAATTGCTCAAGCCAGTGTGAATGTTACCCTGATCCAAGCACGGCCGGACGGAGTGGAGCACGTCCCCACCTCCAAACGTCCCCAGCCGGGGCTCTCCAGGTGCCACTGTGCCATCCCCAACTCCAACAGACCAGAGGGTGGCAGGAACGGCCCTCCATGGCCACCAACACCACCCAGCAGATGGAGAATCACCGAGAGGAGACGAAGCCAAGCTGATGTCCCTCAGCACATCCAAGAACCGTCCAGGGATGATCTGAGTCTGGACACCGCTGTGCCCGTAACCCAAACAAGTTCTAAACACCTCCCCTTCAGCAGCCCAGGTCCTGAACACCCATTTTTCCTGCTGGATTATGCCCACCTGGAAGCCCTCAGCCTTCCTGGAGGACACATTCGTCCCCCAGGAACCCAGAGATTAGTCCCAGTCATCAGTAACCTGTGTTTAATTCCTCCTTTTCCTGTTTGCACTGCTCTCGTGGAGGATGCCCACATTTATCCCTGCTGGGCAAAGCCCTGGGAAAGCTGCACAGCCTGGGGAGGAGGAGGATGGAGACCTGGAGGTCTTGAACTCTGTAGAAGTCAAGTAACACAGCCAGAAGTGAAAAAGGGAAATGAAACACGTGATCACACCCGTGAACCCTCCGAGTGCCCTGGAGAAACAGAAAAATTCAGGAGCTTTCCACTGCGGGATCAGGCACAGGCTGGGATTGTTGGGGTGTCCTGTGCAGGGACAGGAGCTGAACTCTGATGATCCTTGAGGGACATTCCAGCTCAGGATATTCTGTGGTAACTCCAGACAATTTCCTTGAGCCTGCACAAGGATCTGGGGGCTGAGCAGAGTTTCCCTGTGCCAGCAGAAGCAACGACCCGCAGCCCCTCAGGTCCCTGCTGAAGGCACCACCACCCTTCACCAGCACCTGTCCTCTTGCTCCATCCCAGCAGATGCTGTCCCTGGCTGTGGTGCTGGTGGTGTTTCAGCGCCAGGAGAAGCCCAGAGCTGTCCTTGAGCAGGACAGCACTCACAGGCTGTCACAGCACCCCCGAGGAGAGGTGTCCCTCACACTCCCACACGTGTGGCCATGACGTTCCGAGCTGGTTCTTGTCTGCCTTGAACCAAAACGGAGCAAAACACCAACAAATTGGGGTTCTTTGGTGGGAATCCAGGCTGGGCTGGGCTCCTGTGGCCTTGGGGACACCAGGACAGGCTGGAGGGCAGCTGGCACGTGGCTGAGTGATCCCTGCTGCTCCCTGACCCAAGGTCAAACCATCTGATGGGCTCCACAAAAGCCCCTCTAGCCCAGGTGCCAGCAGGTGTGTGCACATTCCCGTGTTCCTGCGTGCACATTCCCAGGTTTCCTCACACCCTGGGGCATGTGGGAGCCCACAGATAAAAGCACCTTCAGCCCTGCTCTATTTTTGCACTCTCCAGAGCCAAGCTCCTTCCCCGCACCGTGAGTTGGAGGGAGCAGCATCTGCTCCTCAGCGTGCGACCAAAAGCCATGTGATGGCGACAATTCTCCTCTGAAAGGTGTTGATTTTGTGGGAAGGAGGAGGGAATCTCTCCTGGGACATTTTCTCCAAGAGGTGTGGAGGAATCAGACACAGAGCTCATATTTTCTTTTCTTGTTAAGAGGGAAAGACTCTGAATTCTCTCCATTGGTGGCTTTTTTTAAACCTCCTCGCACGAGCAGACCCTGCTGAGGGGATGCAGTCCTGCCAAACTGAGGTTTGTCACTCTTGGTCACCTTCCATGGTCACACAAGGGCAGGAGTTTCTCAGCCCCTGGTGCAGGCTGTGGTCTGGAGACTGAAATTGTTCTGCAGCACCTGGGATGGTGAACGCTGAATTTTACAACGATTTTTTCAAGCTTTTCCAACTTTTGGCCAACACCGGAGGTGAGACAGAGCCTGGTGACAGAGCCACAGCCCCAGCACAGGCTTTGCCCATTCCTGTAGCCACACACCAGGCTGGTGGCACCACGAGGGCTCTCGGAAGGTGGGAATTGCGAGGATGGGCTGCCCAGGGAGCCACTGGATTCAAGGTTTGCTCCCATTCAGGGTGCAGAGACCTCCTGCTCCTCACCCATCCCCTTCTGCAGCAGGCTGAGGTCACGGCTGTGCCCTGTGCAGGCAGGAGGATGCCACATGCACCCCTCAATGGTCCCTGTGCCCTTCACTGCCTCCTCTTCTTCTCTGCCTGGCACAGCCCTTGCCAGGCCTGGCACGGGGCAGCACACCAGCCATGTCCCCTGGGCACTGAGGTGGGCTCAGAACATCCTCCACGAGCAGCACCTGACCCTCTAAGGCTCCCTGTGCCCTCGGCAGGAGCTGGGGGCAGCTCCAAGGTGCCCCAAACAGCCGGGGTGAGTCAGGTACCAGCAGGTACCAGCCCTGCCCCTGCCACCTCCCTGTCCCTGCAGGTGCAGCACAACCCGAGCCCGAGTCCCTGAGTCACCACCAGGCAGGGCTGGACCCTGGAGAGGCCCAGCTGGGGACACCAGTGACACTGGGCAGGGAGTGCTGCACGTGGGCGCTGTCAGACCTTGTCCAGGCAGGATTTGGTCATGGGGCTCCCGGGCACAGCCCTGGCAGGAGGCACCGGGCACAGGCCAGCTCTGGGGGAGGCTGAGCAGGTGTGGGAAGATCACCTGGTAGCCTGGGGCAAAGGTGTTTTCTTGCTGTCTCTGCAAGATGCTTCCTTATCCCAGGGCTCCTCTGCTTCTCCCAGCTGCCCAGGACAGCAGCAGGAGCGAAAGGAGCCTTTGGGGAGGCTGAAGGGGCGCAGGGGTCTCTGGATCCAGCATGGAATCACATCCATATGCTCCAGCTCCGTGCCCTGTGCCAGCAGGTGCTGCACAGGTGTCACCCCTGCAGCAGGGCCCGTCTCTCCTCGCTGCTGACAGGTCAGTGAAGTAAAACCAGCCTCCTCCTCCTCCTCCTCCTCCTCCTCCTCTCCACTGCAGGCTGCTGCAGGACAGCCAACACTGGGCTGGGCAGGCGAAGCTCGGGGCAGGTGGCCCTGAGAAGATGCAAGGGGCACAGGAGGATGGGAGGGATGTCCATGTGGTGGGGGTCAGGTGAAGATTTGGGGATGGGTGTCCATGTGGTGGGGGTCAGGTGAAGATTTGGGGATGGGTGTCCTCAGAGCTGCCACTCTCAGGTGAGATTTTCCCAACCAGCACCAGAGCAGCAGGGCCAGTTCTCCAGTGGGGCTCCCTGGGAGGGGACACAGAGGGAACACAAACCACAGCAGGAGGACCTGGACCTCAGGCATCACCTCTGGGGACAAGCACACTCAGCTCCAACCCTGCCCAGATGACAGCACGTCCAGGAGGACGCAGCCACCGCCGCTGGATACCTCGGGAAGGCGCAGGGACACCCCTCAGCACACACCCCACAGCTCTGGGGGGTGACAATCCACCTCTGCCCTTCTCCTCCTGCAGCCCTGGCCCACCTCACCTCCTGCCCACTGCCTCCCACCTCCTCAGAGGCCTCCAAACCCCGTCTTGTTATGGCACCAGCTGGTCAGAGGAATAATCCGGGTCTGGAGGGAAGCCAGGGCAGAACGCAGCTCGGGAGGGGGGGCTGGCGGAGCGAGCCATGGCAACGCGGCAGCATGCTCCTCATCCTCCCCATCCATCCTTCCCTCCCTCCTGGAGAAGGAGCTCAGAGGAGAGGTCCTGCCTCGGGGTCAGCCCTGGGCTTGGCCCTCTTGCTCCTGCTTTCCCCCCCTGCAGGAAAACCTCCAGGGAGTGCCAGCCCCAGGGCAGGCTGGCGCAGCCCAGATCTCCTGCCAGCCGCAGCAGTGCCCAGGGACAGGGGGTTTGGGGACCCTGCGGGCTGCTCCCAACTCTGGGGGAGGGCTGGACCCGAGGGTGCTTCCCCCGGTGCCACCCCTCGCTCCTCTGCAGCATTCTGCCTGCACAAACCCCGCTCCCCCCCTGCAGCCACCCACGCTCCCCCGCCAGCCCCGCTCCGGCGCTGCTGCCCGGCTCCACATTATCATTTTCAGTCTGGAATGATGTTTTTCAGGGAAGAACGGAGCAGTTTGTCACTAAACCCTGAAGGGGAGGATTGAGTCAGATTTCCCTGCTGCTGCCTGGAACCTCTCTCTGCGTGTCTGTGTGTGTGTGTCTGCGCTCTCTCTATTCCGGCGCAGAGACAATGAATGAAAATAAGGGACACGCAGTGGCGCTGGGCTCTGTCCCCTCTCCGGCGAGGGCACCGCATGTGGCACTGCCAGGGGAGGGGGTGCGTGGGCACCAACCCCCCCTCCCTGCATCCCACCGGGCTGGGGGCTGCCCCTGTCCCCACTCCAAATAAACCCCAGCAAAGCCCCAGAGCCAACCCCCCCCCCCCCTCCCCAGCGCTCATCCTGCAGCAGACAAACACCGGGACATTTCCCTGCCTTTTTCCCCTTCCATTTTGGGCTCTCTCCTCGCTGCAGCACCCCCAGGGTGGGCGGGGGGATGGCGCAGCCCCCCCTCATGATGCCGGGAGGGCAGCAGGGCCATCAATCCACGGGAATCCCCCCCGATTTCCCCCCCTCGCCATCACCACCCACCCGATCACACCACCAGCCCCGGCCGCGCCATCTGCAGCGGGCGCGGGAGGGCGGGGGGACGGCCACGGGCACGGCTGGCACGCCAAGAACACCCCCAAAATCACCAAAAAAACCCAAAAAAACCACCAAGATCCGGCCGCGGCCGGCCACGGTGCCACGGAAATAAACCCTGCGAGAGGCGGGGAGGAGGAGGAGGAGGAGGAGGAGGAAGGCTCATGGCTGCGGGGGGAAGTTCCCACCGGTTCCTGCCCTTTCATTTTCTTCTTTTTTTTTTCCCTTTTTTTTTTTTTTTTTTAAATATATCATGCGGAGTTTTTCCGCCTTAATTTCGCCCCCGGGGAAAGCAGCGCCCCTCCTTCCTCGTCCAGCCTCGGGTGTTTTGGAGAACAAACCCCCCCCCCCCTCGTTCCCTCCCCCCGGGAAAATATCGCCTTGCAACAGCCGGGAAGGAGGAAGCGGAGCCGGGGACGATGGTGCCGTGCCCCCGCCCGCGGCTCCCGGGAATATTCCCGGCCGGGAATAGCGCGGGGGAGCGGGACCCCCGCGGGCAAGGGATGCCCGGGGATGAGGGGGACACACAGGGACACCCCCAATTGGGAGAGGAAAGGCGCATCCGGGGAAATAATAATCATAATAATAGAAATAATAATAATAATAATAATGAAAATACAAAGCAGCGTTTGAGCGGGATTTGCTGCAGACAAAGCGGGAGGGCCCGGCCTGGCACTGCGCTGGGGGAGGGTTTGGGGGGGTCTGCACCCCTCTGTGGCCCCCCCCGGGGCTCAGCCTCCCGTGGGGGGAAGGCCCCTCGGCCCTTTAGGAGATTGGGGGCCACGGGGGCCGAGGGGGGATAAAACCCTGGGGGATTCGAACGTCTCTGGCTTCCCTGTCCCCCCCCCCCCCCCCCCGCTTTTCCACCGTCGCCCCGTCACCAATCTCCCCCCCCGCCCCAGCACTGCAGAAAAACCCCCGACACCCGCAAAAATTAAACAAATAAACCCCGGAAGGTGACAGCACCTCCGAACCCCCCCCCCAGCCCACAACGCCAGCGTGTCCCCACGGGGGTGTCCCGTGTGGCCGTGCGTCCCCCCCGCTCCCCCCCGAGGGTCCGTATTGCGCATCCGCAGCATCCCCCCCACCCCCGGCCGGGCCGCTCCGACCCCCCGCCCCCGCGGCTTCCCCGCGTTGCCCCCCACCCCCCAAACCCCGCGGGGGGGAGGGGAGGGGGGGGCGCGGATCTTACTCTCTCCCACCACAGCCTTGAGTCCGATGGGGGCCATGTCTCCGTGCCGGGGGGGAAGGGGGGGGGCGCAGCGGCTGGAAGGGGGGGTATGGGGGGGGCACCCCGAGGCGCGCACGGCCGGGCGAGGCTGCGGGTGGCGGCGCAGGGATGCGGAGGGCGGAGGGAAGAGGGAGGAGGACGAGGGGGGGATCGGGGGGCGGGGGGGGGCGCGGGGGGGGCGGTGCGGCGCGCTCAGCTGACCGGGGGCGGGGCTTGGGGCGCTACGTCATCGGCCACGCCCCGGCCACGCCCAGCGAGGCCACGCCCCGCGCCGCAGCGCCCGCCGCCAGCGCCCCCTGGCCGGCGGGAGCCGGTACTGCAGCGGCGGCACCCGCGCGCGGCACCGCCACGGACACAGGGACACGAACGGACACGGGGACATGAACCGGACCCCCCGCAGCCGGAATCACCCACGGACACACACCCGGCACGCCCCCGCTACCGGAATTAACACAGGCGCGCCCCCAGCATCACCCCATAGCCGAAATCACCCCCGCAGCCAGCATCGCACACCCCTCCGGCGTCCCCCCGCACCCGGCGCCTCACCCGCACCCAGCATCACCCACACACCCCCAGCATCACTCACGCACACGCACCCGGCATCCCCCCGCATCCAGCATCACCCCCGCACCCGGTACCCTCCCCTCCCTGCGCCCCAGGGCTCAGCTGTGCCCCCAAAGCGCTGCCAAAGCAAAGCACTGCCCCCCACCCCATGGTGGGGCTGGAGGGAATTTGCCCCCACCCCAGGGCTGCAGTGGGGAGGGGTCCCTGGGTGAATCAGGCTTATTTCCCAATAAAGTATCTCCACACACACGCACACAGGGGATCAGTGACCCCCTGGCCACCCCTCCACGCTGGGCACGACAGGGCTGTAAATCTGGGGACGCAGGATGTGTGTTCACCCCGCACCCAGGCTGGCACCCACTGAGCTTTCCCGCCGGGCTGGGTGCCAGGGCTGCCAGACGCTGTGGCTGCCTCCCAGGGCTGTGCCCAGGGGATTTGGGTGCTTCCCTTTCCAAGCCTGGGCAGCGTGTGATGGGGGGAAAATGGGAAAGGAGGTGGGGAATGGCGCGGTGCTAGCACAGAGCTGGAGCACATGGCAGCGCTCCAGAGCCAGGCTGTGCCCGCAGGTGTCTCTCCTCATATAAATACAGATATATTTTTATATATGTATATATGTATGGCCATGGAGAGGTTCACCCTATCATTGAGTGCCTGGGGACACAGGACAACGAAGGAGCACCGGAGGGACAGCAGAGTGACAAAGACCTGTGCTCCATCCAGCTCCAGTAGCCCCAGGTCAGGCAGCTGCGAGTCCCAGCCCTTTGCTACAAAACCTGCTCTCCTCAATGCTTCCTTAAAAATAATCCGTGGCTGAGTTTGTCAGAGGCACCGGACTCGGTGCCAGGCTATAAATACCAGCAGGCTATTTAGGAGCGAGGTATTTATACTGCTCCTCCATCTCCCTGTCAATCTTCCCACGGAGGCCGAGCATCACTTGGCTGTAGGAGAAGCCCCAGCGTGTGTAGGGAGCTGCAGGAGAGCTGGACCTGGCTGCTGGGGGTCCCCAAGGTGTGTCCCGCTGCCCTTGGGGACACTCAGCTCCCCGGCAGCCCGGTGGTTCTCTTGCATCCATCACACCTGGCAGAAAACAGAAATGAGGAAAGAGTGGCACTTGTTTCATTGGAAAAATCGGGAACCAAAGCTGCCCCGCTCCACAGGCTGGCTGGGGAGGGTGTCAGGCTGGGGATGGAGCCTTTGGAGGGGAAAGCTGGGAGGGCAGGGAGGGGAACATCCTCTCCAGGGTGACTGGAGAGGGCTGCTTGTGGGAATGATGCGTTGGAGCGCCTTCCTGACAACACAGCCCCCATCCTGACATCCAGGAGCCTGCTGGCCTCGGGGCTGGATGGGAGACTGGTTCCCACTCCAGGGCATTTGCTGAAGAGCAAAATGCCTCGGGATGGTGGGTGCTCCAAGCAGGGACCGTAGGCTGGTGGCCACAGGCCTCGGAACCTTTGGAACCCCCAGAAGCCTTTCCCTGCTCAGGGAATGTGGGTGAGGAGCCTGGTCTGGACACCCCCAGCACAGCCAGACGGGGAAGGGGAAGGGGAAGGGGAAGGGGAAGGGGAAGGGGAAGGGGAAGGGGAAGGGGAAGGGGAAGGGGAAGGAGAAAGGGAAGGAGCTTTTCCTCACCCCCCTTTCCACACAGGGCTGGGAAGGAACATCAGAGTGGGTGGGGAGAGGTGGTGGCTGCTTTCCTCACTCCGTTCTGTGCTGGTTTGGTCCAAGTCACGGAAATTGGGATGGCCAGGTCTGGCAACTGGGCCCTCCACCAGTGGCTGTTGGTGTGGGATGGAATCCTGGGAAGTAACAGGGAGCTGGGAGGCTGGAGAAGGGACTGGTCTGGGGGTCAGAGCTGGCTCAGGGTGTTTTTCCTGCCAGAGAACTTTAAGGATGTCTGTGGTACCAAGGGGAAGTTGATGTAGGAGATGCTTCCCCCAGCAGCCTTGGGGCCACATCCTGATCCCTCCTTCCTGGTCCTCTCCTAAGCAGTCCAGGCCAGGAGGCCTCACTCTGGGCTTTTTCAACCCCAAAAATTCCATTAAAAACTGTTAAGGTGCTGGGAATGTGTTTAACTGGCAGAAATGGGGGTGCCCCACAATCTTCTGAGCCCTGGGGCTGAAGGGGGAAACACTGGCAGCTCCTGCTGATCTGTGCCCATTCCCCCTGGGGACTTCCCCAGAACTTTTGGGATTTTAGGGCACTAGGGGAGGGTGTGAGAGTATCCAGCATCCACTGGGGAATGCATCCACGGTCCGGGATGCGGGATGGGGAGGGCACTTCCACCTCACCCTGAGCAGAGGCAGAGGCACTGCTGAGTGTTAAACGCCTGGCCCCGGGGCTGGCAACGTGTCCCGGGGGAAGGTGCTTGCAGGGACAGTGGGGGCACAGTGTCACCCGTTGTTTGTGTCCCCACGAGCTGCCTGGGGCGCAGCTGCTCCGGGTTAATCATCTCCAAGAGCCCGGTGGTTTTGCTGGAGGCAGTGAGGGCTGAGCAGACACTGCCTGGGTGCTTTGGGTTTTCCCGCTGTTTCCAGCTGTTCAGCAGTGCTCAAACATGGATGTTTTTTCCTTTCCCTGGTGCAAATGCCAGGGCTGTGACCCAGCACCAGCCCCTGCACCTGCTCAGGGTTTGGAAGTGGGGCAGAACCCACAGGTTGGAAAACCACACTTCCCAGTATCCCACAGCAAGGAGCAGAGCCAGAGCCACATCCGTGCCATGCCGGTGCCCATGTCCATACCCTGTGGTCATCCAAGCGCCCAGGCTGTCCTGGCTGTGCCAGTGCCTGTCCCATGTCCCGTGTCCCGTGTCCCATGCCATGCCGGTGCCTGTCCCCGTGGCCAGACCCTGTGCTCACCCCGGTGCCCACGCCGCTGCCCGCACCCCACGCCCCGTGCCACGCCGGTGCCAGTGTCGCCAGTCTGTCGCACCCTCCGCAGGCTGCACCGAGCCGATCCCGGCTCCCTGCCAACGCCTGGCTGGTGGCCACCGGTTATCCCAGCGCCGACCGGCAGAGGGGAATGATGGTCCGCAGGAGTCTCCCCCCTCCGCCTCCTCCTCCTCCTCCTCCTCCTCCTCCTCCCGTACCCTCCGCTCCGCGGGCTGCGCTCCCCCGGCCCCGCCGGCCCCTCCCTGCCCCAGGGCGCTGGTGGGCGATGGGTGCTCACCCACGAGGGGTGAGGGTGGGGTGACACCACCCGCCCCCTGTGCTGCCTGTCACAGCCCCGCTGCACCGGCTTAGGGGGTTTTGCGGATCCTCGGGTGCCTCTCAGTCAGTGTCATCCCTCTGCTCAGAGCTCTGTGTCCAGGCTGGAGCTGATGGATCCTGCTCCGAGCTCTGTGTCCAGGCTGGAGCTGGGGCTGGAGCTGATGGATCCTGCTCAGAGCTCCGCACCCGGGCTGGAGCTGGGGCTGGAGCTGATGGATCCTGCTCCGAGCTCTGTGTCCAAGCTGGAGCTGGGGCTGGAGCTGATGGATCCTGCTCCGAGCTCTGTGTCCAAGCTGGAGGTGGGGCTGGAGCTGATGGATCCTGCTCAGAGCTCCGCACCCGGGCTGGAGCTGGGGCTGGAGCTGATGGATCCTGCTCCGAGCTCTGTGTCCAAGCTGGAGCTGGGGCTGGAGCTGATGGATCCTGCTCCGAGCTCTGTGTCCAGGCTGGAGCTGATGGATCCTGCTCCGAGCTCTGTGTCCAGGCTGGAGCTGATGGATCCTGCTCCGAGCTCTGTGTCCAGGCTGGAGCTGGGGCTGGAGCTGATGGATCCTGCTCCAAGCTCTGTGTCCAGGCTGGAGCTGGGGCTGGAGCTGATGGATCCTGCTCAGAGCTCCGCACCCGGGCTGGAGCTGGGGCTGGAGCTGATGGATCCTGCTCCGAGCTCTGTGTCCAGGCTGGAGCTGATGGATCCTGCTCAGAGCTCTGTGTCCAGGCTGGAGCTGGGGCTGGAGCTGATGGATCCTGCTCAGAGCTCTGTGTCCAGGCTGGAGCTGGGGCTGGAGCTGATGGATCCTGCTCAGAGCTCCGCACCCGGGCTGGAGCTGGGGCTGGAGCTGATGGATCCTGCTCCGAGCTCTGTGTCCAGGCTGGAGCTGATGGATCCAGCTCCGAGCTCTGTGTCCATGCTGGAGCTGATGGATCCTGCTCCGAGCTCTGTGTCCAGGCTGGAGCTGATGGATCCTGCTCCGAGCTCTGTGTCCAGGCTGGAGCTGATGGATCCTGCTCCGAGCTCTGTGTCCAGGCTGGAGCTGGGGCTGGAGCTGATGGATCCTGCTCAGAGCTCTGCACCCGGGCTGGAGGTGGGGCTGGAGCTGATGGATTCCAGCCCTGATTCAGCACAAGCCGGTCGAGGCAGGCCTGATTCAGCACTCTTTAATCACGTTGTTATCTGAGAGCGCAGCGCTGGAGTCAGCAGCGGGACGGAGGGTGCAGCAGCCCACGGGCACAGCATCCCTGCTCGCGGGGCTGGGCAGAGCTGCCCTCGCCTTTATCAGCAGTGGAAAGTTTTATTGCTGCAATTACGCTGCTGTTAATTGCACCGAGAGCAATTCTGGGGAAGGCGAGCTGCCCCCGGCGCGGGAGGGCACCTTCACCCCCTTCTCTGCCCGGTGCTTCTCTCTCCCACCCAGCCTGGGCTGGCTCAGACCCCGGGTCCCTTAACAAGGACATGCCTTAGGCACCTCCAAGGCTTCAGAGGTGACCCAGGTGGGTTTGTAAGTGACCAAACACTGTGCATGGGGACCTGAGCCCAGCTGTGAGGGACACCCCGAGCTCCCCTTGGCTGCATCTCCTGCCCTCAACCCCTTCCCCCCCGCCCTGGCTCTTCCCCCACTGCGATCGGGTTTCCCGGTGATCTGGTGAGGTGGAAATAAATCCTTGTGCCAGGGTCAGTGAGAGTGGAAGGAAAACTCCACTGATTGTTCCTTGTGTCATAGAGAGGGAAACAAATTTTCCTGGGCTGGAAGCTTCATCCTGCAATGTTTAGTGGCTGCAGGAACCCAGCAGGATTCTGGAGGTGGTGAGCGATGAGGAACAGCCTGTTCTGGGCGCTGTGCAGGTGCGTCCACCACTTCTGCTGCTCAGAGGTCAGGTTTTACACTGTGGGAATGAATTCATGGAAAATCACACGGGAGCAAGGTGGGATGATCCTCCCCACACACCCCGAATCCAGAAGCATCAGCTGAGGGAGCAGGAGGCCAGGGAGCTGAGCACACAGCCCCTGTCAGGCTTGCTTTGACTGCTGTGAGCATAAAAAATATCCCAAATAATCAACTTTTTTTTTTTTTTTTTTTTTTTCAATTCTTCATCACGGCCACGGATTGTGGCACCAGGATCATCCAGGAGAAATCCTGGCAGGGTGAAGGACAAGTATGGAACACTGTGCTCATCATGATGGGCTAATGCACTGAAGGCTTTGAAGGCTTTAATAATTTGGGAACTATCTCACCTCGCTGCTGCCACCTCCACCATCCCAGGAGCTGCCTGAAACCACGAGAGTGCTTATTCCCCTCGGCTGGATTCCCAGGGAAATCCTTCATTTCCGAGCTGGGATAGATAAATCAGGCATCTCCAGGCAGATAAGCATTATTTCCATCTGTTCAGCGAGATGTAATTAGCTGGCATGATCAGACTTTGTCAGGCTGCAGTTCCATACAACCCCAACACTGCACAGCCTCTGATGGGAAGGACGCCTGTGCTGGGTCCCTCGGAGCCCCAGCACACGGGGCAGGCGTGGGACAGGATGTGACAAAGCCATTTGAGCATCACTTGTGCTGCTGGAGCTGCTGGTTTGTTCTCCTGAATCCAGGAGCTTCACTTGGAGCCTTTGCAGAGGGATGTGGGGAAGGAGAGCAGCGAGTTGGGAACTGAGCCTGCCAAGGGGGATGGATTTAAAGACATCCTCGGGAAGGATGGAGCCAGGAGGGGAGGCAGGAGGGCAGTGGGGGGCTGTGCCTGCACCCCTTGTGCAGGGCAGGATGGGCTCAGTGCCTGAGCAGAGCCAGGCTGGGCTCCCAGAAACTGCACCTGGAGAGGAAGGACAAACCAATCCTGTCCCCATCCCCATCCTCCTCAGGCATCCATCAGGGTGGAAGGGACAAAGGAAACCCTGACCAGGAGCACAGGGACAATTCCCTCTTCATGTAGCCATGTGGGGATAAACCAAAATGTGCTGGAGAAGAAGGACAAACCACTCCCATCCCCATCCTCATCCCCATCCTCATCCTCTTGAGGCACCCATTTGGGTGGTGGGGAAGGAGAAAACCCTGAGCAGGAGCACGTTGGGGACAATCCCCTCTGCTCGTGGCCATGTGGGAATGCACCAAAATGTGCTGGAGAGGAAGAACAAACCACTCCCATTCCCATTCCCATCCCAATCCTCCTGGGGCACCCATCAGGATGGCAGGGAGGAAGGAAACCCTGACCAGGAGCACGCTGGGGATGTGACCATGTGGGAATAAACCCAAACGTGCTGGAGAGGAAGAACAAATTCCCATCCTCATCCCCCTCAGGCATCCATCAGGGTGGCAGGGGTGAAGGAAACCCTGACCAGGAGCACACCGGGGACAACCCCCTCTGCCCGTGGCCATGTGGGAATGCACCAAAATGTGCTCAACTGCTGAGTTTTGAGTTCCCAAATGTCTCCAGTCACAATTAAACCCTTCAGACAACCGCTTTACTTTCCTCTCCCAAGCTTTAGCAGCTGAGCCTGTCTCTGCCACCAGCCAGCCAAAAGCCCGGTGCTGTGCCACCAAGTGACGCTGTCTGACAGTGCCAGGACATCGTGCCCACCTGCAGGTGGTTTTTGGAGCCCCAAAAGCAGCCCGTGTGTCTGTGTGACAGCTATTTCTGCGTGCCACAGACATCCCCTTCCCGTCCGCAAACCAACAATATCAACGCTGTCTATTTTTTACCTCTTCATTCAGCTTTTAGTTTTTTATTTAAGAAACACCCTAGTGGGCAAAAGAGGTGGGTGATGACTCAGTGCTCCAGTGCTTGTGTGGATTAATTTTTCAAAAATAAGGCTTTTAAACCACTTACTCGGTTTATTTAGCAGGACTGTGTGTGCACTGCCTAAATCATATCCCATACATTGCTTTTTTGGAAGGGATGAAGCTTGGTTTCTAATAATGAAGTTATTTACATGGATAGATATTCCCATTTATTTTCAATTTGAAGGGGGCGGATGCATTTTCATCACCTCTTAAATACCATCACCCCACTAAGACAGAATTCCAAATTAACTCAGAGCCAGACTCCTCAGGGATCAGCACTGGGGAAAGTGTTTAAAAGAGGAATGATTTTCTACTGGAAATGAGATCTCACTGCAGATAAATTTCCCACGAGAATCCCTCGATATCAGCAGCATTTTGGCCAGGCAAACAAACTGCAAACAAGCCCTCTGCTAGGGGTAAAGCCTTCCTACGGAGCATCACGGGGGTGTGAAAGGGAAATATTCCAGCTTTGGAAGTATTTTCCCATTGAAATGAATCCGAGGGCTGAGAACAGTGTTAGGATGGAAAAGGCTGGGCATTCCCGAGGGTGCTGGCACAGATGCAGGTGGCATCGGGGTGCCAGTTGATGTCCTTGATTTTGGCCACGTGGGGAGTGTTCGGCTCGGAGGGATCACCCGCATCCCTCCCTGCGCCCCTGCCCAAAAAAAGCGGATTCTTGGCTCCAGGGGGGCATCTCCCTGGCACTGCGAGGGGGCAGCACCCGCTGGTGTCCCCCGGGGTGGTGGCACCGCTGCAGGGCTGGTGGCACAGGCGGGGAGGGATGTGAGCATCCTGCCGCCCCCTGCCCAGCCCCGCGGCGGCCGAGGGCAGCTATTTCAGGAGGATAAACAGGATGCCTCAGCCCGGCCACCTCCGATCCTCCCTCCCACCGCTCCCGGGTAAACAAGTCCAGCCCAGGAAAAGCCTCCTGGAGCCCTTTCCACGTTTCCAAGCCAAGCAGCTGAGACGAGCTTCGCCCAGCCCAGCCCCAGCTTCCAGAGGTCTGGAAGCATCCAGGGAGCAGAGCGATCCCAAGGCGTGCATCCACCTCGGCAGCGACTCCCCGGAGCCGCCCTGAGGCTGGGAACAGCTTGAACTTTCTGGTCACGCCACCACGTCCTCCTCCTCTTCCTCCCTCGGTCACACCCCGAGCTGCTGGCGGTGCCCAGGCTCTGGGAATGAGGCCGGCGAGGCCTTTCCTCCCTGCGGATCGTGCCCAGGCAGCGCCGCAGGATCCTGCGAGGGCTGTTTCCGCCTGTTGCTCTCGGCAAAGGAGCCGCGGCAGCAGCAAGACGAAGGAGGAGCTTTTCCACCGCTTCCTCCAGCGCCGCAGCTCCAGCTGCTCCCTTCCCGGCTGCGTCCGAGGAGGCTTTGCAGGATCGGTGGAACATTCCCGGGTTTAGTGTCCCTCTCCGAGTGTGCCCTCCTGCTCCCTGAGATGCCCCCATCCCGGGACCAGCTCCTGCTCCCAAATCTGTGGCCGGGGCGGGTTTTAAATCAACTCGAGCTTTTCCCATCGCGTTCTCCCGCGGGCTGGGGAGGGCGCGGGGCCCCTCGCTGTGCCCGCTGCCCGCCGGCTCCCACGCCCGCTCGCCACTTTGGCAGCGCCCGAGCCAAGGTCAAGGCTGGCGGCCGCGGGGTGTGGGCGCAGGTGGGACGGAGCCCGGGTGTTGCAATGCCGGGGCTGGGGCAGCGCGGTGCCAGGACGGAGCCGGTTTTCCCAGCGGGACTGCGGGGGGGACACCGGGCACTGCCCAGCGCCCGGCTCCATCCTGCCCATCCCCCTCCCCTCCCCCCCGGCAATTAGCGCGGCTAATTACCCGCTGGGGGTACACTCGCAGCCTCTCCCTGCTCCCGGGGGCGGCAGGAGGGACGCGGGGCGGTGCGGGAGGAGTGGCCGGGGGGGGGGCCGTGGGGCGCCGCGCTGCCGGGCCGCCCCGAGCGCTGCCTTCCTCCTCCTCCTCCTCGTCCTTCTCCTCCTCCTCCCTCTTCCCTCCTCCTCCTGCCGCTCCTCCCGCCGCCCGGCCCGGCCCGGCTCCGCTCGCCATGGGAGATGTGGTCTCCACGCACCTGGACGAGGGTCGCCGCCAGCACATCGCGGGTGAGCCCCCGACGCGCCCCCCGCTCCGCTCGTCCTCGGCGGGATCTCCCCATCCCTCCTTCAACCCCTTTGGGAACCCCCCTCGCTCAGCGTTCCCGGGACCCCCACGCCTGCTCTTCGCCTCTCTCTCGCTGTCTAAACTTTTTAATTTTTAGCTTTCCCGTGGTTTTGCCTGGGCGCAGCTCGGGGGGCTCCGGGGGGTACCCGAAGTGCCCGTCTGCCTCCCAAATGAAAGGCTGGGTTGTGCCGGGGGTGTTTTTGTTGGCGGCGGGGCTCGGGGACCCCTCGGGCTGCGGGGAGGGGAGAGGGGAGCTGGGCTCCGGGGGATGCTGGAAGCCGGGTCCAGCGCGAGGACACCGCTGTCAGCACGGGGACTGCTGGGGCTGGCTGGCAGATGAGTCTCATCCCCCTTTGCATTGCTGGGAGATCATTAGGAAAAACCCCCCTCAAAGGTTCTGGCTGCCTCCAGCCTGCCCCGGCACAGGCAGGACACAGCAGTGCCCCCGCCAGCGCCGTGGGACGGGCAAGGGTGACAATGGGGTCATTGAGAGCCCGTCTGTCCCCGGGCGGCAGCGCCTCGCCCGTGGCACAGGATGTCTGGCCAGAGCTGCCTGGGAAGCGCGGAACGCGGGGTTACGGCTCCGCACAGGCTGGGATTGTGTGAAGCAGTGACTGGGGGGGTCAGGGCTGCTAATTGGGGTCTGTGGTGACACTCCTGACCCCTGTGAGTGGGGTCACCCCTCCGTCGCGGTGCTGGGCTCCCCCAAGCCATTTTGTGATGCGGGCTCTTGGCTCCCCGGGGCTGCTGAGCGGGTAGGACGTAACCTCCGAGCCCTTTCACGCCCCAGCTTTGGTTTCAGCTCCCCAGGCAGGCAAAGCCTCGTCTCCAGTGGGTGAAGCCACCCCCGCACCCAGCGGAGCTGCACCTGGGTGGGTGTCACCACCGAGGGTGGCTTCGTGCTGGACCTTGTGGTCTCGCAGGCAGCTCAAGGGCTGGGGAGTGCCGATGTTTTGGAGGTGACTCCGCCATATCACTCCTCTGTCTCGGCCATAAAGCCGCGGGAGTGGCTCTGAAGTCCTTTTGTCCCCGAGGGCTCTGGGGGAAGAGCTGCTGCCGGCGGAGCAGCGCTGGAGCTGCCGTGGGGCTGGCACAGGGACACGGTGTCTCGCGGAGCAGCCCCTCCGCCCTGCCAGGCCCCATCCTGGCAGGAATGCTTACGTGGTATGCGGCTCAGCAGGACGCCAGCAGGTTTCTGAGCTTTGAAGGAGAGCTTGGAACTCGCTCTGGGGTTTTCATCTCGCATTCGTTAAAGCTCAGCCCGGCTGATCCGCGAGGCTGCACCGGGTCGGGGCTGCCCGTGGCGTGTTTGGATCCAAAGCAGATCCTGAATCTCCCTGTAACTTGCTGGTTGTCTGTGCAGAGATAGCTCCCTGTGCAAGCCCCTGTGATCCTAATCCTGAAGAATAACAAGGAAAAGCCTGGCTGGGTTTCCTGTGCTGGGATCTGTCTCTGCTGGGTCAGGGATTGGGTGTTTGCAAGGCCAGGCTGGATGGTTGCACCCCGGCAGGGGCTGAGCTGTCAGCCCAGGGTGGGTTTTAACCCATGCTTGGGGGCTGCAGAGGCCTTTTCGTGGGAAAAAAGTTTTAATGGGAAAAAGATTTCCTGAGGGGAAAAAAAAAAATATTCCCGTGAAATAGGATTATGGAGACTGGGCTGGAAGATGCTGCAGCTCCAGAGGTTTTGGGGTGAGTAGGGGGGGACACACCTGTACTGGGACACCTCCCTGGGAGAGACTGGGGCAAACTGGGTTCCTGGAGCACCTCTGTGCTCCTGCCAGGGCTCCTGGCTGGCTGAGGAGCCCCCGGAGCTGGGAGGGGCTGTAACCCAGCAGGCAAGGCACGACTTGCTGTCAGGCATGCAAAGCAACGTGGCGGGGAAAACTCCGGGTTTTCCTGCCTAGCTCGGCCTGCTCTCCGCTGCCGCTGCCCCAGGAGGGATCCAGCCCTTCTCCAAGCAGCTTTTCCCACTTGTCCTCCCAAATTTGGGGAGTTTGGATTTGCTGTCCAGGCTGCCATGACCCCTGGTTGCTAGAGGAACAGGAGCTCTTTGTGCTTGGCAGGGCTTCCCAAGGTTGCAGCCTCTTAGACCAGCAGAGCTGCTGGGGAGAGCCTGGGCCAGACCTGTGCCCCTCCTGGGAATGGGTTACAGGCAGGAGGAGGTGGGAAAAGCCCTGCCATGCCCACAGTGCCCAGGCTGTGGAGGTCCCATGCCCTGTCCCAGCCCATGCGGTTGTGGCTGCGTGAGGCTCGTGCCAATGTCTCCCAGAAGTCACGAGCCACACACGTGTGACTTGGGTGGCTCAGGACCAGGGTCTTTCCTCCCTCTGGTGGGGCTGGAGGGCTCCAGGCAGGCATGGAGGCAGCTCCCTGCTGGGGATGCTGGGGCTGTCTGGAGGAGCTCTCTGCAGCTCCTGCACTCCAGTCTCCAGGGTCTCTCTGACCAGTGCTTCCTCCTGCCACCATGGTTTGGACATCTTCCTGCCGGAGTCATCCAGTTTGTTTGTCAACACCCTTCGGCTGCCCTCCTCCTCCTCTTCCTCCCAGATGTGGTTTGGGAGTTGCTTCCAACCTGCTCTATGGGCTGGAGCAGGGACTGGCTCATCCTCCATGTGCAAGGATGCCCTGCATGGGCACCCTCAGCTGGGCACACGAGGGTGGCAGGGATGGAGTGTCCTGGGAAACCAGGGTGTCACTGGGTGCCCTGGAGTTTTGCAGTGTCCTCTCCTGCCCGGGGCAGTGGGTGCTCTCAGCATGGGACTGGATGAAGCTCTTCCCTCATGCTGGAGTAACTCCTTCCCTAGGGCATCCCATGGACCCCTCCTGCTGGGGGCTGAGGTGAAGTGTGGCTGGCAGGAGCTGGCTGGGGTCTGGGTGGAGCTGGTGCTCCTGAGCCCAGGGGTGGCAGAGCCCAGGGATGCAGCACGAGCCGCCGGATGTCTCCGTGACCAGAGGGATGTGGGGGTGGGCGGCAGCACAGGGAGGGTCCCTGGGAGCTCACACCTTGCTCTGGCATCTCCGGGGAGTCGCCAGCCCGTTAATTACGGAGTGAAGCAGCTGCTAATTTCGGGGTAGGACTTCCACGGGCACCAGCCCACGCAGAGGTGGCGGAGGTGACACCGAGCCTCATCCCTGGAGCCGGACCTGCAGCCTCCCTGCTCCAGCCAGCTTTGCGGGGCATCGGTGTCTGCATATCCCTGATCCCACCAAGCAGGAGGCTGGATGCCGATGGCATGGGCTGCAGGGCCGGCTCCAGATGTGCCAGAAGGCACCAGGCTGTGGCGAGCCCCAGGGATGGAGGGCTCGGTGTCCTCCTCCTGCTGGCAGCGGGAGCAGGTTCTCTGTGGCTTTTCCCTAAGCGTGACACTCATTTCCCAGCCTTTGCCGCAGCTCAGCTCCAGCCGGCGTGGGAGGCAGAGGCTGCCGGGCTCTGGGGTTGGTCTTGAGGCTGAAACCCTCACCCTGCCCCGGGGGAGCCGCGCAGGGAGGCTCCGAGGGCTCGGCGCTGCAGCCGTGGAGTGGTTTCTCCCAACGAAACGTGTGTCTTTCATCGCCAAATAAATAACTCCCCTGGCACGTCAGGGCTCCCTGCCAGCGGCGAGGGCTGGTTCTGGCAAGCTGAGGCTTTACCTGCAGCCGTCGTGTCGGGGCACGGGGCTCGCTCCGAGGCAGCGTGTTGGGGCAGGGGACATTGTTCTGGTGGCCTTCCCACGTGGGCGGGCCATGGGAGCCCTCCCGGCCGTGCTCAGCCCCGGGGCAGAGCCTGCCTTCCCTCGAGGAGGGCTTTCCCTGCCTCCCCCAGCCGGGGTTTAGCCGCAGGCCTCGGCTGGAGCGAGCTGGGGCACGCACGGAGGGGATCCCTGCTCTGCCTGCGAGCGGCAGGGCTGGGGCAGGAGGAACTGAGCCAGGATGGCAGCTGAGAGCTCTCCTTGGGCCAGCCCAGGGAGAGAAAACATCCCCAGAGCAGGACACCCCCACGGCAGTGTCAGACACCCCAAAACCCACTGCAGGGACACAGCCAGGAGCTGGGATTTCCCAAGCCTTTGCCTCCCCTCCTGTCCAAATCACTGCAGAAGCTGGCTTAGAGCTCAGAGGGGCTCGGTGCCTCTTGGCACAGCCCCTGTCAGCTCCATCCCACCCTCCTGGGACCGGCAGGCTCCCGTGTCTCCAAGCTTTCCAGCAGGAAGAAGGGCTGGAGGGATCCAGAGATGTTTATCCACGGGCACTTGATGGGGCAAGGTGTTTAGGCAGGTGAGGATGGGCTCTCCAGGACCTGCTCTGCCCCTGCAGGATCCAGCTCTGCTCCCACCACCCACTTTGTGGGGGATCTCACCTCATCCTGGGGCTGCAGCCCCCAGAGCCCACCTGGTGAGGTCCCCAAGCAGGAGCTGTGCCCCGTCCCCAGCCCCTGGCTGGCCTTGAGGCCTTGTCCCGTGCCTGGGGGTGCCTGCAGTGGCTCCATGGAGAGCCCAGTGCCGGGGCCAGGAGGGGAGGGAGGAAGGGGCAGAGCAGAGCAGCTTTTGCTGCCTCCCAGTCTCTTGGACCAGCAGGGGAGGAAGCAATAAAACTCCACCTTTTCCCCCTTTTCAAAGGGAAAGAGCAGCGACATCTGACACAGGCCCCAGCTCTGGTAGAGCACAGTGCCCTTCTCTGTGCCTTCCTGCCCTTTGCCATGCCCTCCTGCCCTTCTTTGTCTACTCCTGCCCTCGCTGGCAGGGATCTCTCTGGGGAATTCCTCTTGGGAACTCGGCCTCCTTCACTAGGGGAGTCCCCAGATGGGACAGTCCCTCACAGCAGGATGGATGGGACACTGCCCTGGAGGTGACAGAGGACCTGGGGCAGGGTCTCGCCCATCTCCTGCTATGCTGGTGGTTCCTGGGACACAGGACACTTGTCCTGGCTTCCTCTCTCCCTCTGCCAGCTCTGCTCAGCCCCTTGGGAGGTTTCCCTGCATGAAGGAATGTGCCCAAAGCTGAGGTGAGCCAGCTCCCAGACCCCAAAGTAGTGGTGGGACAGCATCCTGTGGGATGGGTATGGAGGAGCTGGGGAGGGAGCTCCAGGACAGGCTCCAGGACAGGCTCAGGGCTCTTTTCTTCAAATCCCTCTTGGCTGGGTTGTTTTTTTGGATACACATAAAAATCTTTGTTTGGTCTCCTCCCCTGGGGCTGGATTGGGTTTCCCACTGGCACTGTCCAGCTGGGCACAGGGACAGCGTGCCAGGTTTGGTGCCTCTCCCTGGGGCTGGGCATGAGGGGACACAAGGGAAGCGGCTGCTGGGACATCCCGGAGCACGGACTGCCTGCCCCCAGCTGCCCCCAGCATAGGAGATGCCCAAGTTTGCTCCATCCCCTTTGCCGTGGGGACCTCAGCTCCCTGTCCCACGGCTCCCAGGAGGATGTGGATGCCTGTGCACACCCCGGATTGCGCCATTCCCGAGGGCTGCAATGCAGCCCAGCCGGTGCTGGGGGATGAGCTGGACCTTGTCTGGGCAGGGGTGGTGCTGGGTCCCACCCTGCTGCGGTGAGAACCAGAGCGGTGGCAGCTCTTCTCCACCCTGGCCAGGTGCTGGTGGCACCCAGGGGGACGAGGGACACATGGGGTGATGTGGTTGCAGCCAGGATGAGGGCAGTGGGTGCTGGTCCAGCTCAGGGTTTGGGGTTGGTGTTCAGCTTGAGCCAAGTCCCCTACAGGGATGCTCCATCCTCCCACAGCCACCTGTGTCCATGGGACATATCCTGACAGTCCTGGGAGTGCAGTCACCTCTGCTGGTGGCTTGAGCCCGGTCCCTGTGCCCACTGTCAGGTGGCTCTCTGCTTTGGGGTGGCTTTAACCCAGCTGTGAGGGCACCTGCGCCCCACGGCCTTGGAGCATTGCCCCAAAGGCTGCTCCAAGGGGAAAGGAGGGCTTGCAGGTGGGATGGGGGCAGGAATCTCCTCCTCCCACATCCCTCGGAGGCTGTTTGGGCAGGGAGGCTCAGGGCAGGCACCTCGGCCCAGCCCCGGGAGCCGCTGGAAGGCCCCGCTGCTGTTTGTTATTCACAGGCACATTCCTCGCACGCAGCAGCCCCGCACTGCCTTGTTCCCGGGAAGCAGCGGGACACCGGCATCCACGCCACGGGAAAACACCCGCCGGCACGTAGCCGGCCGCTGATCCCTGTCCTGCCGGGCTGGACGTGACCCCGAGCCACGGCAAGGGGCTGGAGCAGGGGGCTGAGCCCAGCTCACAGCTGGGACAGCGGAGCAGGAGCAGCAGTGTCTGAAGAAGCAGCAGAAGGTGTCCAAAGCTTGGCTGAGAGTGGTTTTTTCAGTGTTTTTCAGCTGTTCAGAGGTTGAGGAGCTGCTGCTGAATGTGCTGCATCATTTTTAAACCCGTGCTTGGCTCCAGAGCCTCGCAGGGCCATGGGAGCACGGCTGTGTCCCGGCAGGTTGGATTGCCGTGGGCTGGGAGGGCAGCGGCGTTGGTGGTGGGAGCTGGGCTGGGTGCTCCAGGGTGGGCACGCAGCCCTGGGTGGGCACGCAGCCCTGGGAGCACCCGCGGGGTCCCAGCCGGCCGAGGGGGCAGCGCAGGGTGCTGGGGATGGGGGCAGCTCTCAGAGCCGTGTCCCCGGCGGGTGCCCCAGCCCTGCGCTGGCACCACGAGCGCTTCTGATTCATCCGGGGGCAGAGCCCGGCACGGCACAGGCACGGCCAGAGAGGATGAACCGGTTCAGGCCCGGCCCCAGCTGGTTTCTCCGGCGAGGCTCCGCTGCCTCATCCCTTCCTACCCGGCCTGCCCAGCCTTCCCAGCGCGGCTGAGTCACAGCGCAGCCGGCCGCTCCCGACTGCTGCCTGGGGGAGGCACGGCGTGCTCCCTTTCCACCCCCACCGGCCTTCGGAGCTGGTTTTGGGCTATATTTTCAGTTCTGAAAATATTCCCCATGGATTTTGGATAGTGCTGGAGCCTGGCAGTGCCCCTGTCCTGCCACCTCCCTGGCGCTGAGGTGTGCCTGGCATCAGAGCAGCCTCTGCTCCTGTTTTGTTCCAGTCAAGCTCAGTGCCAGTCCTGAGAGCAGCCCGGAGCAGGAACACCCCGGGGTGGGTTTGGGTGGGTTTGTGTGAAGGGTGCATTTGGGTGCGGGGAGGTCAGAGGGGAAACTCTCCCAGATTTTGCCCTCCCACATTTTCCTTTCCCTGCTTCAGCCTCTCCTGGTTTGTATGAGAGAAGGAAATATGGAGAGCTGCTGGGTCAGCCCCTGGGTTTTGCTGTTATTAGGAACAAAACTTCCTCCAGCCCTTCTCTGTCACAGTGCCCCGGGGTGAGGAACTGGTGCCCAACTTCCCCCAGTCCTGGCATCTCCTCTGGGTGCTCAGCCGGGCTGAGTCAGGCCCATATGAAGGAGTTTGCGTTTCTGGGTGGAAATGAGCTCACATTCAAATTCCCGAAACCCTAAACTGCCGGCTGGGGCTTAACCCTTTGGGTGCACCCATTGGCTCTGCAGGGTTCCTGTGCCCCATCCGTAGTGGCACTGTCCCTTGTGCTGGCTGTCACTGCACTCCTGGTGCTCAGCCTACCTGGAGCCATCTCCTGCTGTCACTGTCTTTCCCAAATTCCTGCTGGGGTGAGCCTGGGATGAGCCAGGACAGCCCAGGGCCATGGGTCCTGCTCAGAGCTCGTGGGGTGCCCTGGGCACCTCATCCATGGCATCCTGTGCCCCCCATCCATGTGTGCACCCCATCCTCGCCGTGCTGTGCCCTCGGGGGGATGCCCACACACTCTGTCTGCACAATGCCAGGATTTGGGACACAGGAGGACAGCCGAGGGACAGTGGGAACATCCCCTGGCTGTGCCTGGACCAGGCAGTGGAGAGGGCTGGAGCAGCCCCACGGAGAGGGATGACCTGGGGACATCACCTGGGGACAGTCAGTGGCATCCACGTCCCTGCAGTGGCTTTGTTTCCCTTGCTGGAAGAGCCATCAGCCATCACTGGCCCCGTCAGTGCCTTCGTGGTGATTGTCCCTATCAGTGCCAGTGGTCTGGGGCTGCTGGGAGCCCCCCCGCAGCCCTCCCCCGCTCACTAATCATTTACTGGCTAAATTAGTAATTAACTCCTCCCCCAGCAGCCTCAGCAAGCTGCCCACGGGTCACCTGTCCCACAGGGACTGTCAGCAGGGCAGGGACCCCCAGCAGAGGGACGTGAGGACGTGTCCCCACCGTGTCTGCTCCTGCCCTGCAAGCACAGCCCTGCCATCACCCCCGGCTGAGCTGCCCGGGGGACACCGGACACTGCGTGGGGCCGGGGGGAGCTGGCCTGAGTCCGGCTGTCCCACAGGGCTGGGGAAGGAGCCAGACCAGGCCATGACCCCCCCACCCCCGGCCCGGGGGTTCTGCTTCAATGGGCTGTTTTGGCCTTTTTGTTTTTCTTAATTTTTTCTGGACCAAGAGGAAAATTCCCTGCCTGGGGTGAGGCATCCCTGTGGCACCCACAGGGGTTTGGGCACCCTGTGCCAGCTCCTGCTGCCACTCCACTCCTGGGATAGTGGAAGATGTCCCTGCCCATGGCAGGGCGTGGAATGGGATGAGCTTTGAGGTCACTTCCAACCCAAACCAATCTTTTCTTCCACGATTCCACGATTCCACATCCTCCCAGGGGGCTTCTGGGGAGGGCTGGGATTCCGAAGGCACCTCACCCCCTGGACAGATGTAAAGGGGACACGTGAGGGCCGTGGCTGCCAGACGGGATGTGGGCTTGGAGGAGGATGCAGATGACTGTTCCCTCTGGGATTTGCCAGCTGCTGGCCTGCAGCCCCTCCAAGGGGGGTGTGTGAGCACACGTGTGTGGGTGTGCATGTTGGAGAAGAGAAGGTCCTGTGGATACCTCATAGCTCCTTCCAGTGTCTGAAGGGGCCACAAGGAATTTGGAGAGGGACTTTCATGGGGAATTGTAGTGACAGGACAAGGGGGAATGGCTTCAAACTGAAAGAAGGGAAATTAGGTGAGATATTGGGAATAAATTGTTCCCTGGGAGGGTGGGCAGGCCCTGGCACAGGGTGCCCAGAGCAGCTGTGGCTGCCCCTGGATCCCTGGAAGTGTCCAAGACCAGGCTGGACAGGGCTCGGGGCACCCTGGGACAGTGGAAGGTGTGTCTGGGGTGGCACTGGATGGGCTTTAAGGTCCTTCCAACCCAACCCATTCCCTGCTGATGGGTGTGCCTGTGTCTGTGGGTGCCCCAGAACTCTGGTCCCCACTGCCTTTGGGAGCAGCTGAGGGACCAAGCCCTGGGGACTGAGCCCTCGGGACACACCTGGGCTGAGCCATGTCCCTGTCCCCACCAGGCTCTGTCCCACCAGGGACACGTGGCGTCCCCAATACCCCCGCAGGAGGTTGAGAGGACACTGAGAGAGAATGAGGAGGAGGAGGAGGAAGGACAAGGACATTTTGGAGCAAACCTGTGCAGGACTGACCTCCCCGTGGCTGAGTCTGCTGAGCAGGCTGCCCAGGCCTGGGCTGTTTCCAGCAGCACTCCCATTCTCACATGATCTCAAGGACATGAGGAAAATGAGCTCCGGACACACACTGGTGCTGGAAGGGCTCTCCAAGAGCCTGGGAATGCGGGATGGGGTTTCTGGAGCTCCCGCTGTGGTGGAACAACCTGCAGGCAGCAAATGCAGCAGCTGGAGGGAAGAGCAAGGTCCAGCTGTGCAGGCTGGGCTCCAGGTGATCGGGGCTCTGGGTCACACCTGCAGCTCATGGATTGTTTTTTTCCCCCACCTCTCAGAGGTGGGGCTGGCTCTGGTCTTATGGGAGGTTGGGATCACAGTTGGCTCTGCCTTGGGATGTGCCTGTGTTGGAGAGAGTCCAGAGGAGGCCATGGAGCTGCTCTCAGGGCTGGAGTCCCTCTGCTCTGGAGCCAGGCTGGGAGAGCTGGGGGTGTTCACCTGGAGAGAAGGCTCCAGGGAGAGCTCAGAGCCCCTTGCAGGGCCTAAAGGGGCTCCAGGAGAGCTGCAGAGGGACTGGGGACAAGGGATGGAGAGACAGGACACAGGGAATGGCTTCCCACTGCCAGAGGGCAGGGCTGGATGGGATATTGGGAAGGAATTGTTCCCTGGGAGGGTGGGCAGGCCCTGGCACAGGGTGCCCAGAGCAGCTGTGGCTGCCCCTGGATCCCTGGCAGTGCCCAAGGCCAGGCTGGACATTGGGGCTGGGAGCAGCCTGGGACAGTGGGAGGTGTCCCTGCCCAGGGCAGGGGGTGGGATGAGTTTTAAGGTCCCTTCCAAACCATTCCATGATTCCATGTGTGGGGCTGATTACGCTGCTGGAGATGTTTCCAAGGGCAGCACACAGCCAGTCCCGGCTGCTGGACCAGCTTGGACAGTTTGCCTTTGGAACCCTGAAGGCAAAATCCACCTCCTGCCCTGGCTCAGAGGGACCAAGACCCAGCCAGGGCTGCCCTGGCCGGGCCGTGACCTCGGAGCAGGCGAGGGCTGCACCTGCCTTTGGGGCACCGATGGCTCCAGGGCTGTGCCCTGGCCGTGCCCTGCCTGGGCTCGGTGACAGCTGCGGTGGCACGGCCGGTCCGGGGGCTGGGCAGGACAGGAGCCTCCTCTCCCGGCTGGTTTCACCCACAGGAGCCCCGGCCTCTGCGCTCCTCGAGCGTCACCCACGACAAGGACAAAGCTGTGCTGCCCTGCTCTGTCCCCGTGTCCTCACGGGGCCACCTGCCCTGCTGTGCCCACAGCACCGGCTGGGTGTGGGGGTCCCTGGGGACCTGGCAGGGAGGGCTGGAGCGTGGCTGGGAGCTGCTGTGGCCCTGTCCTTGCTCCCAGCATCCCACACCCACATCGGCTCGGGCTTTGCCGATGCCCAGAGCCCTCTCCGTGCCCTCCCCGGCTGTGCAGCCCCTTTATCCCCCTCCTCCTGCAGCCACCACGCGCGGCTGAGTCACGGAGAGGCAGGAGGGGCGCTGGAGGCTGGGGACAGAGGAGCTCTGTGAGCAGAGGTGCTGGCACAGGGATCCTGCTGAGCCAGGCGTTGGTGCTGCCGGTGCCCTTGGAACCCTGCAGTGGCTTCCCCTGCCAGGAGCCGGCAGCCAGCGGGACGTGCCAGGGCCTGCGCCAGCCCCGCCGCCCCGCTGGGTGTGACAGGGACCGGGGGGTGGCAGGGGGAGGGTGCGGGTGCTGCGGTCCCCTGGCAAACACCGCGATTGGGAAAGCGCTGTCGGTGGGTGGCTGGGGACACCCGTCCCTGGGAGGTCCCCGTGGGTGCTCCTGTTTGCCAAAGCACTTGGTGGGTGTGCTGTTGGTTGGGGGGGTGGGGTCCCTTCCCTCCTTTGCCATGATGGTGAGGGGTCTGAGGACAGGTGACAATCTAGGGGGCTGTGTCCTCTGTCCCCAGACCCCTCCAGCTCTTGGCTGGATGTGCAGCTAAAGCTGCCTAGGGAAGGACGGCCACTCGTGGGTGGCTTTGGTGGTGGAGCTGGAGCAGGGAATGCTCTCCGTAGCCCCCTGTGCTGAGCCAGGGAATGCTCTCCATAGCCCCCCGTGCTCTGTGTGCAGCCAGGGAATGCTCTCTGTAGCCCCCCGGGCTCCGTGTGCAGCCAGGGAATGCTCTCCGTAGCCCCCCGTGCTGAGCCAGGGAATGCTCTCCATAGCCCCCCGTGCTCTGTGTGGAGCCAAGGAATGCTCTCAGCACTTTTGAGAGGCTTGGCTCAGCCTGATGAAGGAGCTGGTGGGCGGCTGAGGCAGTTCCTGAGTGTGACACATCAGCCCTGCCAGGGTGTTGCGGATGTGAGGGGTCAGGACACCCTCTGGCATTGTCAGCGTGGGCTTCCCATCCTCTGCTCAGGCAAAGCCCGCTGTGCCACCACTAGCACCCCACATTTTGTCACCTCCTGATCCCACAGAGGGTCCGTGTCCCTCTTGCTTCCCCGGGCCTGCCACCAGGGCTACCAGGCAGGGAACACCAGTGGCCCCAGACATCCCCCCAGCACCCCGGAGAGTGCTGCTGAGCCGGGGCAGATTTAGTCACCTCGCATGTTTGACTGCAAGTCTTGTTCCAACCTCTGCAAATAATTGACTTTTGCTTTCCCATTTACTTAAACCCTCCTAATTGGCCCCGCTGTTAATCAGGGAAGAATGAGTGACTAAGCCTGCCCGGGGACCTGGGGCTCCTTTTTTCCCATGGACTGAAAGGAAATGAAACCTCAAAACGTCCTTTTAAATCTCAGCTGTCTGCATGGCTGCCCAGAGCCCTGGCCAAAACCACACGGCTTGGGAGACAGGAATTGCAACAGAGGGGCTGCAGGGATGCCAGGAGGAAAGGCCAAAATCCAGGCTGAGGAATTGCTGTGCTGGGATGAGCTGGGGTGTCCCATCCTTTGCTGTGAATTTGTTAAATTCCCAGGGGTTTCCCAGCCTGATGCTGGTCTGTAGTTCGCTCCTGTGGCTGGTAGTGCCGGCATCTCCTCAGGGATGGCTCCATCCCTCCTTGGGCAGCATTTTCCTCTGGAGCTGCTCATCCCATGGGGATTTGCAGCACCCTGCAGCAAAGCTGCTCCTTGTGCTGCCTTGGCTGCCAGCACAGCTCCGGGCCGGCTCCTGCTGGAGGTTTTGGCTGCCGCTGGAGGTTTTGGCTCCTGCTGGAATTTTTGGCTGCTGCCAGGCTGTGCCGTGAGGGTGTGGGGGCTGTTTTGTCTGGGTTCGTGCCCCCAGCATCGCGCTGGCTCCAGCACCGGGATGCAGAGCCAGGATCCGTCCTCCCCGCGCCCATCGCCGGCGCTCTGGCGGAGCCTGAGCCGTCAGAAATTGTTGGAGGAGGCTCAAATTCTTCATTTTTCACAGGCTCTGGGGCAAAGTTGACTGGGGAGTTCAAAGTCGAGGCCCCATGTGCCAAAAGCAGCTCGGGGGGAGTTGTTTCTCCAGCTTTGGGATGCTTCGGGACAGGGTTTTGGTGTGGGACCCCATGGGGAGTCTGGAGCAGGGGTGGGGAGGGTGCTGGGTGGGTCAGGGTGTCCAAGGGGGTCCCATGGCTGCCACATTGGGGCAGGAAAAGCCCCGTCCCTGCTGCTGGGGGTGGGTTTGCAATGTGCCCCCACACCCTGCATCGAGGGGCTGCCTGTGGGATGGAGAGCGTCTCCTCCAGTGTGGGGTGCACGGGGCTATGTGGCAGCTCAAGCTCTCCCAGCACCTTGGACTCATCCCAGATTGGAGTTTGGGGTCCTGGTGGGGGTTCCTGCCTCACATGGGGGGCTCCAGGCTGTCCTTTCCCCTGACCCTAACCCTAATCCCAACCCTGCTGCTTCACGAGCTGCAGGGCTGGGAGCCCCTTTGTGGGATGGCTCTTTGGGGGCACAGCGGGGTCAGGGGGGTTTGAGCAATGTTTGGGCTGAGCAATGGGGGGCTGTCCCTAATCCCAGCTGGCTGAGGTGATCGGAGCTGGGCCAGGAGCTGCACAAGGCACAGGAAGCCTCGGCACCGCCGGAATCAGCTCAATGTCAGGAATTTCCTGCCGGGGAGAGGAATCCATGAAATTAATGTGAAAGGCCAAAAAAAAGAGATCATCCTGACCCCAAATCAGGCCCTGGGCTGGGCAGGGAGGGCGGAAGGCAGCGGGTTCTGCCGTGGTCCCTGCACCAAAGGCTGTAGGGTGACAGGGGAAGGGTCTGGGTGGGTGCTGGGGGGTTTCAGGCCCCAAACCCAGCCCGTGCCTGACGTGGCTCTGCTGTCCCTTTGCAGAGAAGACGGGGAAGGTGCTGGGCGAGTTCTGCCGGTGCTACAAGGAGCAGTTTGGGGTAGCTCTCTTCAACAGCGTCCGCTATGAGATCGAGGGCGCCGGGGGCCCGCAGGCCCAGCTGCTCCACCGCAAGGTAAGGGCTCCGTCCCCCAGATCCACGTCCTTCCCAGAGCCCAGGCACGGCCCCTCTCCCTGTCTCACCCACCCTGCTGGGTGCAATGTGGCCCTGTGCTCCTGGTCCAGCCCGTCCCTGGGGCGTTGAGAGCCGTGGGGCTCCCTGGGATGGTTTTCATCCCCACCCCATGGAAGGGGCACGCGGAGGCAGCAGGGTAAGGCTGGCTTTGGATGTCGCAGGAGCTCAGGGACCCCTCAGTGCCCAGAGAAGCCCTGAGCAGCCGTGCCAGGCTGTGTCCTCCTGCTCCTGGCTGCGAGTGATGCTCCCACCTGGGCAAATTCCCAGGGAGGAGTAGGAAATCCCTGATCCCAGAGGTGGCTCTGAGTCTGACCTGCAACAGCCATGTGTGTCCTGCCTGGCTGAAGGGATGGGATTTGTGGCTGTGGCTTCTGGGGGGGTGGATCCTGCCTTCCCCTCCCTCCTCCAAAGGCAGATGCACCTCAGGTGGGGCTGCTCACAAGCTGACATGGCTTGAGGTCCTCCCCGGGGTGGCTTTCTTGGGGTTTTCCCTGGCCAGGTTGGTGGAGCTGCTGTCCTTGAAAGCAGGAGATGGGATTGCACATCTGCTTTTGTCTGGGGCTTAAAGGGGTGGCTCTGTTAAACCAATCGAGGAAATGCCTCCCTGAGCTCAGCCTCAAGCCCTGGGCGCTCCACAGTGGCTGTGTCCCTGACCCACCCATGAAGGTGACACCTTGCCCAGGCACCAGGACGTGCCCCATCCCCTCAGGGACCTGCCCGGGTGCTGGGTGTGTTAGGAAAAATAAAGGAGTGGAGGTTCCTGGAGAGGAGCCGGGCCCAGTGTCCTCAGCACCCCCGGGTTCCTCGGATGCCTTCAGCCCCCCCGGGAGGTGCCTCCATCCCCAGGTTGGTTGCTTCATCAAAAAGCTCCAGCAAGCAGCCCAGGAATGTCTGAGGGACAGCAGCAAGGTCGGGAGGTCAGGGACACTGCAAGTCTTGGAAAAACCCTGTGGAGAAATAGGAATTCCTCCTGCTCAGTGTCCTGTCTGCTGCCCAGCCCCTCGCAGGGACCCAGGAGTGCCACTGGCATGTCACAGTGCTCCAGACACCACATCTGTGAGGGATGAGCATCTCCACCTGTGCTTTGTGCCCTCCAAACATGCCCCAAAAAATTGTGGATGGCACGAGGATGGAGGGTGTCCTCCTGCCCAGCCTCAGCTGGGATGTGGCACTCAGGATTTTTAAATGTTCTTTATTTATTCCTCTTTTCCTGTGAGCTCTGTGGTGCTCGGAGCAGTGACACCAGGGGTGACACTGGTGGCCTTCCTGGGCAGGGGGGGACAGCAGGAACAGGGTGTGAAGGATGATCCAGGCACCTGAAACACCAGCAGGATACAACAGCAGTGAGAACATGGAATAAACACACCTGCCTTGGGTCTCTCCAGCAATCCAGAGCTCCTGAAAGCCCATCCCTGACACCCTCTGTGACAGGGATCGGGACAGCCCAGGGGCTCCCCGGCCCCTCCCTGCCCAGCCCCACAGTTTGGCACACACCTGCCTGTCCCAAATATTTGCTGGAGCTGGGAGGAGCCCCCTCGGTGCCTGCCGGGGGTGAGGAGGGTGTGTGAGGAGGGGACAACAGTGCTGGGGCTCTCCCCCAGAGCCGTGTCAGGGCTCAGCCTGGATTTTATCCCACCAGCAGCCCCGTCTGTGGGGCTCTGCCTGCCCTGACCCACTTGAGGAGGGCTCATTCCCCTCGCATGAGTCACTGGTGGGCACTCCCCAGAGCTGGCACCTCCTTTCTGTCCCCATCCCTGCTGGTGGCCTCAGGGTTTGGGTTCTCCTTCCTCCTGCTGGTCCCCAGCCCTGCAGGGCTCGCTTTGGGCTTGGTTTTCCCTGTTCCAAAGGCTTTGGGGAGCAGTGAGGAGCAGCCAAGCAGCTGTCAGACCTCCCCCAGCCCAGGGGGTGTGTGGTCGGGCCTTGGGGATGGCAGTGAGGGTCCTGTGAGCCGGGAGAAGAGTGGGAAAAACTCCTCCAGAATGGTCCTGCTGCCGGGGCAGGGTGGGATCCAAGCCCTGCTGGTCCCTCCTGGTGGCCACCGTGGTAGAGGGTGGGTGGCCACGACAGCAGAGGTGGCCGCCGCACGCTCCAGCCTTCACGAGAGCTCTCAGCTCCTGTTTATGTTCCTGGGATCATAAAAATTCCTGGGATGAATTCCTGGCTGCCTCAGGCAGGCTGTGTTTGGGATGGTGTCAACGCTGCCGGCCAGACAGTGCTGGAGAGCTGGGGAGGGGCTGCACAGCCGGGGGGACACGGGGTGTCCTTGGCCTGTTCCTGCCATGGAATCCTGTCATGGAATCCTGGAATGGTTTGGGGTGGAAGGGACCTTAAAGATCACCCAGTTCCACCCCCTGCCATAGGCAGGGACACTTTCCACTATCCCAGGCTGCTCCAAGCCCTGTTCAGCCTGGCCTTGGGCGCTGCCAGGGATCCAGGGGCAGCCACAGCTTCTCTGGGAATTCCATCCCAGCCCCTCCCCACCCTCCCAGGGAACAATTCCTTCCCAAAATCCACTCAAAATCTCTCCTGGTTTAAAACAGCTTTCACTGGTCCCAGTGAAGCCCAGAACATCTGAGCATCATCTGGTGCTGGGCTCTACGGGGTGGCTTCTTGCTTTTCCTCTTCCCTCTGTCCCATCTGGAGACCCTGCTGAGCAGGGCTTGGTCCCTGCCACCTGCAGATGCCTCTGGCAGCACCTCCTGGCAGCAGTGCCCCACATCCTCCCCGTGCCCCATGCCAGGGAAATTGCAGCAGCTGGAGCAGGGAATTGCTCCTGCAGGGCTCTGCTCCAACCTTCCCCTCATCCAGGGGAGCTGGGGTGGCTCAGCTGAGCTCGGTGTGTCCCAGAGGGGAGATGCCAAGGGCAGAGGTGTCACCAGAAGTGTCACCACGTGGTGCCCCTCAAAGGCATCACCCAGATGCACCAATTCAGGCACCAAACTTCGCCACGCTGTGGGAGAAGGTGCAGTGGAGACCCTCAGCACGGCCCTAGCGCAGAAACACCCACCCAACCCACCCTGGCCAGAGCTCGCTGAGCTCCCCAGGGCAGAGCTGTCCCCTGGCTGATCCCTTGTGCCTCCCACCTCCTGTCCCCTCCCTGCAGGTTCCACTGGAGGACCATGTCATCTACTCAGGCAACATCTTCCAGTACATCGAGGAGAACAAGAAGTGGAGGAACCGCTTCTGCGTGGTGCCGCACAACTACGGGCTGGTCCTGTACGAGAACAAACTGGTGAGGAGAATCCCCCTTCCAGCCATCTCCAGCGGGGTCATTCCCAAGGGGACACCCCATCCATGGCCATTTCTCCTGCTCAGGCCTACGAGCGGGAGCTGCCGCCCCGGGTGCTGGTCAACAGTGCTGGCTACAAGATCCTCACCTCCGTGGAGCAGTACCTGGAGCTGGTCAACAACAGCCTGCCTGGTGAGGGCCCTTGTGCTGCTGGGCAGCCCTTGGGGACCTTTGGGTGGGTTTGGGGGGTGTCATCCCTGAGGGCCTTCTAGAAAAGGGAGATTTTGGGGCGTAACATCCTTAAAGACCTTCTGGAAGGGGTAGGTTCAGGGTGTGATCCAGGAGGACCTTTTGGAAAGGGTGATTTTGGGGTGTAACATCCTTAAAGACCTTCTGGAAGGGGTAGGTTCAGGGTGTGATCCAGGAGGACCTTTTGGAAAGGGTGATTTTGGGGTGTAGCATCCTTGGGGACCTTTAGAAAAGGGTGGTTTTGGGGTGTAACATTCCTGAGGGACATGGGGAAAGTGGGTTTGGGGAGTAGCATCCTTAAAGACCTTCTGGAAGGGGTAGGTTTGGGGTGTGATCCCTGAGGACCTCCAGAAAGGTGGGTTTGGGGTGTAGAATCCTTAAAGAACTTCTGACAGGGATAGGTTTGGGGTGCAGCATCCCTGGGGACCTTCAGAAAAGAGTGATTTGGGGGTGTAGCATCCTTGGCAACCTTCTAGAAAGGGTGATTTTGGGATGTAGCATCCTTAAAGACCTTCTGGAAGGGGTAGGTTTGGGGTGTGATCCCCGAGGGCCTTCGGAAAAGGAGGATTTTGGGGTGTAGTATCCCTGGGAACCTTCTAGGAAAGGTGAGTTTGGGGTGCAGCATCCTTAAAGAACTTCTGGAAGGGGTAGGTTTGGGTGTAGCATTCCTGGGTACCTTTAGAAAGGTGTTGTTTTAGGGTGCAGCATCCATAGGGATGATGGAAGGGATCATTTTAGGATGAAGAATCCCTGAGGGGAAGAATCCTTCTTCAGGGAAGGGGTTTATTTGGGATGTAGCATCCCTGGGCACCTTTGGAAGGGGTAGTTTTGGGTAGTGGGGCTGTAGGGAAGGAGAACAGCCCCATCCCACAGTGGGGTGTGGGGTCTCTGCTGCTCAGGTCCTGTCACAGCCAGGAAGGGAGGGAGGGAGGGAGGGAGGGAGGAAGGAAGGAAGGAAGGAAGGAAGGAAGGAAGGAAGGAAGGAAGGAAGGAAGGAAGGAAGGAAGGAAGGAAGGAAGGAAGGAAGGAAGGAAGGAAGGAAGGAAGGAAAGAAGGAAGGAAGGAAGGAAGGAAGGAAGGAAGGAAGGAAGGAAGGAAGGAAGGAAGGAAGGAAGGAAGGAAGGAAGGAAGGAAGGAAGGAAGGAAGGAAGGGAGGAAGGAAGGGAGGAAGGAAGGAAGGAAGGAAGGAAGGAAGGAAGGAAGGAAGGAAGGAAGGAAGGAAGGAAGGAAGGAAGGAAGGAAGGAAGGGAGGGAGGAAGGAAGGAAGGAAGGAAGGAAGGAAGGAAGGAAGGCAGGAAAGGCAGGAAGGAAGGAAGGAAAGGCAGGCAGGAAGGAAGGAAGGCAGGAAAGAAGGAAGGCAGGAAGGCAAGGAAGGCAGGAAGGAAGGAAAGGCAGGAAAGGAGGAAGGCAGGAAGGAAGGAAGGCAGGAAGGAAGGAAGGAAGGAAGACATATCCATGGCTCCATGAGAACCACACGATTTTTAATTACTTTCAATTTTACTTTTCAGTTTTCATTCCAATTTCCTTTTGGGAAAAATGAGGCCATTTTTGCTTTTTTTTTTTTTTTGGGGGGGACAACTCCCAGCAAAAGCCTTTGGAAGGAGCTGAGGGCTCTGCATGTCCCTTCTGGACACCCCCAACCCTGCAGCTTCCCCATCCCTGCCCGGCTCCATCTCCCCATCAAACCATCCACCCTTTTCCACAGGTGTGACCCCCAAATCTGGGCACTCCCCCATCCTGAAGTGCCCCACGGATTTCCCACTGATCCTGTGGCACCCCTATGCCCGGCACTATTATTTCTGTGTGATGACGGGCAAGGAGCAGGAGAAGTGGCGGGCGGTGTTCCAGGACTGCGTGAGGCACTGCAACAACGGTGAGTGACATCTGAGGGTCACAGAGGGTGGTGGAGGCCCTGTGGTGGCCAGGTTGGGGTTTTTGGGACAAAGAGATGGTTTGGAGCTCATGAGGAGGAGTTGGGTGGCAGCTGTTGAGCAATGCTGGAGAAGGGAAGGATCTGGGGAGACACTTGCAGGGCCTAAAGGGGCTCCAGGAGAGCTGGAGAGGGATTTTGGACAAGGAATGGAGTGGCAGGATGAGGGGGAATGGCTTGGGATGTTGGGAATGGATGGGATGGGATGGATGGGAGATTGGGAAGGAATTGTTCCCTGGCAGGGTGGGCAGGCCCTGGCACAGGGTGCCCAGAGCAGCTGTGGCTGCCCCTGGATCCCTGGCAGTGTCCAAGGCCAGGCTGGACATTGGGGCTTGGAGCAGCCTGGGACAGTGGGAGGTGTCCCTGCCCATGGCAGGGGTGGCACTGGATGGGATTTAAGGTTCCTTCCAACCTAAACCAGTCTGGGATTCCACAACTGAGCATCTCATCAGTGCCAGAATCACCTCCAGCTCCCTGGAGCATCCCTGTGCCCAGCTCCATCCTCTGCCCATGAGGATACTTGCCCAGGGCAGGAAGTATTTCCAGGAATCAGCCCAGAGCCTGGCTCCAGAGCTGCCCTGATGCCTATTTCCCACCCTGAGGTAGAAAATACTTGTTAATTGAAGTCATCAAACCCCAACCTCCCCCGAGGGGGCTGTGGGCAGGGGGTGCAGGGCTGTGCAGCTGGGCTGGGCAGGACCTGCCTCCCACATCAGTGATCCTCTGGCAGGAAAACATGATTTTCCTGCTTGGCTGTGGCCTGGGCACTCCTGGGCTGAGCCCCAGATCCCAGCCATGCCTGGGATGGTGAGAAATTTCCTGAGGAAGGTGGTGCCAGTGCTGAAACCTGCTCAAAGTTGGGTGTTTTAGTGGGCATTTGAGATGCTGCCCATTTTCTAAATGCTGCTTTCACTCCTGGGAGCCCTGGGTAGGCTCAGTTTCACCCCAGTTTTGCCAGGGCTGCTGTAATAGGGTGGGATCTGGAGCCTGGCTTTCACTGAAGGTTTCCATCCTCTCATTTGGGATTAAATCTCCCAAAAATTTGCTTTTTTTTCCTTTTATTTTTTTTCTTTTTTTTTTGTGCTGGGGGTGTCTGAGCTCGTTGGGCTGAATGTGCCCCCTCAGCCTGCCCGGGCCTGGACTCCTTTGTGGAGGTCTGAGTGCTGGGACCCCTCATCCCCCTGGGGTTCTCCTGAGGATCATTTCTGGATGGAGCTCAGCACCAAGGACCCAATTGGGGGCAAAGCCAGCTCTGGATAAAAGAGGAATCGATCTCCTGCTATCAAATCCCCGATTTTTATCTCTAATTCCCCCTCCCACCTGCTGGGTGCTGCTGTGGGACCCAGGGGAGGTGGAAGCCTTTCCACCATCCCCTCTGCCAGCCACGGTTGTGCCAGAAAATCCTCTCCTCCCTCTCCTTCTCCTCAGCATGTGATGGAAAAGCCTTCCTGAGTGGGCAGTGGCCAAGGAGGGCTCGGTGCCGGGGCTTCTGCATTCCTCCAGCCCGGATTTCTCTGTGACATTGTTCTTCCTGCCCCTCTCTGCTCCTGGGAGCTCCAGGATCCTGTTTCATATTCCATGAAGGCTCTTTTGTTGTTGTAGAACACTTTGAGGTTGTTGGTTTGGTTTTCCCCCCCCCCCTAAATTAGAGGCTCTGTTTCTGCTTCTGGTTGTGATTCGTGTGGGAATTTTCACCTCCCTTTCTCAGACTGGGTTTGTGTAACAGCAGCCCTTCTGTGAGGACTGGGGATGTGCAGCTCTCTTCCTCACACACACGGGGTCCAGCCTGGTGTCCCTGGAGCCCTTGGCTGCTCCAAAACTGTCCCTTGCCTTGTCTGGGGTCACCTGGGGCTGGACAGGGCCCACCCTGAGGGCTCTTGCCCCTTGTTGCAGGATGGTTTGAGTTAAAAGGGACCTTAAAGCTCATCCAGTGCCACCCCTGCCATGGGCAGGGACACCTCCCACTATCCCAGGCTGCTCCCAGCCCCAGTGTCCAGCCTGGCCTTGGGCACTGCCAGGGATCCAGGGGCAGCCACAGCTTCTCTGGGAATTCCATCCCAGCCCCTCCCCACCCTCCCAGGGAACAATTCCTTCCTAATATCCCATCCATCCCTGCCCTCTGGCAGTGGGAAGCCATTCCCCCTCGTCCTGCCACTCCAGGTCCTAAACCACACATTAATGAAGGAAACTCATTAAATTTGCCCTGTGAAGTGGCACGGGGGCTTCTTGCACCAGCCCTGCCTGGACAGAGCGCAGGGCTGGGGACAGACTCAGGGATGGCCTCAGGCTCAGCCGGGACTGAGTGACACTGGGAGGGCTCTTTCAGGGAAAAATCCTGCCCCAGGCCCTGCAGGGACAGAAGGTGACAATTCCAGGAGCCGTGGATGGAGCAGCACCGGCCCCTGGAAGCTCAGCCCAGCTCTGGCTCCCACCAAAGACTGAGAAAGGCACAGATTTTACTTTCTCCGTGTTTTTTTTCCCCCTGATTATTAAGCTGCCCCTTAAGAAAAGCTGCTTAGGCTTGGAGTTAATTGTAATCACCTTAGGAAAGTCTGTGTGCGCTGGGAGAGATCTGCTCACTGCCCTGGGCTGTGTCCCCAGCACTGCCAGGTGCTCTGGGACGTGTCAGCACTGCAGGGATCATCCCCTGGAGCCTCCCAGCAGGGTCACCCTGGCTCAGATCCCATCCTGGTCCCCTCCTCCGGGCATGGGGAGGGAAATCGGGCTGGAGGGTTCTCTCCCAGGGGTGTTTCCCTGTCTGGCAGGGACCCCCTCAGCCTGGACAGGCTGGGACAAGGCAGGGACATGCATGGGACATGTGGGACAGCTCCTGGGCTGTCCTGCCTGCCCGCTGTCCCCATCTCCTCCTCCTCGCTGTGGGGTGAGGCCCTGCCCCTCCTCCCGATGGGTGCTGTGGCAGGGTGGGGGTGACACCGGAGCCCCCCTCGTGCTGCAGTGACTCACCCCGGGGACAGCCCGGCCCTGACTCACTCCTGGTGCCTCTTGGCCACTTTCCTCTTCCTTCCAAGCCTCGCTGCTCCCTACAGGGCCCCCACTTCCTCCAGCCCCCCCAGCTGGCCCGTCCCGCAGTGCTGGGGGGGTCACTGGGTGCCATGTGGGGTTGGGAGTCACTGAGCCCCCCATCCTGGTGAACCCCTGCTCCTGCTGTGCTTTTGGGGGTCACTGAGCCCCCCAGGTCCCTGTGCACCATTTGGGGGTCACCGAGCCCCCATCCTGCTGTGCTTTTGGGGGTCACTGAACCCCCAGGTCCCTGTGCACCATTTGGGGGTCACCGAGCCCCTGCTCCTGCTGTGCCTTTGGGGGTCACTGAGCCCCCCAGGTCCCTGTGCACCATTTGGGGGTCACCGAGCCCCTGCTCCTGCTGTGCCTTTGGGGGTCACTGAACCCCCAGGTCCCTGTGCACCATTTGGGGGGTCACCAAGCCCCTGTTCCTGCTGTGCCTTCGGGGGCCACTGTGGCCCTGTGTGCCCATGCACCATTTGGGGGTCACCGAGCCCCCATCCTGCCAGGGGGCTCCTGGGTGCCTCCCTGCCCTTTGTCTGGCTCTGGAGGGGATCACTGGACATAGCAGGAGCCCCCCAAGCACTGCTGCCCCCCACCCAACATCCCCCAATCCTGCTGACAGCCCTGGGGGCTTGCACAGGTCCGAGGGTGTGGGAGACCACACAAAGGTGGGCTGGGGGTGCTGGGCTGCCCCTCATTCCCACTTCCAGGCTGCTCACTCGTCCCCGTATCCCCTCTGCAGGGATCTCTGAGGACTCCAAAGTGGAGGCTCCGGCCTTCACGGACGCCATCCGCATGTACCGGCAGTCCAAGGAGCAGTACGGCACCTGGGACATGCTCTGCGGGAACGAGACCCAGGTGAGCACCCACACCCCCAGCCCGGGCTGGGATGGGGTGACGTGGGAAGGGCTGAGCAGGCTCCCCCAAAACCCTCCTGCCTCCCTGCGCAGGTCCTGAGCAACCTGGTGATGGAGGAGCTGCTCCCCGAGCTCAGGAGCACCATCGGCCCCCGGCTGAAGGGCAAAGCCCCGGAGCGCCAGCGGACCTGGATCCAGGTGTGGGGCTGGGGCTGTCCGGGGGGAGGAGGGGTCCCCACCGCCTGCCACCCTCCCCCCCTGCCCGCAGACCCTGCTTGGGGGGGGCCTCCCTTCCCCTGCTGGGCTTCTCCTGCTGCCCCCTTCTCGCGGCCCCTTCCAAAGAATCCGTCCTTTCTCCACAGTGGTTTTTAAAGCTCCCTCTGTGCCCCTGCCCAGCCCTGCCCGGCCCCGCCCGCGCTGCCGCGTCCCTGGGGCCAGGGAAGCAAACAGGAGGAAGCCCAGCCTGGGAGCGAAGCCCGTCCCGGCTAAATTTAGCGAGCCATTTTTAGAGCAGCGCGGGCTAAATCCAGCCCAAACCCTTGCGAAAGACTGAGGGCTCTTCAGAGCTGCCTGCTAAAACCTTAAACCCCGATAGATAATTACCGCCAGGCTCCTAATGGGCCACTTGAGCAGCCTAAAAACATACAAACGCTACTTTTCCAGTAGCTGCGGTCGCTGGGAAGCCCGGGGGAGGGAGGAGGGGGGAGGCTCTGCATCCTGCCAGTCCCAACAGCCCCAAAATCGCAGCGTTTGGCAGCAAAGTGGGCATGAAGCCTCAGCGAGCGGCTCCATCCTGCTCAGGAGGTTGGCTCTGAGATCCTGGCGAGGGTGAACAGGGCAGGGAACAGATTTCAGGGGGGTCTGGGGCTCTCCTGCTTGGACCACCACTATCCCTGGACCACCAGCATCCTCAGACCTGCAGCTTCTCCAAACCTGCAGCATCCCCAGATTTGCAGCATTTCTGGATCTGCAGCATCCCTGGCCACCAGCACCCCCAGCCCTGCCTGGGGCAGGTTGCCTGATGAGGGACAGTGCTCACCTCTCTGCCTCTCCAGCACCACTTTGAAGCAGCTTCTGCACTGCAGGAGCTCCATCTCACCCAGCTGGGGGTGGAAACCTCTGCCAGGCTGTGGGAAAGGGTCCTGTCAGGGCATGGGGGATGGCTCAGCAGCTCCTGGTGCTGCAGCCGGTGGTTGGGGGTGCAGCTGGAGGTGTGGGGGGTCTCTGACCTGCCCACCTGTGCCCCCAGGTGTCGGATGCTGTCTATAGGATGGTCTACGAGCTGGCCAAGGCGCAGTACGACGCTGCAGTGGCCAGGTGCGAGCAGGAGCGGCCGCAGCTGGAGAGCACCATCCGCACGGACATGGACCAGATCATCACCTCCAAGGAGCACCTGGCCAGCAAGATCCGAGGTACAGCCCTGCAGGGGTGCACCGGGATGTGGGGCTGTGCCCATGGCTCCTGGGGTGGCTGTTCCTGGGGTGCAGCACAGCTCCTGGCACCCTTGGCAGGGTGCATGTCCTCACTGGCATTGTCCCAGGAGGTCGGGGATAAGGTGGGCAGTCACACCCCAAGCGTGGCAGGAATGGGTTCAGTACAGACCCAGGGGCACTCTGCAAGAATTCCCGGTGCTGTCATGAAAGGGGAAGCCTCCTGCTGGAGGGGTTTGGGAACAGGGGCAGCTCCTTCTGCCTGGGGTGGGTTTAGGGTGTGATGGGAAGGGCTGGAAGGACAGAGGAGCCTCACTATGCTTATCCCTGCTCTCTCCCAGCCTTCGTCCTGCCCAAGGCAGAGGTCTGTGTCCGTAACCACGTCCAGCCCTACATCTCCTCCATCCTGGAGGCCCTGATGACCCCCACGAGCCAGGGCTTCGCCGAGGTGCGGGAGGTGTTCTTCAAGGAGGTGACCGACATGAACATGAACGTCGTCAACGAGGGCGGCCTGGAGAAGCTGGTGGAGGTGAGACCTGGTGGAGCTCCTTGCTGGCTTGGGGGTGACAGGGCCAGTCCTGCTGCCACCCGCAGTGTGGGCAGCACTGGGGCACCCCAGCCTGAGAAGATGCCACCCATGTGGGTTGGAATGTCCTGGCCTGAGTACAGAGAGAGGCTGAGCTTGGCTTTGTCCCCAGTACATGGAGAAGCTCTCCCACCTGGCCTTCCACCCCGTGAAGATGCAGTCGTGCTATGAGAAGATGGAGCAGCTGAAACTGGAGGGTCTCCAGCAGCGATTCGATGTCTCCAGCACGTCCGTCTTCAAGCAGAGGGCCCAGATCCACATGAGACAGGTGGGATGGGGACCAGGGCCCTCCCCTGCCACCCTGGGCTGGGAACAGCGGGCCGGGGAACCCAGGCTGGTCCAACCCAGGAGGGGAGGTCTGGGCTGTCTCCAAGGATGGGTGATGGAGCCCCTTTGGTCTGGAGGGCTCCATCCTGGTGAGCTTGGGCATCACAGCAGCGCTGCCCCTCTGCCACCGAGACCAGTGGCACCAGCAGGACCAGTAGCCCAGTTCTGGGGTCTGATCCAGCAAGATTGGAGTGGGATGTAGGAGGATGAGGGGGTGCAAACCAGCTGTGAGCACCCTCCTCTCCCAACAGCCTTAATCCTCAGGGTGAGGGCTGTGGATGCCACACTGGGACGTCAGGGATTTTTCCAGAGTGAAGGCTCTTTGCCTGTTGGATATTGGGAAGGAATTGTTCCCTGGGAGGGTGGGCAGGCCCTGGCACAGGGTGCCCAGAGCAGCTGGGGCTGCCCCTGGATCCCTGGCAGTGTCCAAGGCCAGGCTGGACATTGGGGCTTGGAGCAGCCTGGGACAGTGGGAGGTGTCCCTGCCCATGGCAGGGGTGGGGATGAGTTTTAAGGTCTCTTCCACCCCAAACCAGCATGGGGGTCTGTGCTAAGGCTCATCTTGGTGTGGCAGTGCCCCAAGAGCCCCCTGCCCACCCTTGGGGTGCCCCCCTTGCTGACCATGTGCCTCTGGCTGCAGCAAATGGATGATGCTGTGTACACCTTCGAGACGCTGCTGCACCAGGAGCTGGGCAAGCTGCAGGGCAAGGATGACCTGTGCAAGTCCATCCAACGCATCCTCGAGAGGGTGCTCAAGGTGAGGCAGGGGGTCAGGACCTTTGGTGGCCTTTGGTGGCCTCGTCCCTTGGCCAGGGAAGAGGCCAGGAGTGATGTTACCTATTTCAACAAAAGTCTTCTGGGGAAATTCTTCTTTATATTGAGGTTTTCATGGATTTTGCTGGGGGCAGGCAAGTGGGAAATCACCTGGAGGAGCCAGGTCCCCTCTGACCACATCTGTAAAAGCCCCCCAGGGTTCAGACTGGCCCCCAAGCCCTCCTGCAGCCAGCAGTGGCTCCTACCCGGGCTCAGAAACACTGGGAGACAGCTGGGGAGAGGGATGTGAGGCCAGGGGGGTCTGTTCCCGCCTGTGCAGATGGGTTGGGGGGCAAATCTCAGGGGTTTGTGCCCATGGGCCGGGGGCTGCCAGCCCACAGCTCTGGGTAACCCGGGCCACCCTCTCATCCTGCAGAAATTCGACTACGACAGCAGCACGGTGAGGAAGAAGTTCTTCAGGGAGGCCCTGCTGCAGATCACCATCCCCTTCCTGCTGAAAAAGCTGGCACCCACCTGCAAGGGGGTAAGAGGGGAAAGTTTGGGCTGTGGGACAGCACCACCCGCCCCCGTGCAGGGGCTGGAGCATCCATCACACCCATCCCACTGGGCTGAGCCGCCTCTCCCTCTCTGGCAGGAATTAGCCAAGTTCCAGGAGCTGATCTTCGAGGACTTTGCCAGCTTCATCCTGGTGGAGAACACCTACGAGGAGGTGGTGCTGCAGTCGGTGATGAAAGACATCATGCAAGGTAGGGTCCTGTGGCACCTGTGTGAGGAGGGGGTGACCCCATGGAGGGTGCTGGGGGCTGTGTGAGGAGAGGGTGACCCCACAGAGGGTGCTGGGGGCTGTGTGAGGAGGGTGAAACCCCATGGAGGGTGCTGGGGGGCTGTGTGAGGAGGGGGTGACCCCATGGAGGGTGCTGGGGGCTGTGTGAGGAGGGGGTGACCCCATGGAGGGTGCTGGGGGCTGTGTGAGGAGGGGGTGACCCCATGGAGGGTGCTGGGGGCTGTGTGAGGAGAGGGTGACCCCATTCAGGGTGCTGGGGGCTGTGTGAGGAGGGGGTGACCCCATGGAGGGTGCTGGGGGCTGTGTGAGGAGGGGGTGACCCCATGGAGGGTGCTGGGGGCTGTGTGAGGAGGGGGTGACCCCATGGAGGGTGCTGGGGGCTGTGTGAGGAGGAGGTGACCCCATGGAGGGTGCTGGGGGGTATCCGAGGAGGGTGACCCTGTGCAGGGTGCTGGGGGCTGCCCCAGAAGCAGCTTCCCCACTGGCAGGGCTGGGCAGTGGGTGGGATGCCGACCCCTCCACCCAGCTCCACCTCTCCCCCCACCCACGGGCAGCACTGGGCGAGGTGCCCCGGCCTGGCAGTGCCCACAGCCCCTGTGACCTGTCCCTCCCTGTCCCCAGCTGTGAAGGAGGCGGCCGTGCAGCGCAAGCACAACCTGTACAGGGACAGCATGGTGATGCACAACAGCGATCCCAACCTGCACCTGCTGGGCGAGGGCCTGGCCATCGACTGGAGCGAGGAGTACAGCGGGCAGCCCGAGGCCGAGCCGGCCGCTGACCGGCGCCGCAGGGCCAAGCAGGTGGTGTCGGTCATCCAGGACGACGAGGGGGCCCTGCCCTACGGGGTGGTGGCCGAGGCACTGCTGCAGCCCGGCTCCCCCGAGCCACGGGAGCCGGAGGAGGCACATCCCGGGGTGCAGCCGAGCCCCCCGGGTGCGGTGAAGGAGATCCGGGAGGCGCTGGCTCAGGAGAGCCTCGGGGATGGCACCGAGGAGCGGCTGACGAACGGCACCGACGCCGGCAGTGCCAGCGAGGAGGGGGTGCTGCTGGCAGGGGCTGCCCAAGGGGCTGTCACACAGCAAGGTCCAGCCCAGGACGGGGTGCAGTGTGCCACAGCAGCACCGCCAGCACCTGGAGCGGAGATCCCAGCAGGGACTGGGACACAACGTGCCACGCCAGCGTCACCTGTCCCCGGAGCCGAGGTCCCATCGGGAGCTGGGACACGCCGGGCTGCACCGGCACCGCCTGTGCCCGGAGCTGAGGTGTCAGCAGGGGGGCAGCGTGCCACAGCAGCGTCACCTGGGCCTGGAGCTGAGGTCCTGTCAGGGGCTGGGGAACAGCGTTCTGCACCAGCATCCCCCGTGCCCGGAGCCGATGTCCCATCCGAGGCTGAGGTGCCACAAGCCACACCAAGATTGTCCATGCCAGCATCCCCTGTGCCCAGAGCCGATGTCCCATCTGAGGCTGAGGTGCCACAAGCCACACCAAGATCGTCCATGCCAGCATCCCCTGTGCCCGGAGCCGATGTCCCATCCGAGGCTGAGGTGCCACAAGCCACACCAAGATTGTCCGTGCCAGCGTCCCCCGTGCCCGGAGCTGACCCCCCATCAGTGTCCAGTGTGCCACACGCCACACCAGCACCACCCAGCCCCCGAGCCGATGTCCCAGCAGAGGCCAAGGTGCCCCATGCCACGCCAGCACCACCCGGAGCCCAGAGCCCGTCAGCAGCGTGTGCCCAGCGCAATGACCACGAGCCAGGCGAGCCCGGGGAGCGCAGCCCCCCACGGCCCAGGGGCACCACGGAGAGCGGTGAGGGGGTGCAGACTGAGTTCTAGCCCCAGCCCCTGCCATGGACTGGCCCCGGTGACACCGGGGCTGGGGAGGGGGACAGGACCCCCGGGGATGGAGAGCAGCACCGCGGGAGAGGGAGGGGATGGGGACACCGAGACCTTACTGCCTAACGGGGGTCCCGCTGCCGTGGGGGGCTGGCCACAGCCACAGCCCCGACTGGGTCGGACTGGGAGTGGCCCCAGCCTGGCACGGGGCATCCCCTGCGCTCTGCTCTGTCCTTCTTCTGCCTTATTTTCTTTCCTACTGAGGAGATGCTTTACTGAGGAGCTTTATCTGCCCCCCACACAGTGCCCGGGGCTGCCGGGGGGCTGGCACTAGCCCTGCTGAGGGTGGGTGTGTGGGGACACTCCTGGCTGTCCCCTGGTTGTCCCCTGCCCCAATCTGGGGCGTTTCCTGGCAGCCTGCCCACCGCCATCCCCCCCGGCCGGCTCCAGCAGTGCCGGTGGGAGCGGGGGCTGCAGGGGCTGATGGACAATGGGAGGGCAAACGGGGCACGGCAGGGCCAGCAGCGCTGGGGGCTTGAGCCACTGCAGAGGGGGCAACAGCTGGGGTGGGCTGGGATCTTGGTGGCCAAGATGGGCTCACAGCTTCCAGGCTGAGCTCATGGCATCCAGGCTGGGCTTACATCATCCAGGCTGGGCTCACAGCACCCAGGCTGGACTCCTGGTGCCCAGGCTGGGCTCATGGCACCCAGGCTAGGCTTACATCATCCAGGCTGGGCTCACAGCACCCAGGCTGGACTCCTGGTGCCCAGGCTGGGCTCATGGCACCCAGGCTAGGCTTACAGCATCAAGGCTGGGCTCACGGCACCCAGAGCCCACCCCCAGCCATCCTCACCCCGAGCTCTCCTGGCAGCTGTTTTAAGTTCAGAGTTCAATCCCCGGGGCAAGGTGGCACTCGGGCCGTGTCCCAGCTGTGCCTGGCAGGACTGGGCTAATTCCAGGCTCAGATCCCTGTGCACTGGAGACATCCCAGCCCTTGCCCTCCAGAGCTCCCCAGCTCCTACCACGGATGGTTTCTCTAGGGCTGCAGATTTTGGCTCCTGCTGTGATGGCTGAGCAAGGAGCAGGGGTTTGCTGACCCCCCCCGCCAGCCCTGCCCATGTGGGGAGGGGGACAGAGCAGCTGCAGCCCCCACACAGCAATGCCAAAAGCCCTGGAGGTGCTGGGGGTCAGGACTCCTGGGTGTGACACCTGGAGCAGGGCCCAGCGCCCCGACACCCACCTGTGCTTAGGTGCCACCTTGCTGCCTCAGAAGGGGGGTGCCGAGCCTAACCCACTCGGGGGGGGCCCCAAAGTGCCTCGGGAGGCCCCCCTCAAAGTGCCTTTCTCTGTGACCTTCCAACCTGTCTCTTCCAGGATATTTTATTAAGAAAGTTATACAAATGTTTAAAGATATGCTTATAATAATTAATAAAATGGAAAAGCTTTATTTAAAGCCAGAGGAGACTCTCCTTATTCCCTGGGTAGGGCTGGGGATCCCCAGTCCCACTCTGACAACCCAGGGCTGCCACAGCCTGAGCCCACCCAGCGGTGACACGAACCAGGAGCGGAGCTGAGATGATTTTTATTAAAAGGGGTGTCCTGAGGAAGCAGCAAGAGGCACCTGGAGCAGCATTTCCCCCCTGGCACAGCCACACCAGCGGCCATGGGGCTGCCCCAGCCTCATCCCTGAAGCGCTGGCAGGAGCGGGTGGGGGTGGCAGGACCCCCCAAAGGCACTGTGTGAAGAGGGGCTCGGTGCAGGGCAGCTCTGGGCAGGAGGGCAGCTTGTCCCAGCTTGTCCCCTCCCCCAGCAAGTCACCAGATCGTTCCCGTTCCAGCCAGGATGAACCTCCTCAAAAAGCAGGGAGGGGAGGAAATGCCAGCACCCCCCACCCCCGTCATCACCCGGACAAAGGTCCCTGAGAGCCGGGGCACAGCCACCAGCCGAGGCCGGTGGCAGCGTGGCGAGTGCCGGCCATGGGGCTCCCCGTCCCCAGAGCGGGGCCAGCCCCGAGGGCCCCCAGCGAGTCCTTGGAGTTCTGCGTCCCACAGAGCACGGGGACAAGGACAGAGCCAGCAGAAGTGACAGCAGCTATTCCAGACAGAGGAGCAGGAGGTGGGACACGTGTGCCACCGCCCCGGGGGGCTCTAGCCCCGGCCGAGCAGGGGGTACACCATGAAATAGCCCAGCGTGGAGCCCGCGATGGCCCCCAGGAAGATCCAGGCGTTGTAGGACATCACGGCCAACATCACCATGTAGCCCAGCACCACCTGCACCACGTGGAACAGCGTCTGGCCCACGTGGAACCAAAACCACCTGGGCAAGGAGATGGGAAATGCCATCAACGAGAAGCTGAGGTAGCCGGAATCGCTTCCCACCGGGACCCTGGAGCGGCCAGAGTGGGGTTTGGGGAGTGGGGAGAGGGGTGGGGGCTGCAAACAGCAGCTCAGGGGGCAATCCTGCTCCAAAATCAGTGAGGCTGGCAGAAAGAGCAGCCTCAGGAATGGTCTGGGATTAAATGCAAGAGGAAAAATCCAGGGCTTGGCTCCCAAGGAAGAACCTGCCAGGGCCAGGCTTGTGGGAACTGAGTTGCTGCTCGTGCCCATCCCCAAACCAGGAGGACCCTTCTGCACCCACAGTGGGTCCTGGAGGGGAACATGAGCCTCCAGACACCACCCTGGACATCTCCCACAGGACCTGGAGGGGCTGGGCTGCCCCTGGAGCCGCCTCCCCAGGCTGTACACACCCCCGTTCCCCGGGAGCCTGCAACTCCTCCTCACAGCCCCTCTCCTCTGTGCACTGGCCATGGGGCACAGAGCCATCCCTGAGCCCCCCAGGTGGGTGCCAGGGGGTCCCTGTGGTACCTGCCCTGCGCAGGGCCGCTGTCCCCCTCCTGTGGCTCGGTCAGGGCCTCCTGGCTGAGGCTGCGGGGCAGGGCCAGCAGCGCCCGCCGCAGCAGCACGGCCTTGCCCATCTTCACAGCCTCGTAGAGCACGGACAGCAGCAGGATCACCAGCACAGAGAGCACCATCCCTGCAGCACAGACATCCCAACGCTGCTGTGGGGCTGACAGGGGCACAGCAGGGCCCGGCACAGGGTGTTTGGGGATATCCATGGGGTGAAGTGGAGGGCTCTTGGCACTGGGGTGGGGCAGCGGGGTTGTTAAATGGCAGGAAATGGGGTATTTTGCTTTTTAATTCACAGAATTAGGTTGGAAAAGCCCTTTGAGATCATCGAGTCCAACCTGTGACCTAAGACCACCCATGGCACCAAGTGCCACATCCAGTCTGTCCTTAAACACCTCCAGGGACAGAGACTCCACCACCTCCCTGGGCAGCCCCCAGCCACCCTTTCTGTGAAGGACTCCTTCCTAATGTCCAGCCTAAACTTCTCCTGGCTCAGCTTAAGGCTGTGTCCTCTTGGGACATGGATGGAGGGATGGGTGGAGGGAGGGATGGATGGATGGATGGAGAGAGAGATGGACAGATGGATGGATGGATGGATGGATGGATGGATGGATGGATAGATGGATGGGTGGATGGATGGACAGAGAGAGATATGGAGGGATGGATGGACAGATGGATGAAGGGATGGATGGATGGATGGATTCATGGATGGATTCATGGATGGATGATGGACAGAGGGATGGATGGATCCATGGATGGATGGACAGATGGATGTCCCAGGGGCTGGCAGCCTACCTGTGGGGTTGTGGACATTCCAGAAGTCAAACAGCAGCACCGCCGTGTCCGAGAAGTAGAAGGTCATCTGGAAAAGAGGCCAGGAAAGGGCAGTGCTGGAGCCCCCGGGGGTGCTGGGTGCCCACACTCAGCAGGTCCTCACACCCCACCCCAGGATGCTCATCTGGGGTTTTACTGAATGGTGCAAGTTTTTCCCCAGTTCTGAAACGGGAAGAGGAACTTGCACGGACAATCACAGTCACGCTGACTGGGTTAAACTCTTCCCATGATCTCCAGCAGGACAATTTTCACCCCCAGCAGCAGCTCCTGTGCGTGTCTGGGCTGGGAGAAAAGCCAGTTTGCCCTTGTGGCAAAGAGAGCTGAATCCAGGACTTCATCCAGCTGGACTGGAGGAGGGAAAGTCCCTGGGAACACCACCCACAGCCTGAGGTGAAGCTGGTGGGCAGAGCCTCTGCTCCCAAACCTCCTGCACCGCCAGCACACCCAAAAACTCCACCACCAAAGCACCACCCGTGTGACCACCCAACGATGGGTGCCAGGCCCAGGGGTGCTCCCTGGCAGAGGAGCATCAATCCCGACACTGTCCAACCTTCCAGGACCTACAAAGGCACCGACCCTGCTCCTTGACCCCGCTGGAACAGGAGGAGCAGGAATTGCTCTTGTGTAAGACCAGCTGTGCAGCTCGTACCCAGCTGCCAGGTCTTGCTCAAAAAGTGGAATTTCGTTGGGTTTTTCATCCTCCATTCATTGAATCTCTCTCAGAGGTGTTTGTGGAGCTCGTGGCCGCCCCTCTCCCGCACGGATCCACGTCTGGATCCTCTTTCCTGCCTTTTCCAACACCGGCAGAGGTGACTGACAGGACCAGGAGCTGCCTCAGCCAGAAATACCATCCAATGAATCCCCTGGGGGTGTTCACCACAGCCCGGCTCTGATTACAACCCTGGGCCCTCCTTACCCAAAGCACATTAGCACACATAATTGGCTCACCCTTTTAAGCCTCCTTTGGCCACTAATTAATGATAATTAGCCTTTAAATGAAGCTATTTCTCCTTTACAGGTTTCACCCACAGGTCTGTTGGTGGTGGAAGGAGCAGGTGACTGCTTTAGGGATGGGGGTTCCAGGGTGATTTAAGGGGTTTCTGAGGGCATTCATGGGGTCCCAGAAAAATTTAGGGAGTTTCTGAGGGGATTCATGGGGTTCCAGAGAAATTTAAGGGGTTCCAGGGGGGATTTACGGGGTTCCAGAGAAATTTAAGGGGTTCCAGGGGGATTTACGGGGTTCCAGAGAAATTTAAGAGGTTCCAAGGGGATTCAAGGGGTTCCAGGGGGATTTAAGTGATGGGCAGAATCAGTCATTAAGGTTGCAAAAGCCCTGTAAGATCATGAAATCCAAACATTAACCCAGCACTGCCAAGGCCTCCACTAAACCCTGTCCCCAAGTGCCACCTCTCTTAACATTTTTTGAACAATTCCAGGGATGGTGATTCCACCACTTCCCTGGGCAGCCTGTTCCAGAGATCCAGAAGATCCCTTTGCTGCCCCAGCCTGGGGTGAAGCCACGTTTTTGGGTGCCCAGCATGGGTGTGACACCAAAACGATGCTCCTTGGGCCTTGCTCCTCTCCTACAGAGAGATTTCTCCAGTGGGAAAAGGCCAAGAGGGCGAAATCCTAAAAATCCCTGCATCCTTTCCAATCCCAGGCCCAGGGATGTTGTTCAGAGGGATGGGATCCTGTCCTCCCCCACCTGCCCAGGCGGCAGGGATTGAGGTGAGGCTGCGCCCAGCTCCTCCTCCGCAGGGATTCCCACAGGGAAAAGCAGCTGCTGGGAAACCTCCTGTGCTCAACCTGCATTTAGGGGCCAGATCCGCTGCAGTTTTGGGGTTATTCTTAGCAGAACTGCACAGAGCGGTGTCAGGTTCCAGCGAGATTCACGGGGTTCCAGAGGGGGTTCAAGGGGTTCCAGGGGTGATTGAAGAGGTTCCAGGGGGGATTCACAGGGTTCCAGGGATATTGAAGGGGTTCCAGGGGGGTTTATGGGGTGCCAGGGGGATTTAAAGGGTTCCAGGGGGAAATTCACAGGGTCCAAAAGGGGATTCACAGGGTTCCAGGGGGGGTTTAAGGGGTTCCAGGGGGGATTCACAGGGTTCCGGGGGGGTTTAAGGGGTTCCAGAGGGGGTTTAAGGGGTTCCAGGGGGGATTGAAGAGGTTCCAGGGATATTGAAGGGGTCCCAGGGGGGTTTAAGGGATTCCAGGGAGATTTAAGGGATTCCAGGGGGAATTTAAAGGGTTCCAGGGGGAAATTCACAGCGTCCAAAAGGGGATTCACGGGGTTCCAGAGGGGGTTTAAGGGGTTCCAGGGGGGATTCACAGGGTTCCGGGGGGGTTTAAGGGGTTCCAGGGCGGGTTGAGGGATTCCAGGGTGGATTCATGGGGTTCCAGACGGGGTTTAAGGGGTTCCAGGGGGGATTCACAGGGTTCCAGGGATAGTGAAGGGGTTCCAGGGGGGTTTAAGGGGTTCCAGGGGGAAATTCACGGGGTTCAAAAAGGGATTCAGGGGGTTCCGGGGGAGGGTTTAAGGAGTTCCAAGGGGGAATCCACGGGGTTGCGGGGGGGGGGGGGATTCATGCGGCTCCGGGGGGGGGGGGGGGGGGGGGGGAGGATTTAAGGGGTTCCAGGCGGGATTTCCGGCGTTCCAGGAAGGACTCCCGGTACCGTGCCCGTCCCGCCCCGGGGCTCACCTGCATGGTGGCGGTGGCAGCGGGCGCGGGGCCCGGCCCGTCCCCTCCGGCGATGTCCCGGCGATGTCCCGGCGATGTCCCGGCGATGTCTCGGTGCTGTCGCGGTGCTGTCGCGGCGATGTCTCGGCGATGTCGCGGTGCTGTCGCGGTGCTGTCGCGGTGCTGTCGCGGTGCTGTCGCGGCCGCGCGGGGCTCCCCGGGAGCTGTAGTGCGGCAGGGGCCGGGCCGGGGCGGTGCCGGTGTTCGTCCCCTCCCCTCGTCCCCTGTCCGGCCTCAGCATCCCCGGGGACAGCGGGGCCCGGCCGTTCCGCGGTTTCGCTTTCCTTTCCCTCCCTGCTCCATCCCGCTCCCGGCGCGGATCCAAAGCGCCCGAGGGTTTTCTGCTGGTTCCCCGCCCCCACCACTCCCGGCATCCGGGGTTTGCACAGTAAAAATGGTGAAGGGTTTTTGGGGGGTTCTAGGTGGCTCCAGGGAGAGCTCAGAGCCCCTTCCAGAGCCTAAAGGGGCTCCAGGAGAGCTGCAGAGGGACTGGGGACAAGGACACAGAGGGACAGGACACTTCCCCCTGCCAGAGGGCAGGGCTGGATGGGATATTGGGCAGGAATTGTTCCCTGGGAGGGTGGGCAGGCCCTGGCACAGCGTGCCCAGAGCAGCTGTGGCTGCCCCTGGATCCCTGGCAGTGTCCAAGGCCAGGCTGGACATTGGGGCTGGGAGCAGCCTGGGACAGTGGGAGGTGTCCCTGCCCATGGCAGGGGTGGCACTGGATGGGCTTTAAGGTCTCTATTCCACCCAAACCGTTCAGGATTTGATGATTTTATTCTCCCCATAGCCAGGCAGGACAAAGGGGAACTTTCCTTCCAGCTGTGACTGGAAGCACACAGCTGTTGGCTCTGTGCTGGGACACTCCAACCATCCCCATTACCCCTGGGAACAGGGTGTGCTGAGCTGCCCCTGCCTCAGTTTCCCCAAGTGCCACAGGTGCCAGTGTCCATAAAGGCACCCCAGGTGTGCCAGCGGGTTTGTTTGTATGTCCCTGACTGGGAAGGTGAGCTGGCATTGCTTCAACCCCTGCCTGGGCACAAAAAGCTTCCCCTGCTGCTCTCTGTGACCCCAGCGCGGGGTCTGACCCGGCTGCCACCCTGCTCTGCTGGCTTTGGCATCGCTGCCCAGCCTCACCTGGGCACAGGCACTTCAGGGGGTTAGAGCCCGAGCAGCGATGACAGAACCAGCAAAGCCAGTTGGGATCTGGGGGTTTTGGGGCTGTGCAGCAGAGAAATGGGGGTGCTGTAACCCAGCTGGGGCCCAGACTCCCCCTGGGCTCCACAGCCCAGCAGGACTGGGGGAGGCAGGGGAATTCTTGCTGGGAACAACAACAAAAAGGTGAGAAAGAGCAGTGCTGCAGCAAAGGGCTTCAATCCCACCCCTGCCCACCCAGAGCAGTGCTGCTGTGGCTCTACACAAAAATCCCTCTCCGTGAGATGGAGATAAAAGCGAGGCAGGATTTGGGGGGATGGATATTTTCACCCCTTTGCAGCACCTGGTGCCTGGCTGGGCTGGAGCAGCACCACACTCTGGGCTCTCCCAGGCTCACCAGGGCCACTCCCCAGGCCCAGTCCTGGGGAATCAATGCTCCAATTACTTGTGCACCCGGCCGTGGCACTTTACCCCTTTCCTTTTCCTTTTCCCAAGCTGGCAGGAGTTTTGCTCCTTGCTTTTCTTTCCTTTAGCAGACAGTTCCCATCGATTGTAACGACAGGAACCTCCCCCAGGCAGTCATTAAATCAGCACCTCCTCATCTGTAATATATACATATATATATATATAATTTATAGAGAAAGAACTTTTGTAAACAATATTCCTCTGCTCCAGAAGGAACTGGAGTCCGGGGCATAACGCAGCTCCAAACATGGAGCTCGGACAGAACCGGCAGCTCTGGGGAGTGAGTGGGAGCCCTGTGCCACCCCCAGTGGAGACTCCTCCCCACGGCTCCTGGGCGGGGACAGAACCGGCTGGCTCAGTTTGGGTGGCACCAGTTTCAGCTGAAACAAACTGGTCCGACTGTGAAACCAAACTGGTGTGAGGCGTCGCCGTTGTGGAAGACAGCCAGGTCCCGCAGGGGCAGCAGCCACAGCTCCTCCGTGCTGAACTGGAAGATGGTGTCGGTGATGGAGGACTCGTTGTCCAGCTGAAATGACCACCGGGGACAGCTGAGTGGCACCGAACCCCTCAGCTGAGGGCCTGGAGCTCCCCTGGCTGCTTCTTGATGCACCCAGTCTCCATCCCCAGCCCTTCCCGGCTTCTCCAGGGTGGTGACCTCCCCCGTGTCCCCTGCCCCATCCCACGACCAGGACAGCTCCTTGGGCCCGCGGAGTGGATGTTCTCTGTCCCATCACCGTGTGCAGCCTCATCCACCCGGTCTATCCCAGCTGTGAGGGGTCAAACCCTCTCCAAAGGGCTCTCCAAAGATCAGGAGGCTTTTCTAGGCGCAAAGCCCTCGCAGGGCCAGGCTCACCAGGCAGCCCTGCAGGCTGGCTGCGTAGCTGTGATCTCGGGAGTCGGCCAGGAAGCGGATTTCCTTGTCGGGCTGGGGCCGGCCGCGCTCCGGGGCCGGTCTGCAGGAGTACGAGACCTTCTGGGCGGCGCGGTGGCTGTGCAGGCGCAGGAAGCGGAGCTGCACCGGGCTGGCCCCCGCGTATTCCAGCTGCAGGAGAGAAAGCCGGGAAGCGAGGGCTGCTTGGAGGGGGCTGTGCTCCCCCCAGGCCAAGCCCAGGCAGGGTCCAGCCACCGCTAAAGCGCTGGAGTTCCTCGCACGAGGAGGGGTCACATCCCTCTGTGCACGGCCGGGGGACCTGGGTGCTGTCCCACCGCTGCGGGGTGGCACTTGGGGACCCCTGACCTCACCTGTGTGTCCCCATGGCTGTTCCAGCCGGGCACTCACCAGGAAGCCCCCGGGCAGGGTGCTGAACCACTGAAAGGTGCCCTCAGAGGTGTAGGTGCTCAGCCAAGCCTTGATGGGGACCTGAGGGGAGCGGGGACAATGTCACGCTGGCCCAGCAGGGCACAGTGGCACTGACAGGACAAGGAGGCAGCACAGGGCCTGTGTGTGTGGCCTGTCCCTGCAGCCTGGGCACGCACCATGACAGGAGCCTCACTCCAGAGTGCCCCAACAGCTCCCTGCCACAGCAGTGGGCACCATGGCAAGGGATTGGCCACCACGGCAAGGGATTGGCCACCATGGCAAGGGACCAGGCACCATGACAGGGGACTGGGCACCACGGCAAGGGACCGGGCACCATGGCAAGGGACCGGGCACCATGACAGGGGACTGGACACCACGGCTGGGGACTGGTCACCATGGCAAGGGATTGGCCACCACGGCAGGGGACTGGGCACCACAGCAAGGGACTGGGCACCATGACAGGGGACTGGACACCACGGCTGGGGACTGGTCACCATGGCAGGGGATTGGCCACCATGACAAGGGACTGGGCACCACAGCAAGGGATTGGCCACCACAGCAAGGGACTGGGCACCATGGCAAGGGACTGGGCACCATGGCAAGGGACTGGGCACCACAGCAAGGGATTGGCCACCGCAGCAGGGGACTGGGCACCACGGCAAGGGATTGGTCACCACGGCAAGGCATTGGCCACCAGAGCAAGGGACTGGTCACCCTGTCCCTCTTCAGCCCCACCAGCCCTTGCCCCCTCCCACCCTGAGAGGTCACGTGAGGCTGAAGCTGCCCCATGGAAGCCCCCCCGTACCTGGTTGTGGACGGGGGCTATGCAGGTCTCGCCCCCAGCTGTGAAGTTGCAGAAGGCCAACAGCGCGTCCTGGGGGCTGCCCTGGTTGGGGTCGATGTAGTACTGCCCTGGAGGGAGGAGGGGGCAGCTCCTGGCACGCAGGTTTGGCACAGGGAGGGTGCCACACGGTGCCATCCCACCCCAGCTGGTGGCCTGGCTGCCAGCCCGTTTCTCCAGGGATGCCCGTGAAGCCCATCCGACCTCATTCCCCAAAATCCTTATTCCCTCTTTATTTCAAAGAGCTGCCTGTCCCTGCAGGGGCTCTGGAGCTCTGGCCAGCTCCAGGGGCACCCCCCATGCCCCCGGTACCGTCGGGCAGGCCGGGGTGAGCCAGCAGCAGCTCCTTGCAGGTGGTGGCCGGGTTGGCTTTGGTGCCGTTGGGATGCTCCACCAGGGCTCGGAGCTCCCGGCTCAGGGTGTCCAGCAGAGCCCAGACCACGGAGTAATTCAGGTGCTTGGAGGAATAAATGAGGCGCTGAAAGCAAAGGGAGGGGACATCACCTGACCACAAATCCCCCCACCAGGAGCATCAGCAGGTGCTGAGGAAGGGGATGGCCCGTGCAGGGGACAAGGACAAGCGTGGGGGCAGAGGGAGCAGCTGGATCTTCTTGCTCCTGGTGCCCAGGGGAGCTCGGAAGCAGCAGGACATGGGACAGCAGCGCTGGCAGCCCCTTCCCTCCTGGTCAGGGGTCACTCACCTGCAGCTGCTCCTGGGACAGAACCAGCGTGGGCCCGCTGGGACCAGGGGGGCCGGCGAGACCCTGAGGGACAATGACAGTGCTGGTGGCACTGGCTGCTGCCCACGGGCCCCCCAGCAGCTCCTCCAGCAGCGCCAGCAGCTGGGCATCCCCGTGGAATGACAGCAGGGCACAGCAGGGCTTCACTGCCATGGTTAGGGGAGCGAGGGACCCAAATTTTGGGATGAGGGGCGTTCGTGGCTCTGCTTACCGGCGCTCCCGGTGTGCCCCTGGGGCCCGGCAGGCCCGGGAAGCCTCTCAGCCCCTGCCAGAGGAGGAGGAGGAGGAGAAGGGAAGGAAAGCGAGGTGGGAGATGCTGCCGTGCTTTGCTGCACCCCCACGGGCCCCAGGGAGGGGGAAGGAGGGAAGGGATCCCATGGCAGGGCTGATCCCGCTCCAGCTGCTCCCCACCACTTACTTTGGGTCCAGACAAGCCCTGGAAGGAAAGGACAAGACCAAGATAAGAGGGAGGCAGGTGGGATCAAAGCCCCATTCCTGTGGGGCCAGCAGTGAACCCCAAACCTGCAGGAGGGGGAAGGACTCACTGGTGTCCCAGGAATTCCGGGGTGTCCCCGCGGGCCAGGGGGGCCAGTGTCACCCTGGAAGGACACCAGAACAGCTCAGGGCCGTGCACAGGACATCCCCCAGCCCTGCATCCTTCTCCAATCCCTTCCCCAGGGGGATTTTATATGAAAAAATAAGAAATTCACCCCAAATACTGATTTTAGTCCCTGACATCCCTCTCTCCCTGCCCTTACCTGCTTTCCCTTGGGTCCCGGCTTCCCAGGGACACCATGGGGTCCTGGCTTGCCCTGGGAAACGTGGCAGGATGTCACACAGGGTGACAAGGGACCGGGGGGGGAAGGAAAAGAGCAGAACCCGTCACACACCTTGAAGCCATCGTCCCCTTGCTGGCCCAGGTCACCTTTGCTGCCCTTCTCACCCTAGGAGAGAGTCAGGGAGAGCTCTGGTGGCAAAGGGAAGGACAGAACTCCCAGGACACCAGCGTGGGTGGGGAAATTCCCAGTTATGGCCAGCTGCAAAATTTCTGGAGCAAAAACCCCAAAACACTCATCCTTTGGATTCCACAGAATTCCCTGTTCCCACATTGCTGGGGACAGAAGCAGCAGGAGGGATGATCAGCTGCAAGCTTGAAAGGATTTCAGACTGAAATATTGCCCAGGAAAACCTTGGAAGTTGCCAGGAAACACTTGGGGAGAATGAAGAAGATTCCTGGTGGGCTGAAACCAGAAGCAGGGGAAAAAATCCCAGCGTGGCCTCCCCTCTGCCTGCTCTCCCAGGAGCTGCTCGCTGAGCTCACAATAAATTTAATAAATTAAATTTAAATTTAAATTTGATTCCCAAGGTTTCCTTTTCCTGAAGGCTCTGAGCAGCTCCCCATCGCCAGGGACTGCTTGTCACTCGTATTTATGGCCCTGGGGCTGAGGGATGGGGCGGGAATGTTGGGATGTGCTCGGCTTCTCCAGCCAAGGCTGGATCTCGCAGGAATGGCACAAGGGAGGTTCAGCTTGTGGTGCATCGATGCTGAGAGCAGGGATTTAAAGGCTCCACACTGCTGCCTGCAACTCCAGGAGGATGGAAAAGCTGGAAAAGGATGGGATTTGGGAGAGAATCTCAAGGTTCTGTCTCCCAGCACCTGGGACATGGTGAAAAATCCCCAGAGAAGGATGGTGCAGCCATGAGGGTTCAAAAGGAGGGAAATCAGGGATGGCATCCAGCAAATTAAACGTGTCCCTGCTGTGCCTGGCACGTGTCCCCTACCTTGTGTCCTTTTGCTCCAGGCTCTCCTTTGGTGCCCTTCAGCCCCAGGATGCCCTAAGAGAGAAACATGGAACTGCCTCACCCTGCTCCTGTCAGCCCTGGCAAGGAGGGACCTCCCCACAACCAAGGATTCCGAGGATTTCAGGCAGTTTAAGACACTTTGAGGCATTTTCTCATCATTCCTTTGATTTTTGCTTTAAAGGATCCCTCAGCAAAGCCCAGTAAAAATGCACTGGAGGTGCCTTGGCTGGCTGAGAACATCCAGCTTTTTATTTTATTGTGAGGTTGCCAAAGTTGGGGGTTTTTATTTTAAGTAGAGAAAAAAGCAATTTCTGGTAATTAAAAGAAATATTTGAGTCCTTTTTACTGGCTGCATTTTGCTCCTCCAGCCATGGCAGCTCTCTGGGAAGGTGGGCACAGCTCTGTACCAGTGCTCAGCACTGCCTGGCATCAAACACATCCCTGAAAAAGAAGGATTTGGCCTCCAGAGTCACATTTTGGGATCTGCCTGACTGGGATGTTAATTTGGGAGGAGAAGACAGGAGGAGATGGATGAACCACTTAAAAACTCCCCTCACTTTAAACAGCTCCCTGCTTCGGGTCCCTGCTGAGCTGGGCCACACAGTGGGGTCAAGCAGGGAGCAGCCAGCACCCCAAAACCCCAAGCTGATACTCACATAGGGTCCCTGCAGGCCCTGGGGTCCTGGAAGTCCTTTGTCACCTGGGTAGCCCTGAAATGCAAAGGGAGTGCCCAGGGTGATGCTCCAGGGCAGGGAGAGCAGCCCACGGGGGCTGGGGTTGTGGGGGACCCCCCAGATGGGCTGGAGGGGGTCTGGGGGCACAGAACCCTCCAGTTATCTAAACCTAAACCCTAAACCAGGGCTCAGGCAGGTGGGAGCACCCCCAAAGTGCCAGGGGGGCAAGGCAGCCCCACAAAGCCACCACCTACCTTGTGTCCCCGGGGACCCCGCGGGGGCTGCTGGCCCATCTTGCCTCGCTTGCCCTGGGGACCACAGGTGAAAGATTCACAGGTAATTCCAAACTAATCCAGCCACCCCTCATCCCTCCAGGGATTCCGAGCCCCCAGAAAACTGGGACCTCCCTGGAAAAGCTGCCCAGGCCCCAAGGAGCAGCCCTGCACTGCCTGCCACCCTCCGTGGGGACAGCAGTGCCATTTACCCGTCTGCCAGCTTCTCCAGGGACCCCTTCTTCCCCTTCCTGCCCCGTGTCACCCTGGGGGGAGAAGAGATGGGGGATGTGGGTCTCCAACAGCTCAGCCACATCCCAGGAGTGGGGAACAGGAGCTGCTGCCTGCAGGAGATGGGGACAGAGCCCACCAGGCACTCGGGGACCCTGGATGGGCACCAAGAGCTGGGGATGCCCCTGTGCCCCCCCAGGGCCACCTGAGCCAGGCTGGAGGCAGGATCTGCCAACCTCTCACCCAAAACTTGCCCAAGGGCATCCTGTGTTTGCCAGGTGGGGAAAAACAGGTCCCCCCGGGCAATTCCCACTGGATCCAAATGGGACTGACCACCTCAGGCTTGCCCACCCCGTGCCCACCAGGCAGTCCCCCTCAGGTGCCACCCCCAGGGGAGGATTTTGGGGGTACCTTATCTCCTTTGCGGCCTTTCCATCCTTTAGGACCAGCTTGTCCAGGAGACCCCTAAAATCCCAAAGGAGAAGGAAACCCCTTCATGAGAATGCTGTGCCAGGGATGCCCCTCCCACCTTCCCTCCCCACCCCAGTGAGCACAGGAGGATGCTTTAGGCTGCAATATTCCCTTTGGGATTTTTTTCCCCCCCTCTCTGGAGCAGGAGGGGCAGAGTGGGGCTGTGGGAGGGTTCAGCAGGAGATGGGGACTTTCACACCTCCAGGGGATCCCAGCATCCCACAGCCTCTTTCAGGAAGAACCACCACGGCTCCATCCCACTCCTCACCATTTGTCCCGGTTTTCCCGGCTTGCCCGGCTCCCCTTTTGCACCCACCAGGCCCTAAGAAGGAAAACAAACTTCAAGCCAAATCCAAACCTCTGGGTTATTCACCCAATTCCCAGGCAGGACACAGATGTGGGAGGCTGGAAAAGCTGGAGCAGGGAATGGGGCAGAGAGGAGCCCGCTCACCTCGGTGCCGCTCAGCCCGGTGGCTCCAGCTTCGCCCGGTGGCCCAAGAGTCCCCTGAGTTCATTTGGGGACAAAACATGAGGCTGGCACCAGGGGAAGGCAGGAGGGCACAGCTGGGGCTGTGGTCCCCAGGGAGAGCCGTGCCAGGGATGTCCCCTGCCCGTCCCCACGGAGCAGACGGGCATTACCTGCCGGCCTGGCTGTCCCTTGGTGCCCGTCACTCCTCTGGCTCCTTCGTGCCCAGTGTACCCCCGGAGCCCGGGGGCACCCGCCAGTCCCTGAGCCCCCTGCGAGCCCTGCAGGGCACAGAGAGGGGGACACTGCTCACCCCCATCCCCAGCAGGGCCTGAGCAGCCACCCCTCGAGGGGCTTCAATCGCACTGAGCTTTGCAAATGCCCCTGGAGTTGATTCCACAGCAAATCCACCCAGAATTTATTCCACAGCCAATGCCCCTGGAGCTGATTCCACAGCAAATCCACCTGGAATTTATTCCACAGCAAATGCCCCTGGAGTTGATTCTACAGCAAATCCACCCAGAGCTGATTCCACAACAAATCCACCCAGAGTTTATTCCACAGCAAATGCCTCTGGAGTTTATTCCACAGCCTGACCTCTCCCAGAAAATCGCCCAAGGGCTTGGAGCAACCAGGTCTGTGGAAGGTGTCCCTGCCCATGGCAGGGGATGGAATTCAAAGAGCTTTGAGGTCCCTTCCAACCCAAACCAGTCTGGGATTCTGGGATTCCATAAGGGCACGTCTTGCCTGGGCAGAGTGGCACCGTAATGTGGGAAAACTGGGATGCACATGGGATTTATCCTGCAGCTGAGGTCAGGGCATTGATAACCCATCTGGGGCTCTCTACCATGACCATAATTCCCATCCTGGGGCACCTCAAGCGTTCCCAGAGCCACACGGACACCGGTGGATCTGCTCCAAGGAGGGGGAAATCCAGAGCCCTGGAGCTGCCTCAGGCAGATTCCAGCAGCTGAGCGTTACCTGTGCAACAGCCCTGGCACCCTGGCACAGCTTTTACCAGCTCTATTAAAACTCCTTTAAGGGAATTTGCTGTGGGAAATCCAAGGAAGCGGTGACTCAGTCCCAGGGCAGGAGCTGGGAGCCACGGCCAGGCTGGCAGAGCTCACTGTGCAGCCACCCCCGGGGTGAGACACGTCCCAAAACGCCACCAAACCTCTTTCCCAGGGGAATTTTTGGGGGGCAGGGTGGGTACTCACCACGGGGCCGGGCTTGCCACCATCTCCCTTCGCTCCGTCATCTCCGGCCAGTCCCTGTGGGGTCATCAGGGGTTCAGAAAAAGCCCCTCAGCACCGTGTCCTTCAGCTCTGTGGGGACCCTGAGCATCCTGTCCCACATCCCACGCTCAGCTGGCCAAGGCAGCACCAGGAATCACTTGGGAGTAAACAGGATTCAGCAGCAGGAACAGGTTTTCCATGGGGCAGCCCTGGGTGCTGGAAAGGATCTGATATTTGGGGTTTTAGGCACTGGGATTTTGGGGTTTTAGGTACTGGGATTTTGGGGTTTTAGGCACTGGGATTTTGGGGTTTTAGGTACTGGGATTTTGGGGTTTTAGGTACTGGGATTTTGGGCTTTTAGGGACCTGAGAGTTTGGGGGTTTAGGTCCTGTGAGTCAGTGCTGAGATATGAGGTGTTAAACCTCCCCCCGTCATTCCTGAGCCCCCTGACCTGGCCAGTGAAGGGGCAATAAATCCTTTGGGTTGTATTGGGAAGAGGGAAGCACTGGGGAAGCCTTTGGCAATTCCAGGCATCAGTACCTCGAATCCTGCAGTGCCAGCAGCTCCATCCACACCTCGTGGGCCTGGATCTCCCTGGAAAAGGAGGAGAAGCAGCTCTGTCCATGGAAAAGCCCTTCCCTGCCTTGCTGCCTTTGGATCTCAGGCAACAAGGCAAGGGGTGTCCCATGGCAGGTCCCCCTGTCCCCAGCCTGCCCAGGACACCCATGCAGCCAGTCCCACCACATTCCCACCGGGAAAGCTTGGGAAGGGGCCAGAAAAGGGGGATCCAGCCAGAGATGAAGGGTTGGAGCCATCACCCCACTGTACCTTCTCTCCCTCGGGACCATCAGGCCCAGGAGGACCTCGGAGTCCTGTTCCCCCCTGTTCAGGGGACAAACAGAGGAGCCCAGGTCATTCAGCCCTGCCCAGTGCTCCCAGTCACACCAGTGTCCCCTCCCCAGGTCTGGGACAGGGACAAAGCCCTGCCCAGTGCTCCCAGTCACACCAGTGTCCCCCCACCAGGCCCATGACAGAGATGGGGCCCTGCCCAGTGCTCCCAGTCACTCCCATGTCCCCCCACCAGGCCAGTGACCAGCTGAAAGGGGAGGGGGGACATGATGGGACTTACAAACCATCCTCTGGCTCCAGCAGGTCCTGCAGCTCCGGTGACACCGCCCTGGCCCTGGGACACAGAGGGGGACATGTTCCCAGCCCGGCAGGAGCTGCAATTTGGCTGAAGGCAGCATTACCCCAAACTGCCCCACAAACCCAAACCATCCTTTTGTTTGGGTGTCACGCCCGCAAAACATGAAATTCCCTAATTATGGGGATTTGACAATTCCTAGGATTTTCTGCAGCTCCCAGAGCCCAAGGTTTCCCACAGAGGGTGAACTCCCTCCTTGGCACCCATCACCCAGCCTTTGGGGACACTGGGCACCTGGAGGGTGAGGCAGCCTGGCCCCAGCTGTACTTGCCAGCAAACCTTCCCGGCCCTTCTCTCCCTTCTGGCCTTTCCCTCCGATTTCTCCTGTGGCAGCTCCTGGACCAGGAATTCCAGGAAGGCCCCTGGGGCCAGCATTGCCCTGCTCAGGGATGGAGACAAGTGTCACCACAAAGAGGGAGAAGGAACAGCAATAATTGAGCTTCTGCAGGAAGATGAGCTGTGTCACCCTCTGGCTGGGTGCCACCGAGAGCATGGTGCTCCTCAGCCATGGGGACACCCCTGTGCTGCTCTGTCCCCACCATGGAGCAGCAGATGAGCAGGCCAGGGATGTTGCCAAGGTGCTGGAAGGAGGGACAGAGTTACAGACACCCCTCACCTTCCGTCCCCGCAGTCCTGGCTCGCCTGGGTCTCCAGTGTCACCAGTGTCACCCTGCCCGGAGGGAAATGCCCACATCAGACACAGCAGCTGCTGCCCAGCCCCATCCCAGGGCGGGTTAAAAGTTGGGCTTTTCCACCCTCCCCTGGCCGGGATTTTGATGCTGGGTCAGGCACGGCCTCGCCTTCTATGCCAGGAGGTCACCCCAGCTGTGACCCCGCTGCCCCAAAAGGGAGTGGGGACAGAACACTGAGCACACCTTGCCCAGCACGGGAACCCCAAAACATCAACCCCCAGCTCCATGGGAGCATCCCAGGCTGTGTGGGGCAGAGCCATGGCATGGGCAGTGTCCCATTCCCATTCCCTGGGGGGACAATCCCACACATACCTCTTTCCCTTGCTTCCCAGGCCGTCCTGCTGGCCCCTCTGTCCCCTCGTCCCCTGGCTCCCCAGGGCTCCCTCTGATGCCCGGAGCTCCACGGCTTCCTGCCTCTCCCTGGGTAGGACGAAGATCACCAGGATGACTCTTGGCTGCCTTTTCCAGCTGAGCCTGGCTTTGCTTTCCATCATTTCCCATACTGGGAAAAAGCCTTTTTTTTTTAGGGGACCCCCCTGCCATGCCCAGCCACATCAATCCCTAGGCATGAGGATGGTGGGGGAGGGTTTCCAACACTTCCCGTGGATTCAGGTGCCTGCGTGACCCTGCAGGAGCGGGGTGAGCCCAGCACCACCCCAAACATCACCCCCAGCACCCACCTGCTCCCCCTTGGGCCCTGGCTGACCCTCTGCTCCTGGCGCTCCTGGTGCTCCCTGGGGAGGAAAGAAAAGCCCAGCCCTAGCACAGCTCGCTGACCCAGCTTGAACCTTCTGGCTTTTTTGAGGATCAGCAGCCTCCTCCCGTCCTTTTCCACCCCTGGAATGAGGGACTGGGGAGGTGGAGGCTGGAGAAGCCCCATCAGGGTGGGGACATGGCTCCTGCTGTTGTACCTGCTCCCCATCCAGCCCTTGGACTCCGGCTCCCCCGGGATCTCCAGTGTCACCCTGCAGAGGACACAAAATCAGGACAAGCACTGTGGTGCTTCTCTGCCTCTGCATCCCACTGGGATGGGGCCAAACTGGGAGCAGTGCTGGCCCCCACAGCCCTAGGGATCCCAGAGGAAACCAAACCCCCTCCTCTGTCCTCACCTTCTCTCCTCTCATCCCCGCAGGCCCCTCACGTCCGTTTGGACCTTCCCGGCCCTGAGAACAAACACCCCACATCAAGCAGAGAGCCTTGGCCCCAACTCAGGAGCCTTTGCAGCTCCCAGGCAGGGTCTGGGATGTCCTGGCACACCACACATCCCCGCAGGAAGAGAATCCATGCTCCAGTTTCCCTTTTCCTTCCCTTCCTGCAGGCGCTTCAGGGAGCTCCCCAAAGGTGCTGCAGCAGCAAAATCCTTTATCCCTGTGCTCCTGAGAGGATCAGTGGCACTCACCGGGTACCCAGCCGGGCCAGCAGCACCAGCTGCTCCAGGAACGCCTCTTTCTCCAGCCAAGCCAGGCTTCCCGGGAATGCCATCCAGCCCTCTTGTGCCAGGAACACCCTGCAGGGAAGCCCCGTGGCTGATGCAGTTGGGTCACCTCCGGGTCCAAAAGGTGCTACCTGCTCCAGACCCCATCCCTGCACGTTGCTGTCCCCACACCCCACTTGTCACCACCCGCACACACAGGGTGTGGGGTGTTCCCTGCCCCACAAACACCCCAGGGATGAAAATGCCCCTGAGTGGGCAGCGATCTGCACCCTGTGGGGCATCACCCCACCCCAGCAAGGGGCAGCTCTGCACTTACAGGCAGCCCTGGCAGCCCTCGAGGACCTGGGTCACCCGTTCTGCCCTGGGAAAAGAAGGATGTTCAGCAGGGTGTCCATGGAAAACGGGGACCAAGGGACCGAGATCGGGGTGAGGCCTTGCTCAGATAAATCCCAATGTCTTGGGACCACCTCAGCGGTGTCTGTGCTGCATCAGGACAGAACGCAGCCAGTGGGTTCAGGGAGTGGGATCAGGGTCCTGCCTGCTCCCAAAAAGGGGTTTGGGATGGATCCATGCTAGAGGCAGCACAGGGGGTGTACTGCAGGTCACATGTCCATGCAGAGGGATCAGAGCAGCCAGGAACACAGGGAGCATGGAAAGCCCTACCTGGGAGCCGGGAGCACCACGAGGACCAGGGGGACCTGGCAGGGCCTGGGGGACAAGAGCACCATCAGTGACACAGCCCTGGGCTGAGTGCCCCTCCCAGTTTAGCTGCAAGATTGGCAACCATTCCCCATGGCAAAGAGTCCCTGTTTTCTTCATTCCCAGCCCAGCACAGAGAACTTGCTTGGTGCTTTTCCAAGGAGCTGGAGCTGCCCAGAACAGCAGCAAACAGCTCTTACCTTTGGACCAGCTTTTCCTGGAAATCCTGGTGGACCTTGAGCTCCCCTTTCTCCCTGTTAGGAGGCAAGAAAGATTCCCCTTCCTCTGTTTTAATGCAAAAACCTCTTTAGAAAGCACAATAAAACAAACAAAAAAGCAGCTCTTAGAACAATCCAGAGGTGTTTGGGCAGAGGAAGTGCTGGAGAACCACTGGTTCACCTGCTGTGGGAGACAGATGCAGCTCTTCTCCTCCCACCGTGGCTGATGGAGACTCTGGACACCTCCAAACCCATCCACTGGGTTCAAAACTCATCCCAAGAATGCCCCCAAAGCCCAGACTCCCCAGTGCTGGAGTGGGTGTCCCATCCCTACCTTGTCTCCCCTGCGTCCCAACTTCCCACGGTCTCCGGCAGGTCCTGGGTAGCCCTGGGAAGAGCTCGGGGTTAGGAGGCAGCTGGGGCTGCCTGGCACCTCCGGATTTTAGGGAAAAGGTGGCTGAGGGAAAAGCAGGAGCCTTGGGAGGATTGGGAGTGCCCAGCTGGAGGCTGCTCGAGCCCCCTCCCAGTCCAGCCCCCGCCGTGTCCCCTCCATGGGCAGCTCCGTCACTTACAAAGGTGCCCACGGGTCCTTGTGGCCCCTCCAGGCCGGGCTTCCCAGGCAGCCCCTGCCAGGCAAAACAAGGGAATTAGCAACCCCCACTCCCAGGATGCAGGCAGGCACCCTCCCTTCCTCAGTGATCCCACGGGATCTGGTGAGCCCTTGGGCTGAGTCCATGGGATCCCCCCAGGTGTCCCTGTGGCAGCCCAGAGCCTCTGGGGGCTGTTCACCACCACCAGTCCCCCAAACACACTCAGGGCCCCTCCAAACCCCAGTTCTCACCTTTGGGCCCAGGGAACCCGTGTCTCCATCAGGTCCAGGCTTTCCTGGAGAGCCCTTTGGGATTGTTTGGGGAGGAGGTGTCAGCCAAGGGCTGAGAGGGGATGAGCCCCACCGAGCCCCCACTGCTGCCCCTAAGCTCACAGCCAGGGCTCACCTGGGGCCAGCAGGGTCACAGGGGACAAACTCGGCCACTGTGGCCAGTCCTGGTGGCTCTGCACAGCGGCCCCCATGGCTGGCAGGGCTGTCACCAGGGAAGGTGACAATCCTCGCTCTCAAGGCCAGCAGGAGAGGAGGATGGAGAGGCTCAGGCCTGGCTTTGAGCCCAACCCAAAGCACAGGTGAAGGGCTCAGAGTGGTGAAGGCAGCCCTGGGGCTTTTCCCTAAAATCAGGGAGGAGCTGTTCCAGCTCCAGGAGGTGTTCCAGGTCTCCATCCCAGATCACTGAGCTGGATGGGACCCACCAGGATCGAGTCCAACCCCTGGCCCTGCACAGACCCCCCAACAGCCCCACCCTGGGCATCCCTGGCAGCGCTGTCCAAACGCTCCTGGAGCTCTGGCAGCCTCGGGGCCGTGCCCATTCCCTGGGGAGCCTGGGCAGTGCTCCAGTGCCCTCGCCCTGACCCTGTGCCAACCTCTGCCACTGGCATCTCCTCCCAGGACCCAGGGCCAGCTCCTGCTCAGCCATGGAGGGTTTCCATGAGCTGCCATTACCCATGGACATCGTGCTGGGCTCAGGGAGGCTGCACAGTTCCTGGAGCAGGCTGATTCCCTGGGGGAATGATTCTGCTCTTCCCTACCCCAGTTATTTCCACCACTGCAGCTTTTTAATGTTTTTTTATCAACCAGGTAAGGTCAGGTCCTACAGATGCCCCGATTCCAAGGAAAGTCCCACATTCCCCACCAGCAGCACCAGCCCCACTGACATCCCCCCAGGAGAACAGAGTTCACACAGAGGAACATTTTTTTTTCCTTACTATGGATCCAGGAGTTCCAGTGTGCCCACGGCTCCCTGGCAAACCGGCAAATCCCTGGGGGAAAGGGCAGCAGAGGAGCCATGGAGGGAAGGCAGGAGAGGAGGATGGAGAGACTCAGCCCTGGGGCTTTTCCCTAAAATCCAGCTCCTGGATTCCTCATGAAATCACCACAGTTGGACACACACGACACCCACTTGTGCCCCCAGACACTCAGGTGTGTCTCTGACCCAGTTCTCATCCTCTCTTTTGAGGATTTTTATTTTCTAATTATTTTTTTTTAAATTTCAGAGCAAAGATAAATATACAGAATCCTGCAGAAGGGAAAACCCGCTGCCAGCCCCACTGCTGCTGGATCTGTCCAGGATAGCAGTGCCAGGGGTGTTCCCAATCCTTCCCCCCTCAGCAGGAGTCCTGCTCCACCCCATCCCACGGACATGCTTTGGAGGCACATTCCCAAAGGGATAAAGCTGAGCAGATGGATGGAAGGCCAGAAATCAGCTCTACTCACCGATGGTCCCCTCCTGCCTGGGCTGCCCATGACCCCTGGGTGACCCTGCAGGATGAGAACGAGAAATGAGGATGGGGAGGCAGAACAGCCTCTCCCAGTCCCCATCAGGGCCAGGTCCATGGATCAAGGTCTTGTCCCACATGGCCACAGGGATGGGAGGTTGGGAAGTGTCCCCAGGGATGGCATCAAGGTCTTGTCCCACACAGGGATGGGAGGTTGGGAAGTGTCCCCATGGATGACATCAAGGTCTTGTCCCACACGGGGATGGGAGGTTGGGAAGTGTTCCCATGGATGGCATCAAGGTCTTGTCCCACAGAGGGATGGGAGGTTGGGAAGTGTCCCCAAGGATGGCATCAAGGTCTTGCCCTACACAGGGATGGGAGGTTGGGAAGTGTCCCCAGGGATGGCATCAAGGTCTTGTCCCACAGAGGGATGGGAGGTTGGGAAGTGTCCCCAGGGATGGCATCAAGGTCTCTTCCCACATGGCCACAGGGATGGGAGGCTGGGAAGTGTCCCCCTGTGCTCAGCTGTCCCCATCCCCACATCCCAGCCCCAGTTCCCCCCCAAGTACAGATGCAGGATGGGAACCTGTGTACCGGGCTTTCCTTCTGCGCCCTCCGCTCCTGGCACACCCCGCGAGCCCTGCAAGGAGAGTTTTGTCTCAGGGTGGCCCCACCAAGGGCTCCTCCAGCCCCAGAGCCTCCCTCCAGGGTGCCAAGGTGGGACATCAGCAGTGGCACTGCCTGTGGGAGCTGTGGGTTCCACCTGCAGCTCCTCCCTGCTCCATCCCACCTTGGGACGGGAAATAACATCCATGTGGGAGGGAAGCCATTCCCACAGGAACACCTCGGCTGGGTCTTCCCTCCTCCTGCCCCATTCCTGGCTCCTTCACCAAGCATGGCTCCAGATAACAGAGCTTCCTTGAAAAGTTCTTTCCTGGAATTTTCTGTGCTCAGCGTTCCAGGGGAAGTTGTGGGGTTGGGCGAGTGGTTTGTCAAAATTCAACGTGCAACAGCCTGAGCTGCTCATCCCCGGCATTCCCTGTGCAAATTCCCGACCCTCTGATCCAGCCACATCCCAGGATGCTGCTCCCATGTCCCAGAGCTGACAGCTCCACATGGCAGCACAGGGATGTGGGATATCCTCTACTTACGGGCAGTCCAGGGACTCCAACCAGCCCACGCTGCCCCACACGGCCCTGGAAAACACCAGGAATCACAAAAACATCCATCTGCCAGCGGCAAAGCTGCACACTGGGAGGAAAATCTGGTGCCTGAAGGATGTGGATGTGCTCTGCCCCAGCACATCCCAAGCCAAGCAAGGGATGTTCAATCCAGGGTTGTTTCAATCCCCCACAGCCAAAGATGCTCCAAGATCCAGCCCCAAATTCCAGCCCCCCCGTTAGTTACCCGGGCTCCCCGTGGTCCTGGGGTTCCCTTGGGGCCATCAGGTCCTTGGCATCCCTAAAATCCACACAAAGGGAAACATAAACAGTGCAAATCTGCAGGTGTCCCCCAGCCCTGCAGCCCCAGGGGGACTCAGCCATAGGGGCAGGGGCAGGTCAGGGGGATGCCATGCACAGGGAGGGGGTCACGAGGCTGGAGACCCTCCCCAGGTGGGTGTCCCTGGGTGCTGGGACCCTGGCAGGGCGGCCACATCCCTGTTTTCCATGCAAGGAAGTGGCAGCCCGTGGGAAAGCAGCAGATTCTGGTGCTGACCTTGGGTCCCTCACTGCTGTTCAGCCCTGCAGGGCCGATCTGGCCTTCTTCCCCCTGCCGGGAGAGAGGGGAGGAATGATCCAGGGAAAACACAGCCTCTGATCCCGGGGGAGTCACCAGCCTGCTGCTGGTGTAGGGAAAAACACTGGGAGCGTGAGCAGAGGTGACATTAGTAAATGTCACCAGCTTTGGGGTGGGAGTGGGGACTTCCCCCATCCCCTAGGGTTAAAAAACTGGGCAGAAAGAAAAACCTCAACAGTTTGATGTGGCCCAAAGTTGAATATTTTTGTTTCCTGATGGACAAATTAAAGGCAATTCCAAGGAATGCTGTGCCAAGGCTCCTGCCTGCTCCAGCCCCTGTGCTGCCTGGGAGGGTGGAAAAGGCAAGGGAGAGGATTCCTGCTGCATCCCCAGCTCCTGGAGACGTAGGAGGAGTTGTTATTCATCCTGAAGAGCAAAAGAGCAGATCCAGGAAGGCCTGGGAGTGGGAGGACATCCCCTGCAGACTGGAAAGGTGGGTGGGAATATAATCCTCCTTTTCCTGAGAAGCTGGGAATCACTAGAGATCAGCAGCCAGCCTGGCCTCAGTTCCCAGCTCAAACACGGATCTGGAGGTGGGTTCAGTCACCCAGACAGCTCCCTGCAGGAAAAAGCATTCCCAAAGCACTTCAGGGCTGCCAGCACAGGCTCCAGGAGCAGGGAGCCAGGCAGGAATCAGAGAGGGGCACAGATCAAGCAATCCCTGAGTCCTCTGCTCCCAAAACCTGCCAAGGAGCTGGCTGGGAGCATGGACTCAGTGGGATCCTGCAGAGCTGCCGGGGCTGAGGCAGCTGGGGAGGGCTGGGAATCCTCTGCCTGGAGCTGCTCTGACATCAGAGAACCCAGCAGCGAATTTTGGGATGGCGGCAACGCTGCAGCAGCCAGGGCAAAGCTCGGTGAGGGTGCTGGGGGCACCTGCAGCCCCAAGGGTGGGGGCTCTGGGCCAAGCTCCCCGTGGGCGATGCCGTTAAAGGGATCCCTTAGGAGAGATCCCATAAAGCACAACCACGCTGCCTGCCCCCTCAGGGCTGTCCCCACACTGGCACACAGGCCACGTGTGTGTGTCCCCACCCCATGACACCCCAGCCCAGCAGTGGCACTCACGTCCGGTCCCCGCGGCCCCACCGCCCCTCGGGGGCCAGGGAAGCCCTGCAAGCCCCCCTGGCCCCGGGTCCCTGGGGGGCCTTTTGCTCCTTGTGCTCCTCGTGGGCCCTTGGAGGGATAAAACACAGAATGTCACAAAGCAGGGACAGCAATTCCCTGATCCACGGGCAGGAATTCCCCTGGAGAACCCATCACTGGCAGGGGTGAACACCCCAAACTCTCCTCCCCCAGCATCCCTGGGGCACCAAAAATGGGGAAATACAATTTTTAAACATCCCAAGCGAGATGGAGCAGGGAAGGATGGATCAGGCAGTGGGATCAACACAGGATGAGCTGCCTGGCCATCACTGTCCCCAAAATCCAGCAGATCCTTGGGGTCCTCGGGCAGCCACCCCAACCCACCCACAGCTCGGGTGAATCTGAACAACAGAGGGAGCAGCTGGAGGCTCCACAGCCTTGGGAATCCGTACCTTGCCTCCTCTGGCTCCCAAATCTCCCTTGGCTCCACCCGGACCTCGGCAGCCCTGCGAGTGAAGGTTAAACTGAGAAACCCCTGTTGCAAGCTGGGATCTGATTCTGGCACCAAATAAAAGGACTTTTGCCCTGTTCCCATCAGGGTTTTCCTCTGGATTTTGGGCACTGGAATCATCTGCCCAGGGAGGTGGGGGATGTGTTTTTAAAAAGCCTGGATGTGGCACTCAGTGCCATGGTTTAGTTGATGAGGAGGTGTTAGGTTGGGTCATAGGTTGGACTTGCTGATCTCAAAGGTCTTTTCCAACCTGGTTCGGTGATTCTGTGTGGATGGGCCTTTCCCAGCTGGGAGTTGCTGGATCTGCTCTTCATGCTGGGGAGGCTCCAGGGTTTTGGGTTCAATCCCCACCAAAGCAACCCCAGCACCTCATGCCAGTCCCAGCTGCCTGCTGGTGGTGGCATCTCTGGCACCACCAAAACAATGACAAGTGTCTTATCCTTAAGGAACACTCCTGGGTTCCTTAACTCAGGCCAAACATTCCCACTTCCCTGGGCCTCCCCAAGGCAGCTGATCCCTCAGGACACTCTCGGGTCTAAAAGCTCCTCTGAGCCCAAGCTCAGCTCTGCCTTCTCAAACAACTCCAGCTGCCACCACATCAAGTCCAAAGAACATGGAGCTGCAGCTTTGGGCTGCTCTGCCACGGCTCTCCTGCATCCCAAGCAGGGATCCCACAGATGCCACCACTCACCCGCTCTCCTTGGGCACCTCTTGGACCTGGCAGGCCAAGAAAACCCTTCAGAGAGAGAGGGAATGTGAGTTACAGAAGAAAAACACAAAGGGAAGTATTGCACATGCTCCTGGAAACACCAACCCTCCCACAGGGATGGGGTGGGATGGGATGGGATGGGATGGGATGGGATGGTCAATGGGAGGCACCAGTTTGGCTCTGCTGAGATGCCACAGTGGGATTTCTTCCCCAAAAAGGGACCAGAAAATGCACAAACCCTCCCACGGCTGCCCCTAAGATGAGGATGAGGTCCTTGTTAGACTCCAAAATGCACCCCCCACATGCCACCCCCCCCTCCCTGACCCCATTCCACGCCCCAGCTCTCAGCTCTGTGAGTTGGGGACATGAGAAAAGGACATCTAGGCCAGGCAGGAGGGAGGTCAGGTGGCCCCAAGCCTTTGGAAAGGGCAGCCGAGCACCCAAACCCCCTGGGAAAAGGGAAGGGATGGGCAGGGCTGGGCCATCTCTGCTCAGAAATCCTTAGGGAAAGAATAAAGATCGAGGTCCCTGAAAGCAGGAGGGTCAGAGGAGCGTTGGGGATGAGGAGTGCGGCCACAGGGACGGGGCTGGCGTTTCCAACAGCCCCGCGGGAATCCAGGGAAACAGGAAATTCCCTGCAGGGTTTGTGGGGCTGTGAGGGGCAGGATGAGAGCACCCCACACCCAACCCCCCCCTTCCCATGGACTTACCCCAGGGCCCTCCTGTCCCGGCTGTCCCCTCACCCCAGGGGCACCATCTGTACCCTGCAGGAAGAATCCTGGAATCACAGACTGTCCTGAGCTGGAGGCACCCACCAGGATCATCCAGGGCAGCCCCAGCCCTGCACAGGCCCCCCAACAACCCCACCCTGGGCATCCCTGGCAGCGCTGCCCAAACGCTCCTGGAGCTCTGGCAGCCTCGGGGCCGTGCCCATTCCCTGGGGAGCCTGGGCAGTGCCCAGCACCCTCTGGGGGAAGAACCTTTCCCTGCTCTCAGCCTGAGCCTGCCCTGGCCCAGCTCCAGCCGCTCCCTGGGTGCTGTCCCTGTCCCAGAGCGAAGAGGGATCACATCAGAGCACCCAGCCCCTCCATGTCCCCTCCCCAGGGTGACCAGGGACCTCCAGGTGGCATTTGGGAGCTCTGCTGGACGTGCTGCCCCCTCTCCCCTCCAAAAACAGGGACGAGGACCCCCTCAACCCCACAGCTCAGGGAAATCCCTCAAACCTGGCCTTCATCCCCACCAAGGCCCAGAAAAACGCTCTCACCGTGTCTCCTTTGGGACCAGTGGATCCCTCCAGCCCTGCTGGACCCTGGCAAAAGCAAAGGCAGGGGATGTTGGGAAGAACAGGGATGTGGCTCCCTGTCCTGCTCCGGGGGTGAGACCCCAGCCCACAGGAACCTGCCCAGCCCCCCAGGAGCTGCCTCACACCTCAGGGACCCTGTCCCCAGCAGGTCACCCTTTGTCCCCTGTACCCTCCCCACCCACCCACACCTGGGGGGCCACGAGGACCCCCAAGGTGGAGGATTTCATGTCCACTTCCAAAGCATACGGGGGGCAAATCCCAGCAGCTCCTGGAAGAGAACTGGGGGGGATCCACCCACACCAGGACAGCCCCCACTCACCTGAGAGCCCCTGGGGCCAGGGGGGCCACGCCTGCCCTGCAAGCCCTGGGGTCCCTGCAGAGGGGGGGACACGGAGCTGCCATTAGGATCAAAGCAGGGCAAAGCCTCTCCCGGGAATTCCCAACCTCCGAGGAGCTCCAGAGTTCCCAGCTGTGTGGCACACTAAAGGGTACAGGAAGGATTCCCACCCCCGTCCCAGCCCCTCTGCAGCTTTTGGGGTGTGTTGGGATCATTCTCACCCCTGTCCCAGCCCCTTTGCAGCTTTTGGGGTGCACTGGGATCATTCCCACCCCTGTTCCAGCCCCTCTGCAGCTTTTGGGGTGCATTGGGATCATTCCCACCCCCGTCCCAGCCCCTCTGCAGCTTTTGGGGTGCACTGGGATCATTCCCACCCCCACCCCAGCCCCTCTGCAGCTTTTGGGGTGCATTGGGATCATTCCCACCCCCGTCCCAGCCCCTCTGCAGCTTTTGGGGTGCGTTGGGATCACATCCCAGCTGGAGGAGACCACTCCAGGCTGGGTGAGCCTGGGGACACCCCCCATCCCAGGACATCTCATCCCTGGGATCACCCACCTTGGGGCCGCGGGGGCCGGGCATCCCAGCAGGGCCCATTTCCCCCTGCGGAGAGAGCAGGGAAGGGCCGGGGTGAGCACAGCAACAGGAAAATCCCAAATCCCAAAGGATGGGGACCGGGACAGACCCACCTGTGAGCCGTTGATGCCTCGGCATCCCACAGATCCCGGCTGGCCCGGCTCTCCCTGCAAGGCAAGACCCTGCTCAGCCCTACAGCCCCCACAGGGCAGGTGGGATGGGGACCCCGGGCATGTCCCCCATGGGCTACTGGGGATGCTGGGGGGGCTTTACTGGTGAGGTTTAACACCACTGGTCCTTCTGCAATTCCTCCCCCCGCTACCACGATGATTTTAACCAAATGTGGTGTTTTTAGCTGTAAATTAGAGCAAGAGATGAATGGCAAGGACAAGGTGCTGCTCTGGGCAGCAGCAGCTCCACTGCCTGAAATTCCATCTGTACCAAAGCCCTGGGACTCACCATGGGACCAGCAGGGCCCGGGGGACCCACGGAGCCACCTTCTCCCTGCAGCAGGAGAGAGAAAAACGCCATTTGTTTGCTTTGATGCTCTCCTTCATCCCAAATCCCCCTTTTTCTTCACATCGTTTCCCACATTCCTTCACACCAGCTGCTTGATGCCCCCTCGCACAGTTGCTGCCCAACCCCAGCTCCCGGACTCCTTTCACATTGGAAAATACATCCATTCACCACCAAACCACTTCAATTTTCCTTTTAAATCCTTTCCCAACCCTTTCCTGGACAGGATGGCTCCCAGTGATGTGGGAGCACTGAGCTCTCCATGTGCTGAGAGCAACCTGGAAAATCCAGGTGCTGCCAGCCTGGGATTCATCCTCCTCCAGGCTAAAATAAATCCCAAAGTTCTCTGGAAAAGCTCATTTCTCTTCATTTCTCTTCATTTTTCTTCCTTTCTCTTCAATTCGCTTCATTTTTATTCATTTCTCTTCATTTCTCCTCATTTTCAGCCAGAACAGGGATGGAAAAGTCCCTGTGGGAACTGCTGGAGGCAAGGCCCCAACGTGCCTGGATGCAAATCCCTGCTCAGACCCTTCTTTCCCAGTGGGAATCCCCAGCTCCTGCACCCCTCCAGAGAGGAGAGGTGACACTAAAACCACTCACCTCTGGCCCTGCAGGGCCCTGGAAGCCCAGGACACCCTTCAGCCCCATCATTCCCTGGAAAAGAAGCCGGGAATGAGGTGTCAGCACCCTGAGGTGGCACTGCCTTTGTCCCCTCCCTCACAGGAGGGGCAGGGACAACACAGAGACCATGAGGGCTTCGCTGAAGGCAGGAGAAGGTGGGCTGGAGCTTGAGGACATGGCAGAGAGGGACAGGGGATGGAAGGAGGGGTGTGAGACACCCCCAGCTCCCCAGGGAACTCACCTGGAGCCCAGCAGGACCTGGCAGCCCATCCTCACCCTTCACCCCCTGGAAAAGCCAAGAGCAGCCTGAGTGATGGAGGAGGAGAGCAGGACCTGGGGGGCTGTGGCAGGGAAGGAGAGACCCCTGTGCACCCTGGCAGGGCTGTGAGGGGCAGGGACAGCCACCCTCACCTTCACTCCCTTCTCTCCTTTGTCCCCAGCTGGGCCAGGGTCTCCCAGGAAACCCTGAAATGGAACGACGAGGATGAAACGGGACCGTGAGGAGTTCGAACATGGCTGGTGGGCCTCAAGGGACACAGTGAGGGTGGGACAGGAGGATGGGGACCCTCGAGGTTGTGCTAAATGGGGCAGGCCCAGAGGCAAAGGTCCCCAGCACGGTGTCACCTCCCTGCAGCTCCTGGTGCCCTGTGTCACCCACAGTGCTGACACAGGGCTGGCACAGGGCTGGCACAGGCAGGAGGGGACAAAGCGTGGCCCAGACTGGTATCTGATAACCCACGGGGGACTGCTGCTTCAGAAAGAAGAAATTAGGTCTCAACCCCCTCCCAGGACGATCAGGCCTTGGAGGAGCCCAAAAAATCTCCTGGGCAGCTCTGAAAATGTTGGCCTTAAGGGGGAAAATTGAAAAAATTAAAGGGTGACAAACCACCAGCATTCACTTTTTTATGGACATTTTCCATCCTGGCTGAGCCTGGGGAGCAGCGGCAGCACCAGGTGCTGGTGTGGTCCCAGTGAAACCAGTAAGGAAAGGTGTTGGTGTTTGGCACCAGGAGCACGTGCTGGGGCTGGGGCTGGAACTGCTGGAAAAACCAGGTGCTGCCAGCCTGGGATTCATCCTCCTCCAGGCTAAAATAAATCCCAAAGTGCTCTGGAAAAGCTCATTTCTCTTCATGTCTCTTCAATTCGCTTCATTTCTCCTCATTTCTCCTCACTCCCAGCCAGAACAGGGATGGAAAAGTCCCTGTGGGAAATGCTGGAGGCAAGGCCCCAACGTGCCTGGACACAAATCCGTGCTCAGACCCCTCTTCCCAGTGGGAATCCCCGGCTCCTGCACCCCTCCAAGGAGGGTGGGTGAGGTTGGCACCTCATCATGCCGATGCCCATGCAAGCCAGAGCCAACTCACCTCTTCTCCCTTGTCCCCAGCCAGCCCTCGGTCACCCTGGAAGCCCTGGAGGCCCTGGGAAGAGGGAGGAAGGAGCAGAGCAGGCACTGAGGGGCTGCCCAGTGTCCACCCACGTCCACCCCATTCCCCAGCAGCTGCTGAGATCCCCAAACTTTTCAGCACCATCAGTCCCTGTCCTCTAAACGCCCCTGAGAAAACTCCCATGCCCAGGGGTGTGTCCTGTAATCCCCAGGGATTGCTGCCAGGGGTCTGGAAAAGGGCAGGGACCAAGGAAGCAGATTCCTGGATTGAACACTACCCAGGCATTCCTCAGTCACTCTCATTTTTTGGTCACCCTCCAAGTTTTGAGCCCTGAAGGGCTTGGAGCACCCTGGGATAGTGGAAGGTGTCCTGCCCATGGCATAGAGTGGAATGAGATGGGATTTAAGGTCCCTTCCAACCCAAGCCATTCCATGATTTGCAGTTGTTCTGCATGAGGAGGTGCAGGTGCAGCAGCCCAGCCCTCGTGCTCGGACCCACCACAGTCCCAGAGCTGCAGCTCGGGTTATCCCAGCCCCTTAATGAACATTTGGGATGCCCCACAACCCTTTTATTCCTGGGAAACCTAATCCAGGAGGAGGAATATTCCAAAGGAGGCAAGAGAAGGAGAAACAGCTTTAGGAGCTCCCTGTCTCCTGCCCGGGGTTTGGAGCTCCAGCTTCCCCCTGATCCTGAGCATTCCCTGCCCATGGCTCACCTGCTCCCCTGGCAGCCCCCACGGCCCAGGTTTGCCATCCAAGCCAGGGAAACCATCGGAGCCGGGGTATCCCACACGTCCTGGCAAGCCCTGGAGCCCAGGTTCCCCCTGGGGAGGAAAATCCAAGCACAGAAAATGAAAAACTCCACGTGAGGAAAGCAGCAAATGAAACACTGAGCTCTGCCTGATTCTGGAGCTGGGGAAAAGCTTCCTGCACCCAGGGGCTGCAAGCGTTGGGCACTGGGATCTTTGCAGGTTCTCCACCAAAACCCTGGGATAGCTGGAACCAGGGGTGTGCAGGAGGAAGCAACAGGGAGGGCAGGGAAGAAGCGATGCAGTGAGAGAAGGTCGAGTGAAAGCCTCCTGCATCGGACCCACCACAATCCCAGAGCTCCAGCTCGGGTTATCCCAGCCCCTTAATGCACGTCTGGGATGTCCCACAAGCCTTTTATTCCCGGGAAACCTAAACCTCGAGGCACTAATCCAGGAGGAGGGATATTCTAAAGGAGGCAAGAGAAGGAGAAACAGCTTTAGGAGCCTCCTGCTCCTTGGCTCGAAGCTGTTCCTGGTCCTTTCCCACGTGCAGGAGTCAGAGCAGATCCATCTCAGGATCCATCTCAGGATCCATCTCCAGCTAAAGCTTTGGGGCAGCTTTTCCTTCCCCCTGAGCTCAGCGAAATCCTGAATCTGGGCAGGTTAAAGAGGAGTGTGGAGCAAAGCTCCAGCCATGCTGGCACAGCGGGACCTTGCTCTCCTTTCCTTGTACCCACAGGGCACCTGAACCCCACAGGGAGCCGAGCAGGGCAGTCCCAGGGGAGATGGGGTCCCATGAGGGAACAGCTGCTCCCACAGCAGAGCTCACCCATCCCATCCAGAGCTGGGGTGACAGAAGGACTCTGGGACAGCTCTTTTGGGACAGCTGCCCGGGAGGGCATCACCTGGAGGGGTGCAGCACCCAAAGGGGCCATGCTGAGCTGTGACTGAGCCACCCCTGGAGCAGCAGCAGGGGAAGGACCCTCTGTGCCACCACCCCTGCCTGGGAGGGGACCCGGGCATCGATCCCACACCTTCAAACCAAGCCCACCATTCCCAAACTGTCCCCAGCCCTGTCACGACTCTCCCTCTCCCAGCCAGGGGCTGATCCAAGAGGGGCAGGGTCCCTGAGGGTCCCAGGACAGCCCTGAGGGTGCACTCAGCCTCTCCAAAGTGTCCCCACTCACCGTGTACCCCCGCTGGCCTTTCTCCCCCGGCTCTCCCGGTGCTCCGCAGGGTCCCTGCGCACAAACAGGGATTGAGTCACCCGAGGTGTCCCCAGATCCTGCCCCGAGCCCTGGGGAGGCTGTGGGGACAAGCAGCAATGCCCAGAGGTGACCTTGGGAAGGGCAGAGTGGGATCATTCGCATCCCTGGCACCCCAACCCTGCCTACCATGGTGGGGTCTGTGCCCAGGGCAGGTTTGGAGTTGGGAGCAGATCCATTTTCCCACTGCTTTGGTTCCTGATGGGATGTCAGGACAGGGAGTTTTGCCTTCCTTCCCTTTGCCTCATGGCCAGATGTGGGGGAAGCATCACCCAGCAATGCCAGGGTGGTGGGTATGGGGCTGAGACCCCCCAGCACGGGCTGGCCCCACACAAATCTTTCCCCAGCCTCTCCCTGCCTTGTTTTTGTGCCTCTCAGAGGGATCCACGTGGTCCCTTCTCCAAAAACAAGGCTGGAAGCTGATGCCTCAGGGAAGGAAGCCAGCCCTGCTCAGCTGGCACAGACAGAGGGGCTGAGAGTTGGATATCAAACATCCCAGGTTTCAGTGGGAAGCACACAAGAAATCCATTAGGCTGCTTTGAAACCCAATCCCGAAGTCCTTAATTACAGCACAGCCCAAGTGCTTGGGGACATCGACCCTAAAAGTGTCCCCAGGGCAGCAAGGCCACCGAGGGGACAGCAGGGCTTTTGTACTTACAGGTGCTCCTGTTCTCCCGGGATGTCCTGGGGGCCCAGGAGCTCCAGGTTTTCTCTGGATTCAAAAGAAAAACATTGGAAAAACCCATGAAGTGCTTGGAGCAGGGAAAATTCAACTGCCAACAAGGAAAAACCCAAACCCAAAGTGACTGAAGCGGCACTCACCGGCCAGCCCGCGTGCAGGAGTTGGTAAAATGATGATTGCTGAAAGAAAAGTGAGGAGGGGAAAAAGCAAAAGGTGAAAAAAAATAATCCCAAATCCCTTTTGGCTGGATTTAAAGTCTTTCTCCTCGTTTTGGGAAGATGCAGCAATGAACCACTCGTTTAATTCATTTATTTATTTCATGCTCTGGGCCAGCAAGGCACGGGAGGAAGGATAATCTGAGGATAGCGTGTGGGAAATAAGGAATTATTTCATCAGCAGATTAAGCAGACCTAATTCTCCTGGGATTTGGTGCAATTCAGCTCCTCCACGGATGCCCTGCAGCCCTGGGACACCAGAAATGTTTGGAATATGGAAAAGTAAGAGTGGTGAGCACAGGGACCGTCAGAGTTTGGCCTAAAATCAGCTGTTTTGACCCCGCAGTTTCCTCCAGGTTGGGAATCTCCTTCAGCCTCTGGAAAACCCAGAGGAGCAGATGCCCCGCAGGCTTTCCCCTCGCTGCTCCCAGCAGCCAAATCTTGGATGCACTTCCAATTTTTTCCAAGCCCAGATGACCACAGAGAGGGGAAGACCCACCCGAAAGGCCCAGGGTGGATTAATCCCCCCCCAGCCACAGCTAATCCCATTGTGTTTCCAAACCAGCATAAAGGTCCTAAAACCTCCTGGTGCATCCTCCTCTCCAAGCTGGGTTTTCCCAAGTTTTTGGAGATGTCCAGGAGATACAATGTCCATCTCCAGCTACCAGCAGCACAGGAGGCAAACCCCATCTTTCCTCCTCCTCCTTCCCATGGTGAGCCCAGACCCGTGGTCCAGGCAGCTCCTCCAAATCCTGGCTGGCACCAGAGGCTAAGAAATCCCCCTCCTTATCCATCACCCCAATCCCAGGCAGCTGGAGGGGCAGGATTCACTCTGTGCTCCCCAATTTCAGCCTCAAGGACACCAGGAAACTCCTCCTGTCCCCTGCTCCAAGGATCTGCCCCCCAACTGCAGTGGGGAGAGAGGGCAAAAGCCAAGGAACTCTTGAAGGGAAAGAAACACAGAGCTTTGAGCAGATGGGAATATTCCCAGCAGTGACCAGGACTCTCAGAGGCAGATGATGGATGGAATCCCTGCTCCTTTCAAGCTGATCCCAAATTGATTTCCATGTCCCTCCTGTCCAGCCAGTTCTCATTTCCCCCAAAATCCGCTCCCAAAACCTTTCAGGAGGAGGTTGGAGCAGGGCCAACGCTTTTGCCTTGTCTCAGGAATCAGTGAACTCCGATTCACTCAGGACAGGATATTATTTCATCCAAGCTCTTAACAAGGGGGAAGAAAAAATCCCACGTGAGACACGGCCTCGGATTTCGGAGCACCAGATGCCAAGGACAGGGGAGAGCAGTTAATTGGCTCTGCAATTCCAGCAGGAAACAGTCGGAGCTCCGGGAAGGGGGAGCAGCACAAGGGGAGGGGATGGAGGATGGGAGCAGCGGCCCTGGGGATCTGTGCTCCCGGAAACCTCCAGCCTGGGAGCAGAGCAGAGGGAGCCCTTCCAGCAGCCCTGGGGGCAGCTCTGGCTGCCCAACCTGTGCCACCCTCTGTAGTCACCCCACGGTCACCCCATCCTGCCCCATGGCCACCCCATCTTGTGCCACCCTCTGCAGTCACCCCATGGCCATCCTCAAACCTGTGCCACCTTCTGCAGTCACCCCGTGGCCACCCTCACCCTGTGCCACCTTCTGTAGTCACCCCATGGCCATCCTCACCCTGTGCCACCCTCTGCAGTCACCCTGTGGCCATCCTCACCCTGTGCCACCCTCTGCAGTCACCTCATGGCCACCCCAAACCTGTGCCACCCTCTGTAGTCACCCCATGGCAACCTCAAACCTGTGCCACCCTCTACAGTCACCCCGTGGCCATCCTCACCCTGTGCCACCCTCTGTAGTCACCCCATGGCCACCCTCACCCTGTGCCACCCTCTGTAGTCACTCCATGGCCACCCTCACCCTGTGCCACCCTCTGTAGTCACTCCATGGCCACCCTCACCCTGTGCCACCCTCTGCAGTCACCCCGTGGCCATCCTCACCCTGTGCCACCCTCTGCAGTCACCCCGTGGCCACCCTCACCCTGTGCCACCCTCTGCAGTCACCTCATGGCCACCCCAAACCTGTGCCACCCTCTGCAGTCACTCCATGGCCACCCTCACCCTGTGCCACCCTCTGCAGTCACCTCATGGCCATCCTCACCGTGTGCCACCCTCTGTAGTCACCCCATGGCCATCCTCACCCTGTGCCACCTTCTGTGGTCACTCCATGGCCACCCTCAAACCTGTGCCACCCTCTGCAGTCACCCCGTGGCCATCCTCACCCTGTGCCACCTTCTGTAGTCACTCCATGGCCACCCTCACCCTGTGCCACCCTCTGCAGTCACCCCGTGGCCACCCTCACCCTGTGCCACCCTCTGCAGTCACCCCATGGCAACCTCAAACCTGTGCCACCCTCTGCAGTCACCCCGTGGCCATCCTCACCCTGTGCCACTCTCTGTAGTCACCCCATGGCCACCCTCACCCTGTGCCACCCTCTGCAGTCACTCCATGGCCACCCTCACCCTGTGCCACTCTCTGTAGTCACCCCATGGCCACCCCAAACCTGTGCCACCCTCTGTGGTCACCCCATGGCCATCCTCACCCTGTGCCACTCTCTGCAGTCACCCCACGGCCATACCCACCTGTGCCATGCACTCCAGTCACTCCATAACCACCCCCCAGGGCACATGCCAACCCTGCAGTAGTAGCACATCCCTAAAAGTTCCCTCTTTTTCCCTTTCTTTCCCCCCGAGGTTCCCAGGAACCATTCCCTGCTTTTACAGGCATTGGGATGGATGCAAGGGAAGGACTCTGGTGCTGCAGGTTAAGTTCTCCCATAACTGTGGGAGCTCCAGTTCTCCTTCCCAGGATTCTGGGACTTCCCCACTGCTGAATCAATTCCAGAACAAGCCAGCAGCAGTTCCTGCCCCTCCAGCCACTCCGAGACAACTTCTTGGCAAAGCCAACATCTGTCAGCACGTCGGGAACAAAAGCACAGGGCAGGGGCTCGGGCTGGAATCACAGCGGCCTTGAGTGGCTTTTCCTTAATTCCCATCGACAACAAAGGGTTTTTTCATGGGAAGTGAGCGGGAGAGGCTGCTGAGCACCACAACAGCCACAGCTGCTCTGGGACAGTCACCACATCCCTTGTTTTCCCAGCCCATCCTCCTGCAGTGTCCCTGAGCCTCAGGGGTGGCTTCCCTGCCCTGCATTTCCAAAGGCTGAGCCAACAACAGACCCCAGGATACCCCAAATCCCCCAAACCATGGGGATCCGCTCATGGGAGCCCCAAAGCACGGCGCTGTGGGGCTGCAGGCACAGCCAGCCCCGTCCCCAGAGCAGCCAGAGTCCCAGCCCGGCCTTATCTCAGCAGAGATTAGCAAATCCCAGCCCAGGGCTTTGCGCTTTCCTGCTGCCGCCGGCGGCACCGCCGGGGTCATGGGGCCACAGACACAATGGCCCTGCGTGGCTTTGGGGTGGCCCACAGCCCCCTGGCAGACATTGCCTTCCCCTGGAGATGGCACCAGGCCAGCCCTGCTGGGACCAGGGCCAGCACCAGGGCCCAGGGGAGCAGGGCCTGTACTCAGAGCCTAAGGGACAAAGGCCAGCACCAGAGCCTAAGGGACAAAGGCCTGCACCAGAGCCTAAGGGACAAGGGCCAGCACCAGAGCCTAAGGGACAAAGGCCAGCACCAGAGCCTAAGGGACAAAGGCCTGCACCAGAGCCTAAGGGACAAGGGCCAGCACCAGAGCCTAAGGGACAAGGGCCTGCACCAGAGCCTAAGGGACAAGGGCCAGCACTCAGAGCCTAAGGGACAAAGGCCAGCACTCAGAGCCTAAGGGACAAAGGCCAGCACCAGAGCCTAAGGGACAAAGGCCAGCACTCAGAGCCTAAGGGACAAGGGCCAGCACCAGAGCCTAAGGGACAAAGGCCTGCACCAGAGCCTAAGGGACAAGGGCCAGCACTCAGAGCCTAAGGGACAAGGGCCAGCACCAGAGCCTAAGGGAAAAAGGCCAGCACTCAGAGCCTAAGGGACAAGGGCCAGCACCAGAGCCTAAGGGACAAAGGCCTGCACCAGAGCCTAAGGGACAAGGGCCAGCACTCAGAGCCTAAGGGACAAGGGCCAGCACCAGAGCCTAAGGGAAAAAGGCCAGCACTCAGAGCCTAAGGGACAAAAGCCAGCACTCAGAGCCTAAGGGACAAGGGCCAGCACCAGAGCCTAAGGGACAAAGGCCAGCACCAGAGCCTAAGGGACAAAGGCCTGTACTCAGAGCCTAAGGGACAAAAGCCAGCACTCAGAGCCTAAGGGACAAAGGCCTGCACCAGAGCCTAAGGGACAAAGGCCTGCACCAGAGCCTAAGGGACAAAGGCCAGCACCAGGGCCCAGGGGGCAAGGGCCAGCACCAGAGCCTAAGGGACAAAGGCCAGCACCAGAGCCTGGGGTACAAGAGACAGCACTCAGGGCCCAGGGGACAAGGACCAGCACCAGGGCTCTCAGCCAGGATGCAGCAGCTCTCCAACTTCAGCTTCCCAAGCACAGACAGGACATGCTGCCTCCAGCATTCCGAAGTGGGGACACCAAGGAATTCCCGGCCTGTAGGCGTGAGTGTTTCTGCCTGCAGGAAAACAAAGCTTAAGGTCTCTTTCCAACCGCAGGCAGGGGGAGAATAAAGGGAATTGTGACTGCAGAGCAAAGTGCTGGAAGCATGGCCTGAGAGCAGGAATTGGTGAGAGAGGGGTCTGCCCTGGGTGGGAGGAGATCCCTACCATGGAGATATCCAGCTCCCTTTTATCCCTGTTTATTCCTGCACACACTGTGTGCCTGGGATGGATCCTGTGAGCGCTGGGAGCTGCACAGCTCCTGCCCTGGAGCAGCAGAATGGCAGAACACAGAGGTTCTCCAGGTCAACCAAGACTTCTCCCAATGACCAGCAGGAATCTGATCTCTGCTTTGATCCAATCCAAGCCAAACCCACAAAGGTCTGGCCCAAGGACTCCCAGCAGGTCAATCCAAGCTCAGATCGAAACCATGACCATCCTCCTCCTCCTCCTCCAGCACCATCCCTGCCCCAGGTGTGCTGTGCTGGCAGAGAAGAGATCCTCCTGCTGCATCCTCTCCCCAGAATTCCTGGCATTTCCCCTGGAGCAGAGGATGCAATGATGGCTCTTCACCAATGAATGAGCTGTGGAGAACTCAAATATCCCACCCAAGGTCACTGGAGCTCTTGGAGAGCTGCAGTGTGGAGCTCACACCAGCCCAGTGCTCTGCCCCTGAAGCCACTGATGCCATCGTGCCACACTGCAGGGACCAGAGGGACAACAGAGCCCCAAAAAGCAGAGAGCATTCCCAGCCCCAGGAAAAGTGCTGGGGCACTTAGAAACCCAAGTCCTTCAGCTACTGCCCTGCCCAGATCACTCCAGGCTCCACAGGGAGTTTAAGCTTAATCACAGCAGAGGCTGCGCTGTGAGGAGTTGGGAACTCTTGATGAGCCTGGCTGGGTTGTTCAGTGAGTTTGGGAGTCATCCCATGGAGTTTTCCAGCTATGCAGTGCCTGAGGCACTCCTGCCTCCCCACAGATCCTGCTCCAGTGGATCAGGTGAGAAAAGGTCTCAGCAAGAGCTGGATGGGCACAAACCCTGCGAGCCACAGGCTGGGACAAGGTGGGAAACAGGAGAGAGGCTTTGTAATCAGAGCAGGAAAAGGGCAGCTCGTGCATGACTTGGATCTTCCTTGGGCCCTGTCCCAGGGGGGTGATGGATGGACCATGGGGGCCAAGATGTCCTGGTCAGTCACAGGGGACAGAGCACACTCTGATCCCATTCCACCCACACAGCCACCCCCAGTGAGCTGCACCTCTCTCCTTGGCATCTCCCCTCATCTCCCACCCAACAGTGAGGAAACTCAGCCATGGCAAACCCTTCCTCCCATCCCATCCCATCCCATCCCATCCCATCCCATCCCATCCCATCCCATCCCATCCCATCCCATCCCATCCCATCCCCACAGAGCAGAGGGATGCAGGGAGCTGCTGGGGAGGTGTGAGTGGAGCACTTGCCCCCTGTGGCTGGAACTCACTGTGAACAACTGCCAGTCCTCCCTGGAGTTCCTCCAGAGGACGACGGTGGGGACACCGGGGATGCCAGCGGGGCCAGGGTCACCTGGGGGGCCCGTCCGCCCCATGGCTCCAGGGTATCCCTGCGGAGACAAGGGCAGCTCCTTAAAACCTGTGGGGATTTAGGACCCAGCACAGGCTGGACCCGGGCTCTGACTCAGAGCCCTGTCAGGGTCTGGGCAGGGAGGGCAGCCTGGGTCCAACCAGTGCAGGGCTGAAGGACAAATGTCCCTGCAAGATGATTTCACGGATATGAAATGGGTTTAGGCTTTGGGACACACCAGTGTCCCTCCTCCAGGTGACCTGAGCTGAAGCTGCTCCATGTCCCAGCTCTGCTGCCTTTGCAGAGCCACTGAGTGGCTCAGAGGAAAGAGAGCAGCTTGTCCAGGCACATCAGTCACAGAGTCCCAAGATATCCTGAGCTGGAAGGGACCCACAGGGATCATCCTGTCCAATTCCAGCACAGACCCCCCAACAGCCCCACCCTGGGCATCCCTGGCAGCGCTGTCCAAACGCTCCTGGAGCTCTGGCAGCCTCGGGGCCGTGCCCATTCCCTGGGGAGCCTGGGCAGTGCCCAGCACCCTCTGGGGGAAGAACCTTTCCCTGCTCTCAGCCTGACCCTGCCCTGGCCCAGCTCCAGCCGCTCCCTGGGTGCTGTCCCTGTCCCAGGAGCAGAGATCGGAGCTGCCCCTCGGGAGGAGCTGCAGCCCCCGGGGAGCTCTGCCCTCAGTCTGCTCCAGCTGAACAATCCCAGTGCCCTCAGCTGCTCCTCACGGGCCCCTCCAGACCCTTCCCCATCCCCGTGTCCCTCCTCTGAATGCTCTCTAATAACTCAATGTCCTTTTGTATATTGTGGTGCCCAAAACTGCCCCAGAACTTGAGGTGAAATCCTAAGCCTGGGCTTAAAGTGCTCACTAAACCCAGTTCCTTCCTCTTCCAAACCCATAGACAAGGCCCCCACCCTGCCAGGAGCTCCCACTGCCCTCTGGATGAAAAACCCCCAAACCAACCCAAACTGTCAGTGGTGTTTGCCCCAGACCCTACACCCCATACTGGACACTCACTGGATACTCACTTTGTCTCCTTTGGGCCCCACCAGTCCTCGTCTGCCAGGACAGCCCTGAAAGGCAAAGGAGAAGAGCTGTGACCCCAAAGGGGAGATCCCACAGTGACCGAGTGACCAGGGCCACAGCCCCAGGCAAGCAGGGACTGAAATGGTGGATTCAGAGCAAACCAGCAGCTTCAACCTCTGAGAAACACCCCAAAAACCAGTGTGGGGTGGGAAGAGCCCCCTGGTTTGGCTGCTCCTGCTCAGGCACCACAGAAACACCCCAGAGCAGGCAGGGGAGTAGGAGAACATCTCCTGACACCTGGGGAGGAAAGGCAGCATATTAGGGAATAAAAAATCCCCTAAAATTGAATCATATTCACACTCCAATAGGAGTTTGGACAAGGACACAAATATCAGCTGCTTTTAACTGCTGGAAGATGTGATCTGGGCAAAAATGCACATTTTGGTCACGGGCTGACCCCACTTTGGGGCTTACCAAGGCACCTCTGTGGGCAGAAACAGCCAGCTGGGAGAGCCTGGCTTTTTGGGATGACAACAATTCCCTGGAAGGTGTTACCTGACAGCCTCTGCCTGCCTCTGCTGCCGAGCTGCAGCTCTGACAGCTTCAATCCCAGACACAGCTTTGTTCTGAGCCTGCAGAGCACCAGGTCTGACCCCACAGAGCTCCCCCATGGCTCCGTTCCCTCTCCCGGGGGCCCCAGAGCCCCCCTGCCCTCCGCCCTTGGGAGCAGCAGCAGGACAGCAGCAGGGAAAGCTGCCAGGCTGGGGACATATTTGGGCCAAAATAATGGCTCTGGCCATGCCTGGCATGTGCCACCACTGAGCTTCAGTCCTGCACAGAATCCTAAACTGGTTTGGGCTGGAGGGACCTTCAATCCCATCCCATCCAGCCCCTGCCATGGGCAGGGACACCTCCCACTGTCCCAGGCTGCTCCAAGCCCCAATGTCCAGCCTGGCCTTGGGCACTGCCAGGGATCCAGGGGCAGCCACAGCTGCTCTGGGCACCCTGTGCCAGGGCCTGCCCACCCTCAGAGAAAAGATGTTTTCCCCATATCCCATCTAAACCTGCTCTTTCTCCATGTGAAGCCCTTCCTCATGCCCTTTCCTTGTAGGAAGCCCTTCTCCATCTTTCCCATCAGCTCCCTACCCCCTAAAGCTGGGATGGAGCTCGGGTACCGGTGTTTCCACCCAGGATACTCAGGACCAAGGACACAAATCCCATTTCCAGGCTTTCTCCAGGACAGGAAAGCAGCTCCCCCCAAGGCTGGGTCCCTCCTGACAGCAGGGCTGTCAAACGTCGTGACGTTTCCTCTTCTCCTGGGATTTTTTCAGCCTCCAGCATCTGTTCCTTTTGCCTTTTTCTTCTATTTTTGCAGGCAAGAGCTGCAGCAGCAAGGAGGTGGCTTGAAGGGGGAGTTAGAAGTCCTAAATTTATCCCAAGGCTGGCTCAGGGATGATGGATTTAGTGCCAGGTCCCTCAGACACGGCCATGGAAAGGGCCCTGCAGGAGCCCCCTGAGCCCCGGGGCAGAGCCCACAACTTCCACAGGGAGGGAAGGAAAAGGGAAGAGAAGGTGCCCAGGGTCACTTCTGGCAGTGGGGAAATGAAATAAAATAAAATTTTCTAGAGGAATCATTAAGAAAATACAAATAAATTAGGGAAATCATTTTGGTAGAATGAATAAACAGAAAAATATTTTAAAACATTTTTCAGCTGCTCCTCAACAAAGACTCCTCTGAAACTTTTTCTATTTCAGGTTTACCTTTTGTTTTTATTTTCCTTTTCTCCTCAATGAAGACTTGGCTCCTCTAAAGCTTCTTCTATTTCAAGTTTACCTTTTTTTTTTCAATTTTCCCTTTTTCATCCTCAATGAAGATGTGACTCCTCCAAAGCTTTCTCTAGTCTAAGTTTACCTTCTTTTTTTCCCCTAAATTCCCTTTTTTCATCCTCTACAACAACTGAATGACTTGAAAAACACTCAGAATGTATTACAAGATAAATCCAGTGCTCTGCTTTGAACCAGGCATCAATTTGGGGGTGAAGAAGCCAAAAGCAGCGATGCCAGTGGGGTCCATGGGTGGATGGCAGGGGTTTTGTGTGGGGTCTGGGGTTGGAGGGAATAGCTTGGTCCCCTCTGATCCCCTCAGCCTGACTCTGGGCAGGACCAGGGTGAAATAAAAGTGAAAAAAAAAAAATAAAAGTGAAAAAACAAAGTTTGATGGAATTATTTGAGACCCTCTCTAGAGCAAGGAGGACAAGGGAATCGTCTTCTCTCCAGTTTTCAGTGAGGTTTCCTCAGTGACATCCAAAAATCTTCTCCCAGTGTCAGTGCACAGCCCCACTGTGCCTGCATGGGGAGGGCTCCCCAGCCTGGAGGTTTCCCACGCTGGAGAAGGTCCCCCCCATCCTAGAGAAGGTTCTCCACCCTGAAGATCGTTCCCCACCCTGGAGAAGCTTTCCCATCCTGAAGAAAGTTTCCCATCCTGGACAAGGTTCCTCACCCTGGAGAAGCTTTCCTATCCTGGAGAAAGTTCCCCATCCTGAAGATGGTTTCCCACTCTGGAGATGGTTTCCCCATCCTGGAGAAGGTTCCTCACCCTGAAGATGGTTCCCCATCCTGGAGAAGCTTTCCCATCCTGGACAAGGTTCCCCATCCTGGAGAAGCTTTCCCATCCTGGACAAGGTTCCCCATCCTGGAGAAGCTTTCCCACTCCAGAGGTTTCCCACCCTGGAGCAGCTTTCCCTGTGCTGTTTCCCCCATCTCAGCAGCTTTTCCCCACCACCCACCCCCTCCTGCCCCTTCTCCACTCACCGGCAGCCCCGGCGGTCCCGGCAGCCCCGGCGGTCCCGGCTTCACACGGCCCTGGTGTCCACGTGCCACCCACAATCCGGGATGTCCTGCTCCGAGAGGATTCTCTGGGACACCCACCACTTCTCCTGCCCTCAAGGGACCTTTGGGGACGTTTCCTTTGGGAGCAGCCCCCTGATGAGGCGATGAGGACACCTTGGGGAAGGGGTCCAGGCGAGGTTTGCCGGGCGGGAGCCGCCGCCGCGTACCCGCGTCCCCCGCCAGCTTCTCGGTGGTGACGTTCTCCTGCCGGGGGTCAGAGCCACGCTCCTTCTTGGCTGCTTGGGGGGGTTTGATGGAGGCTCCTGGGTGGGTGAAGCACTGTCAGATTCCCAGAAATCGGGATGGAGAAAAGGAGGAAAATTGTGGACTCACCGGAGCTTCTCCTGAGCGCTGGCCTGCCAGGGCCGGTGATTTTGTTGTAGGTGGAGTTCAGCAGCTCAAAGCCTTCATCCTCAATGGAAAGGCTGCCCTCTTCCTCCTCCTCCTCCTCAGCTGGTGGCACCTTGTGAGCAGAGAGGGAAGCCAGGGCGCTCCCATCAGGCTGGAGGTTGAGTGTCCCCTGGGCATCCTCCCACGGCCAAGGTGGCCCCAGGGTCAAATCTGAACTGCTGAGTCTGGAGTCCTGAAAAAGAAGAAGGCAAAAAGATGAAGTTTGAAGGGTTCACTTATTTTTTTTCCCTCTTTGCTGCTCAATGGACTGCCCAGGGAGGTGGTAGAGTCACCATCCCTGGGAGTATCCAAGGAATGACTGGATGTGGCACTCAGTGCTCTGGTCTGAGTGACAAGGTGGTCACAGGTTGGACTTGATGACCTTGGAGGGCATTTCCAACCTTAATGACTCTGTAATTCCTAATTTCCCACATGCAGGAATGCTGCTGGGGGGATGAAGCAGGGCACAGCTTGTGAGCCCCAGGCAGGAGCCCTCAAATTCCAGGGCAGCTCATCCAGAATGAGCTGGACACTTCATCCACCTCCAAACCAAAACTTTCCTTCCACAAGGGACACGAGCTGCTCTGGGCACCCTGTGCCAGGGCCTGCCCACCCTCCCAGGGAACAATTCCTTCCCAATATCCCATCCAGCCCTGCCCTCTGGCAGTGGGAAGCCATTCCCTGTGTGCTGTCCCTCCGTGCCTTGTCCCCAGTCCCTCTGCAGCTCTCCTGGAGCCCCTTTAGGGGCTCTTTCTGCCCAACAACCTCCAGCAGAGCCCAGGCAGTGCCCAGGGATGGGGGAAAACGGCAGCACTGGGAGGAATGACCCCACCCGACTCAAAAGCACTGGCTGTGGAAAAGGAGCTGAACTTCAGAGCTCCCTCCACCACTTTTCCACCCAGCACCAGTGACAGCACCTCAGGCTGGGCTGGGGGGTGGGTGTGAAGGTCCTGCACCTCTCCTGGAGCAGCTGCAGCATTTCCAGCAGCCCCACACGGCCACCAGCCCTGCCTGGAGCCCGCTCCGTGCTGCTCCTGGGCTCCGTGGGGACACGCACAGCGCGTGGCACTGCGGGCTGGTGGCACCAGCCCTGCCTGGTGGCTCCTGGTGGAGAAGCAGCTGAGGAACCCGCTCAGAGAAGGCACTAGAGGGAGATGCAGCCCCACGTTTGCCTTGCAGGGCCGGGAAGGAGACCTGGAGAGTCCTTCCCATCCTTCTTCCCACATTCCATGGGCCGAGCCCAGCACCTGGCTCCCGTTCTGCTTTGCTCCATGGATCCACTGGCTTGGGAGCACCGAGGGGGATTTGCAGGAGCAGCAAGCAGGAAAAACAACAATTTTCCTGCCAGAAGTGGTGATCCTGCAGGTGAGATCCTGCAGGTGAGAACCCAACGGTCCCAGTGGAGCCGACTCTGGCCAAGCCCCATCTGGGATGACCACGGGAGGCGGAGGAGCTCCAAAGGCAGCAGGAGCTGCTGAAGCTTTGGCTCTGCTGCCAGCAGATTGGAGATTTCCAAGCTCTTCCCATCCCAAGTGGGGGAGAAAAAAATTAATTTTGTAATTTTGTAGTTTTTTTAACATTTAAATTTTGTAATTTTTCAAATTTTTATTTTTGCAATTTTTTACCTTTGTAATTTTGTATTTTTTTTATTATTATTTTGCTGTCAAAACGCCAAAAAAGAGAAGCCACTTGCTGATCAGCTGTCCCAAGCAAAGAGGCTGCAAGGGTTGCAATTAATCAATTAAAATAAACTAGTGGAGGCATTGCCCCACACAGAGAACCAGAGAGGAGGATTCAAAACCCCCCTCCCTTCACCCCATCACCCCCCCACCCTCACAGTGTCCCCTCAGAGGTGGTGGCTGGTCAAAAATCACCTGAAGAGATGCTAAAATTGGGTCCCTGGGTTGATTAAACCCACCTGGGCACGACCTCTCCAGCCTCGTGGAGCTGCAAAGAGGCTTTGCCCAAAATCTGGAGCATCACCAGGGTCCTCCCTGTGCAGCCCGAGGGTGGCACCTCTGCCAGGGGCACCTCAAGAGCCCCACTCCTCATTTCCACAGCCCAGACAAGCTCCTGAGAGAGGGACAAGGGACAGCAGGGTCCCCACAGGGCAGTAGCTCCCTCGAGGGGAACACAGGGAATATTTGTTCTTTTTGCAGCAATTCCTGGAAGGGATAAAAGCCACAGCCCTTTCTTTTGGAGCTGAAATAAAGAAATGAAGAGTTGGAATCAAAACTTTTTGCTTGCAGAAATTAAACCGTGAAGCAGCACCATTTTCATGTTACATTTTTGGTGCTTTTGGGGGTTTTCTGATTAAAAGCAGGTCTTGTAATACACCTTTAATGGTGGGGAAAAAAAAAAAATCAGTGGACTTCAGCTTCCCAACTTGATCCGTATTTCTCCCTCCAACCAATTGCTCTGGTTTTGATCCAAAGTGTTCATTTCCTTAAAACACATTTGGCAACCAGTGAACCCCCAGGATTGGAAAGTTTCAGCTTTCAGGAAGAGAACTTGGTGCTTCATTTTGTACACCTTGGAGTGGAAAATTAACAGAAGACAGCAGCACCTCTCTGCTCCACAGGGCTGGGGGATTCAGCCCAGGGGCCTCAACAGCCAAACATTTAAAAATCAGTTCCTCAAAGGACAGTTTCCTGTGGATACCAGCTGGCAGATGGTGTCAGGGAATGGTGTGGGTCGGAAAAGAGCTTAAATCCCATCTCATTCCACCCCTGCCACAGGCAGGGACACCTTCCACAGACCAGGTTGCTCAGATTTCCAACCAACTCGACCAGCAGGTGAGGAAAAGTGGGGTGAGAATTCCCAAACCTTCTTAACCACGAGCTGTGAGGCGCTGCAGGGGCAGGAGCTGAAGAGTTCGGGTTCTCAGTGGGTGATGCTGGTGCAGAAGAGCTCCACAGGATGTGCCAGCCTGGGAATTCCAGTGGGAAGCCACATCCAGGCCTGGCAGCTGGCACTGGGAGCCTGGAACTCCCACACAGTGCAGACGAGGAGGTTTTAAATTCAGCTTCAACACTTGACATGGGAAAGGTCCACACTGGAAACTCCACGAGAAAAGGGTCTCAAGTAAGAGTTACTGAGGCATGAGGCTGAATTATATTGGTTGTGTAAACACAACTAAAGCCAAAATCAATAGAACCCATCCTTGATCCTCCAAACAGGCCAAATTTAGAGGAGAACCAGCTGAGAGGGACAAATTGGGAACAGCTCAGAAGTTGTCCAAAAGCGTGAGAGTTGTGTGAGGCATGAGAGTTTGAGCTCCCAGAAATTCCAGCTGGGAAGTGGGGAAGGAGCCCAGATTGAAAGCAGCCATTAAGGGTGATAAAACAGAAGGGAAAAAAAGAAGGAATTGGCACGTGACAAGCAAGGCAGGGTCTGTGATTTGCAGAACATTGGATTAAAGAAGGAAAATAAAGGAGGAGAAGTCTCTGCCCCAGCCACATCTTGGGTCCCCCTCGTCACCTGCCACGTGGCAGTGACAGAACCACAGCAGCGACATGGGAAGAGCTGGAGAATCCCACTTAGAAAATCCAGATGACATAACCAAAGACAACAAAACACTTCCCATTCCAGAGGTTTTCTCAATCCCAGCCCCACAATTTAACCCCAAAAGCATGAAAACCTCAGGCTCTCCCCAAGACAAGCACTGAATTTTCAGTTTGGCTCTGAGAGCTGGGGAAGCTCCAGGGGACTGACTGGGAAAAGGCTTCGTGTTGTGCCAATATGGAATTAAATTTAAAAAAAAAAAAAAGGCAAACAGGAAGCTTTGAGTAATTACAGACCTCTTCCCTCAAGCTGAGCCCAAGCAAAATAACAGAGCAACTGATATGGGGCTCATTAATAAAGAAACCACGGATATGTAATTAATGCCATGGTTTTGGAAAGAGTTGCAAACTTGGGATGTTGCCTGAGGAGCCTAAGAGTGTTTTACTGACAAAGATAACAGTGCTGCTGGACTTCTGGAGGGCTTTTGAGCTGATTCCAAATCCAAAAATTCCTAAATGACAAAGGGGTTAAAGCCCAGCTTGGAGCATCCCTGTTTACAGCAGCGCAGACAACCAGCAAAACACTCGGCCCTAATTTTCAGCTGGGTCAGGCTGGGTAAAACCGAGTTCAAAGCTCAGGTCTTCTCCCAAAAAACAGATATTTTGGTTAATAGAAGCCCCTTCCACCCAACAGCCGAAGGTACAACGTGATTCACTCAAGATCAGAGACGGACAATTTTAAACTATTTTTTTCCAGCACTTTTTAGCATCAAGCCCCTAGAAGAGGCTGCATCATGGGGAAAAAAAAATTTGAAATCAAGGTTGGACTGATTTAAAGAAGGAATAAGCACCAGGAAATGCTGTGGGCTGTGTCCAGCAGCAGCTCAGGTCGCACAGTTGTACCTGTGGAGCTGCAGCACCCACAGCAGGAGTCTGGAGGGGATAAATCCCTCCCTCTGCTCTGCCCTCATTCCTGGAAGGGGCTGCAGCCCTGAGACATTGCTCCATCCTTCTCCAGTTGCTCCAGACCAGAAAAGCAGGAGCCTCTTCTCCATGAAACCAGGAACAGCTCAGCACAGTGATCCCCACCCCATAGGGGCAGAAATGTTTGCTCACGGGTTTCTCATGCGACACCTGGCTGCTGGATTTGGGAAGGGACTGCACAAAAAAATAAAGTAAATTATTTCTAGTGCCAGCATCTAAAGGGGCTATGAGAAATTTGGAGAGGGGACTTTTTACAAGGGTGTGGAGTGATAGGACAAGGAAGAACAGTTTTAAACTGGAAGAGATTTAGATGGGATATTGGGAAGGAATTCTTGGCTGGGAGGGTGGGATGGAATTCCCAGAGAAGCTGTGGCTGCCCCATCCCTGGAAATGTCCCAGGCCAGGCTGGAAAGGATTTGGACCAACCTGGGAAGGTTTCCCACAGGAACAGAATGGTTTTTATTTGGAGATCCCTGTGACCCCTCAGCAATGCCTCATTCCCCCAGGGGGATGTTTGGGGCTCCCTGATGTCCTACCCAGGCTCAAACTTGAAGCAACCCAAAATCCCAAACATCCCTGCGAGCTCCACATCCAGGGGCCACGCTGAGCCTGGGAACCTCGGGAGGATTCCATGTGCTCCTGCAGCACTGGTGCCTCACCTTTCCAAAGGAAAAGCAGGACAAGCCCCATTCCTCAGTGCCTGCAGCAGGGAAGGCTCTGCTGGCCTTGCACAGGGGATGGGGCTCCCCAGGGACCACGGCCGTGAAGCTGCAGCAGGACACGAGACACTGGTGGGACAACAATGGCCTGGGAAGCATCTGGAGATGCTGATCACCAACCAAGGCCTTGCTGGGACACTTCTGGCACATGACAAGCCCTAAAAGTCAGCAAGGGCATAAAAGCAGCCCGCAGGCAGGAGGTCAGGTCATAAAAGGTTGGAGAGCAGCAGTAATTCCCATCAGAGGATGCCTCAAGGCCTGGCTGGGTGGAGCAGCACCTTGGTTTGGGGATTAAAAACCTCTGGGGTTCAGCTCAGTGCAGTCCTGTCATTACATTTATCCCACAGTGGGTTTCAGGGACAATAAATTATCCACAGATCTTCTCCTGCTGGAAAAAAAATGGATTCAGAGCTCTTCAGGGGGCTGAGATATCAGAGCTATCAGGTACAACATCTCAAGATAAGGCCTGAGAGCAGGGAGATAGAGCTGGGCTGCAGCTGTCAGTCACATTCCCCACAGGGATATTTGGGATTATCCCAGGTTATCCAAGGAGCCAGCAGCCCTAGAGCTCCAGGGCAGCAGCGGGGTGGAAGAGGGACAGGTCCCCCATGAGGGCTTGTCTTTGTCAGCCAGGATGGGCCAGGCCCAAGCCTTTTGTGTCGGGTATTTTAAAGCCCAGCACCAGCAGTACATGCAAGGCCTGACTTACACAGGCTCCACACTGCTCTGGTTTGACAGGAAGGATGGAATTTTAGGATTGAGTGAGCCTGAAGGAGTGATTGCCAGCCCGGCTGTGCTCACTGACAAACCTGAGCAGGAAGAACAGAGGTGCCATAACCCAGCCGAGCGTTTCTGCGGAGCCTTCACAGCATTTTTAAATTAAGAAGAAATTTCCAAACTTTTACTGCCCAGATAATTAAACCTGTGAAGTTTTCAAGTTCCAGGTTTGAAGTTTCTTTGGAAATCTGTGGGATTTAAGCTTTGCCTGTTTGTTGAATGGCTTTAGGATCCCAGGTTAAGCTGCCTTGGAAAAGCCATTCAGTTCAGGATCCAGCTCAGCCCTCCTGCTCACGGTTAGGGCAGGCAGTCAAAGAGAAAACAGAAAGCAGGAGAAGTGGCTCAACACCATCCAAATCCCAAAGATTGCTGAGAAATGACAATTTAGCCCCCAAAAAAGAAAAAAATCCCCAAAGGAGTAGGCTCCAATTCAGGTATCACTGCCAGCAACCAACAACCCTTCTATTGCCTTGCCCCCATTACATCATCCTGAGCCTCCATAATTATTTAGCTCTAATTAACAATTAAGGAATCCACCAATGTACTAATTTACTTCTAAATGAACAAAGGAACTAGAAGGCAGAGCTGTGGCCTGTCTCTGCAGCAGAGCTGGGCTGCTCCTCATTACTCCCAAACTGCAGCAGCTTTTTTATTCCTAATAAATCCTAATGCCAACAATTCCAAGACGTCTCTGCTCCTTATTAAGGGCTTGAAAAATAAACTTGTCCCAAATCCAGAATATGGTTCATTTTCCCCTGCAGACCAATGAATTTCACCACTTTCCTTGTTATGGCAACGTCTTGCCAGGGGCTGGGAGAACCGGCTGGGAAATGAGCATCGGATGGGGGGAATCCCAAACAGGATCCAGCAGGATGGCAGAGCCCACCTTCCATAAGTGCCCAGGAAAGGTGATTTTTGCCACCTCAGTTCATTACAAACCCACCCAGCAAACCTGGGGCACCCCTGAGCTGCTGAGCCCGGAGCAGACGGGATGGACCCGGCTGCCAAAGGCCACTTGGCCAGTTCCAGTTTGGAATTCTCCAGGTGTAGCCAGGTGGGAGGAGAGAGACTCTCCCCAAAGAGTTAACAGCAACCAGGAGGCTGAGGGGAATGAAGAACTGCTCAGTCACACACATACAAAAATCCCAATTTGCATTTGCTGGCGGGTTTCCCCTCAGGATGTTCCTGCATGGACTTGAACAACAAAGCTTGGCTCAAAATCCCAAATCAAGCAGGAACACAAAGCCAGCCTCGCTCAGAGCACTGCCTCATGTCCCCAGCACGTGCACAAGAGCTGGGGACACGCTCCAAGCGCCAGCTGGGGGACAGCAGCTCCAACACGGAGCTCAGCACCAGGAGCACCAGTGGGACTGGGGAGCAGCCACCCCAGATCCCAGGAAACCACACCAAGGAGGGCTCTAGAACCACAACCACCTCCTCCACGGAGAGCTCCAGCCCTGCCCACCTCCTCAGTGACAGCAGGGACATCTTGGGGGATGCCTCCCCAGGCACGCATCACACCCCACTGTGGGCAGGAGCAGTGGTCACCCTGCTTTATCCCAAATGCTGCCACCCTGCTGACCTCACCTCCTTCCCTCCAGGCTAACCCAGCCTGGCTCAGCTCCCAGGCAGATCCATGAAGCCTCTGTGCAGGCAGTGGCCTGATCCATCTCATTCCCTGTTCCACCACCACCCCTCTGGCTCCACAGAGGTCACCTGAGCACTCACCGTGACCCCCACCGGGTCTGGGACATGGCAAGGGACGCTCAAACCATTAAAGAGAGAGGTTGCAGCAAAGAAAATAACAATAACAGCCAAGAAAATAATAATTAGTGGTCTTGGCTGGGTATTTTGGCTTTGTCTTATTGCTCATTAAAGCAACTCGTGTCCCCAGGAGACAGCCTGGGGGTGACAGCAGAGGGACACGAGGAAGGACAGTGCAGCAGTCGTACCTGAGCAGATGAATCCTGGATTTCATTGGTTTCCTTTGGCACCTGGAGAGTTGGAGAGAGAAAAGAGGAAAAACGTCACTGCCCAAGGAGCAGCAGTGACTTCAGCAGGTGCTTATTGCTGGCTCCAGGATTGAGGAACTGCCTCTGCCGGCACAGGAAACATCCAGGGAATGCACAGTGGGAGCCAACCCTTCACAGCAACACAAGGGGATGACTTCTGATCAAACCTCCCAAGAGTTCGGGTGGGTTTTGCAGTTTCTGTTGATTTGGAAGCTCCTCAGCCCTGAGGAGGGCCAGCAAGGGATGGGAACTGGGGGGATTTGGGGCAGAATCATCCCGTGGGGTCCCACCTACGGCAAATTTACTGATGCTTAAAGTGACATTTTCTCCTTGCTGGGTGAGACCCCAGAGCCATTCAGGGAAGAGCTCCAGGCCTCCAGAGCTTGGGATAACACAGGTTTCATTTTGGGATGACCAGGGGTTCCACTGGACACTCGGACACTCCTGCTTCCCTCAGAGCAGGAAGGAACCAGTGTGACCAGCTCTGAGTTACACTCAGCCTTCTCCACACTCCCTGGCCAAGCCAGCTCCTTAATCCCTCATGAGCAGGGCTTTCCCAAAAATCCTCCTCTTCAAATAATCCACACAAAACGAAGCAGCCCATGCTGGGAGTGCAGCAGCCCCTGCAGGGCTGTCACCGCTCCCTGTTCCCTGCCTGGACGTGCTGGCTCCAGCATCCCAAAGGACACCTTGGCCAGGAGCCAGACAGGACAGATGCCCCATCCCACACCCAGCTCCCTCCCTTGGCACTGCCCTTCCCCAGCAGCTGTCCCAGCTCCTCACCAGAGCACAGGAACGGGTGTTACACGCGGGAGGCTCGTGCCAAGCGCTGACATCCAGCACCTGCCTCTCTCCAGCTTTTTCCAGGCTCCTATGGAGCACTTCCTATGGAGATACCTGGCCTAAGATGTGAGGAATCTCCCTGGGCCAACTCCAGCTCCTGAGGAAAGCCTGGGTGCTTCATGTTTTGGGGGATTTATGATGTGATCTGGGCTTTGTGACACAGAAAAGTTTGTTGGAAATTTGCTGAACGCTGCAACAGAAGCAAAGTCCCCCAAATTTCCATTTTCCAGCAATGCTGGCAGAACAGAGGGACAACCCCTGGAAGGAGGATGCACCAAAGGGTGCAATGCTGCTGGGAGGGGGCAAGAATTCCAGAGTGGTGTCCATTTCAAGGACAGCTTTGACCTCCTCCCAGAAACAAAGCTCCAGCTGCAGCATTACTCAAAGCTTTCCAGTGTCACACACAGGAGCACATCCAGTCATTCCCACCCCCAGGCTTTCCCTGGATCCCAAACTCTCCCTTTAACTCACTCTCCTTGGCACCAAACCAATCTGTGACTTGAAGGGATGGAAAAGAACCACTCCACCTCCTCACATCCACCCTGAAGTGGGGATCCCAGCACCTCCAGGCTGCATTAACGCCCTGGGTTGGGCCTTTCATGAGAATTGTGTGACACCAAGGAAAAGCTTGGCCCAGCAGTCCCTAAATTTGTCAGCTGCCCCCAGCCACACCTCTGGCCAGGCTGTTGGGAGCTCCCACAGGGCCCTGTTGAGGTTGAAGGAGCCTGGGCAGGTTGAGTTGTAGCTGTGGCAGTGCTCGGCAGCGGCTGCTGGGTCTCCCATCACGAAGGTCAGCTGCTGGAGAGTGCCCTGGGAGAGACACAGAAACCAGAGTTGATCCCCTGCTTCCTCCAGAGGAGAGGGAAAGGTCTGGAAGGGCCTGCAGGGGAGGTCGTCTCCAGCTTCTCATAGCCAGGGATTTCTTTATGGGATGGTTTGGGCAATGAGCATTCCCTCAGCAGCTTCAAGAGTTGGATGCAGAGAAATCATGGGCAGGGACACCTTCCACTGTCCCAGGTGCTCCAAGCCCCATCCAACCTGGCCAGAGACAGGACAAACTGTTCCAAAATGTAAGAAATGAAGGAAGTCCCAAGCTCAGGGCACAGAGTGGCTGAGTTATCTCCATGTCATCATGGAATGATGTGGCCCAACACTTCCAGGGATCCAGGGGCAGCCACAGCTTCTCTGGGCACCCTGTGCCAGGGCCTTCCCACCCTCCCAGGGAATAATTCCTTCCCAATATCCCATCTATCCCTGTCCTTTGGAAGTTTGAAGCCACTGGACACTCCCCCCAACCAGATCTTTCCATGCTGACTGCACAGAGACTTCTCTGCATGGTCCAAGTCATGGCCAACACCAGAGGATGAGTGGAAGTCAAACCCAGAGGTGACCTGACTGCTGCCACTTGTGCTGCCCTGACCCAAGCCCTCTGCACAATTCCAAGCCTTTGCAAAGTTTATCCCACCCAAGCATGAACATAAATGTTGTTTTGGGAAGAGAAGGTGATGGAAATGGATTCCTTCAGAGGGAGCTTGCAACCTCCTTCACACAGGTAGAGCAGACCCTGCCCAGCTCTCACCTTAAAGGGGATCTCAAAGGACTCGATGAGGCCTCCAATGATGATCAGCCCCTCGGTGTTCACTCCCATCCCAAAATAGTTGGACCAGCTCACTCTGTCCACCAGCCGACAGTCCACGTGCAACTCCAGCCTCTCCAGCGAGATGCTGAGAGCCACTTGGTGCCAGCGCCCGTCGCCCAGGAAGGACACTGGGAACCTGAGGGAAAGGGAAGAGGCAGAACAAGAAACTTCATCCCACACCTTATCCAGGACCAGCCTTTACCCCTCAGCAGCTCCCAGGTATCCTGGGTTGAGGTGTATTCTATTACCATCCTCAGGAGCTGTTGAAATCAGGTGGGGCAGTGTTTCCTTGCCTCCTCCCCCCAGACTCTCTTGCTGTTCATGGCCCATCATTGTCCTGCCCATGACTCAGAGATAACTCCCTCCGGACTATCTTCTGTTAATGAGCCTAATCAACACTTGGCCTCATGACTCATTACCCCATTGTGAGATGCTCCACCCAGAGGGAGGAACCAAGCATCCCATCGTGGATATAATCTGAGATTCTGAACACCAGAGACAACCTTTCCACTGGATTTCCAGAGGACAGGAGCTACACAGCCACCACTGGACTTTCTGAGGAAGAGCAGGCCTTTTTCTACAGGATCACTGCTTCAGAGGGCTGCAGCCACCATTCTACCAGACTGCTACCACCACCCTGCCTAACAGGGACTCAGGTTGTATCTTGACTCTGTCAGTTTGAACCAGTGTTTTCTTTTAGTTTTTTCCTTTTCTTTAATTTCCCCATGAAATTGTTATTCTGACTTGGTGCCTCCCACTGGTTTGTTTTCAAGCTAGTACACTCCTTATCCATCCTTAGTGCCGACAAAAGGAACAATCCTAGAGTTGTTACACCACCATCACTTTCTTCCATGGATTTGGGGATGCCCACAACCAGTTGAGACATCCAAGAACTGCCTGGCTTTTGTGGCTGGATTTATCCCCAAGGATCTGAACCTTTTGGTCCTTTGCTTTGTTTTCCAGAGCTGCATCGTTTTGGCAGAGTGGAGTTTGGCAAAGAGGAGAGACAACCTGCACCAGGTCTGAGGGACATCACCTTCCTTCAGCTGAGGTGAGCTCAGCACTGCCCAAAGCCCACCAGAGTGGGAAACCCTGACCCTTGGCCTTGGGAATGGAAAAGGAAGGATGGAAAGGCAGGAAAACAGCACCTGGGGCTGGGACTTACTCGTAGTGTCTCCTCCTCGTGGTGACAAAGACCAGGCCATAGGGGTTAATCCTGATCTGGAAGAGCACGTGGCTGCGATGACTGAGGATGGTCACCAGGCTGGTGTCCTCCTTCAGGGAGTACCTGAGCTTCAGCAGCACGCTCAGCTCATCTGCAAACCTGGCAGACAGAGGGGACACGTGACACCACACAGCTGCTGCTGTGTCACCATGAACTGACCCCTTGAAATAAAAAATTCGGGTCACAGCACAGATGAACTGAGTGAGAATGAAAAATAAAGAGAAGCAAAAGCAAAGAATCGTTCCAGTTGTGAGGTTCAAAGAGAAGCAGCCAGGTCTAATTTAGCATTGCCCACACACCCTCAGCACGGGGTGATGGGGCCGTGCCGAGGTGTCCTTCCTGCACCCAACCAAGAACCATCAAAGAACCCCAGAATGATTTGGGTTGGAGGAAACCTTAAAGCCCATCCCATCCCTGCCATGGGCAGGGACACCTTCCACTAGGCCAGGTTGCTCCAATCCCCATCCAACCTGGCCTTGGACACTTCCAGAGACAAACTGTTCCAAAATGTAAAAAATTAAGGAAGCCCCAAACTTAGAGCACAGAGTGGCTGAGTTATCTCCATGTCATCATGGAATGGGCTCTCCAAGGAACTCCTCAAACCAACAGCCACGCCTCAGATGATTTTTGAGCCCCACCAGCCCATCCCCACCCCCTGAAGGGAGGTTACCTGTCCCCAAAGGCCTCCCTGGTGGGGATGTTGAGGGTGGCGTACTGCCCGATCTCCAGGATCCTGCACTTGCTGTGGTCGTAGCCAAAGGAAACATTGCTGAGGTCCTGGGCATGCAGAATGATTTTGTCCAGCAGGTTCACCTCATCTGTGTTGGGGGAGAGGAGAGAGATGCTCAGGAGGCTGAGAAACCTCCACTACAGGGCTCTGCTCTGGTTGTTTTTCACAAGAAAAACACAAATTGGACAAGAGACAAAACCTGCAGGAAGAAGACTGTAAATTTGGGAAAATTAAAATTCAGCACAAATTCAGCAGACTCAGCCCACAAAAACCATTCAGACAACTCTACAAACAGCCAGGTGAGATTTTTGAACCCCAATATGAGCTTCAAGGCCACTCTTCCTAAGGCAGGAAGGGCCATTCCTTCCCCAGCAATGGTGGGACCTTCACAACCACAGAGCTGGGATGCTCAGGGCTGTAAAGCAGAGCCTGGGACACAAACGTCCCAAACCACAAGTCCTGGAGCAGCTGGGTACAGGAATCCTGCTCGTCTTGCCCCAAATTTCCTTGCTGATGTTGTAAACAAAGAATTGGACCAAGCAGTGGGAAGAAGTTGCTGTGTCCCAACCAGAGCATGGGGACACCCCTCTCTGCCCAAAGCAGGGTTCAGCCCTATTCCAAGGTCAGGAATTCCAGTGGGAATTCCCAGAAAGGAGAGGATCCACTCTCAGAATGTGCTGTGAACATTCAAGATGGTTTGAACAGGGGGAGAGCCCCTGCCCTGGGCTGTTTGGCAGCACCACGAGGAGTTTTCACTCCCCTGGCGAACACAGATTTTCCCTTTCCAAATTCATTCCTTAACTAAAGGATCTTTGAACTACAGGAACACCTGAGGAAAAATGTTTTTAAAATCTCAAGGTTTCTTGTTCCTCTCTATCAGCAAAAAGAGTTTCAGACCTCTGGCTCTACCCAGACAACTAAAACCAGGTCCCCCCAGTGTGGCACCAACCCCGCCACCAGCAAGGAGTGGGTCAAGGGACAGGCTCAGATCAACACCCTTTGGGATCACTCCAGACCCTACAGTCCCTTTCCTGGGAGGGTCTGGACAATCCCACTCGATGATTTGTCAGTGGGAATTGTGCCAGCACCATCTGCATGAGCATCTGCCATGGCTTGGGAAGCATCCAGCCCCTTCATTCCCTGTAACTCCCGCTGTGGATGAGGTATGAGATTGATTTGAGGGCAGACAAACAGCCCCGGGCACGCTGCGACCTGCCAGGAGATATCCACACCCCAGAGAGGGAAAATAGCAAATCAATGGAGCAGAAAGCTGCTTTGATCCACTTCAGACACTCGTATGTGACTCCTGATGCCATCGCCTCGGAAGATATCGCATGGGAAGAGCCCTGAGATGGGAAGGAGGGGAAGGAATAGGATCCTGCAGGAGATAGGGCTGTTTGGGGAGAGTTGGGATTTCACCTGGGATTTCCTCAGCTCTCCACACGGGCACAGCATCCACAGGGTTCCAGGCAACCCAAAACTCTGCAAAATGAAGGTGCAACAGCCTCTGGCAGCAGGAACACCAAAAAACGGGGAGTGAGCCAGAGGGTGCAGGGCTGAGCCCCTGGGAGCCCTGGCCAGGCAGAAACCCCAAATGCAAAATCCACCGAGTTTATCAGTGCAGCATGGGAATTAATCTGAGAACAAACACAGCTCACAGAGGGGAAAATATCCGGAATATTCATCCTCTCTCAGTCCCAAGCTTTTCTGGGAGGTGATTTCCTCCCATCAGTGGAGGAACCTTCACAATTCCATGCCCAGGGGCTGCAGCCCCCACCAGCATCAAGCTTTGCTGGAGATCACGGGCAGTGAGAGTTCAGTGGATCCCATCAGGGATGGGCCTTCCCACAGCTGCTGCAGCTGGAACAGCCCTGGAATTAACACACAGGGAACATTCCCTGGGCAGGGCACGACCTGAACACTCCCTGCTCAGGCTCTGGTGGCAGGGAACAAACGGGGAATGGTTTTAAACTGGATTTAGATTAGAGATAAGGTTTTTACAGCGAGGCTGGTTAAACACTGGTACAGATCTCCCAGAGAAGCTGTCGCTGCCCCTGGATCCCTGGAAGTGCCCAAGGCCAGCTTGGAGCAGCCTGGGATAGTGGAAGGTGTCCCTGCCCGTGGCAGGGGTGGAATGGGATGGTTTTTAAGGTCCCTTCCGACCCAAACTATAACAGGATTCCAAGAGTAGCTTCCTGCACTGTCTGCAGCTCACGGCCCCACAGTTTTGGGGCCGAAGCTGCTGCACAATGAGGTTGTTCATGACACTGGATTTAGGGCTCACCAGCCTCAACTCCAAAGCTTTTCCTGCCACTTCTCCCCAGGATTAACCAAGGGCCTCCTCTCCCTCCTGGCACAGCTGCATTTGTGGTTCTTACAAGAACATCACAGATTTACTTTCCATTTCCAAGCAGGTTTATTTTCTCCCTTGGCCTTGAACTCTGGGAGCAGACAGGCTGCTTCCCAAAGACATGGATTACCTGGGAAGCCATTCCCAGCTGCAGGGGCTGAGTCACCAGCTCGGAGAGCAGGGTCACAACCTTCCTGGGAGCACATTAACCCCAGGCAGGGGATGCTGAGGCTGCTGAGTGCAGTTGCTGCAGCAGCCAGAGGCAGGAACAGGCTGGGCTGTACATCTGTTACAGGAATTCTGTGTTTCCTTTCCAAAAGTCCCACTTTCTCCGGAGTTTTCAGCATTCCCAGGGCTAAGTTGCTTTATCCCCACAGCCAGGCTTCCCTTCTCCTTCCAGAGCCCATCAGGGAGCAGCTCTGCTCACCAACACTCTTTCTACCCCTGCACCCTCCTACCTCCATCCTGGACCCCAAAGCAGAGCTCACAGCCCAGCTGGGCTCACCTTGGACTCTCCCTGTCCATCCCACTGCCCACGGAGCACATCCAGCATCCCAAACCAACAGCTTTGCCCTTCAACCTCTGCCCAGATGCCTCCAGCATGGCTATTCCTGCACTGGAAAGGAGATTCCTGGAGTTCAGCTGCAGCTGCCAAATCCAAGTTGCTCCGAAAAGCAGCGCAGAAATCTTCCCAGGTGTCCCAGTCTGTTATAAACATATATTATATTGGCTTCTCGCAAAGTATAAAGGTAGATATTATATAATGTTAGAAATGCTTTTTGCTGTGTGGATGTAGTTTTCTCTCTTTTTAGCAAGAATGTTAGCAAGGGTGAGCAAGTAAGATAACCTCCAAGGGAACAGGGGATGAGGCCCAAGGAGCTGCTGATCAACACTTTGTCCAGGGAACAAAAGGGCCCAAAGGCTACTCCGCCCGGAGAACGGGCGGCCAGGAGAGCCCAGAGCCGCTATCGCCGCTCTGCCGGGGGGCAAAGAGGCCCAAAGCTGCAATCAGCCCTGACTGTCTGGAGAATTAAGAAATCCACCCTACCATCAACTCTCACCTAGCGAGCCCAACCCCAAGAATCAAGAGAAATAAAACCACAAGGCAGAAGACTACGCACACTCTAAAAAGGCGGAACCAAGGAGTGGCCATGCAGAACAGCTCCTGGAAAAGTTTGAATATGAATAAAGAACAGACAGTAAAAATGGTATAAAAAGGACTCACCTCTGGCATCAGGTGTGCTCTTGGCAGAGCACCAAGGCACCCAGCCATCACCCCTTTGCTTTATCTTATGTGTCCTCTTATTGTCTTTATATTAAACCCTTTAAATTCTCACAGGAGAGTGAACCTCGTTTTTCACACAGTCCCAGGGAGACTTGTGCAGGGGCACTGGGGGAGGGAAGCTGGGGAGCAGGAGCACTCCAGAACAGGCCCAGATTCCAAAGGGGAATGCCCCAAGCAGAGCCAGCCCCTGGGGGATGCTCCACAGGCAGCCCCAGGCAGGACAGCCAGGAATAGGGTTCAGATCCCTCCTGGAACTCAGTCAGCAGAAAAGGGAAGCACAGGCAGAAGCTGGTGTGGAAACCAGGCCACAGGGGGGGGGGAGTAAAGTCCACCCAAGGGACAGAGAGGGGACAGGGACCAAAAGGACAAGGAGATAAATTCCATCCAGGGTCGGTACACAGCCCACCCAGGAGGGAAAGACCCACCCACAGCTCAGGCTGAGAGCACAGGGCTGAGCTTAAATGGGGCTGCTGGGATGAGCTGGGGGTCCCAGGTGAGACTGGTTGGGGTCATTAAGGTCCATGAGTGCTCTCAGGAATTAGATGGGTTTCAGTGGTGACTCTCCACCATCCCATCCCATCCCATCCCTGGGGCTGCATCCCAGAAAAAAGTGTTCCCTGAGGGGCACCCCCAGTTGCAGACACAGAAAAGAGACCACCCATCTTCTCCTCTGGCTTGTTTAAATGTGTGAAACTCCCACTGAGCTTTATGTTCTCCCCAAATGAGGGAAAATTGTATCAAACAACCCAAAATTGGGGCCTTGGAGAGCTTCTAACAGGGTCTGTCAGGCTGAGTCACTTCCCCTGGATGTGGTACTGGTTGGAACCTGCACTAACAGGGCTGGCCAAGCCCTGGGGACAAGCCCAGGGGACAGCTCTGGCTGGGGAATGGAGCCTATGACCTAATGGGCCTTTCCTCCCTCCAATTCCTGAGTGCCTGATGGAAATGTTCTGCCAGGACTCTGCTTAGGATCACTTGGAACTCGGCAGCAGAGAGGCTTGGGCATCACAGCTGGAATTCAATCAGGAAGGCTCCCTGCATGAAGTGATGGAAAACCAGGGCTCTGTCCTGGGGCCTCACACCAGTGACACCAGCACCAAGAGGCCAACCAGCACAGCCCTCCCAGCCCACCGGTGCTCCTCCACGTGCCCCTGGCATCCCACATCCTTTTGCCTCTGGAAGAACGTTGGAGGTTGTGCCTGATTTTTTTCTGGAGCAAGGGCAGCAAAAATGGCAACTTCACACTTGTTTGGAACTGTCTGGTGGCTCCACACATTGAGCAAAGTCAAGGACACCTCGACACAAAGTTTTTTGTAGGCAGCTCTTCCAGCTTCTCCTTCCGCCCCAGGATTCCTCGTGCCAATGCCCACGGCAGCCACCCGTGTCACTCCCAGTGCCACATCCATTCCCCACTGTTCCCATTTCCCTCCTCATCCAACCATCCCTTTCCAAGGCCACCTCCAGAAGGCACCTGAGGTGAGCTCTAAGCTGCAGCGCACGCAGCTCCCGGGGCTGGTTATGCAACAGGATTTCAACCTCCGGAGAGCAGGGATAATTTGGGTTTGACCCCGAGGCTGCAAGTCCAGAGGGGACAGAGCCAAAGCAGGAAGAAAAGGAACAAGGACATTTCCCACGGAGGACGCTGGAGCTATTATGGAAGAGTGAATGCAGCCACCCACCCACGGAGAGGACAGCGAATCCCAGGGAAGCGAAACCTTCTCGGAAGAAAGGGCTCAGCTGCACGCATTGTCTGGGCAGGAAAAACGGGAGCACAGGTTCTCCTGGAGCTCATTACCCAGATCTGCAGCTGTGCTGCCGCTCCTTTGTGCCCACCCAGCTCTGCGGGGTGGGGATGGGGCTTTTGGGGACAAAGGCTGGACAGGAGGAAGGGCTGCTGGAAGGCAGGATGACCCCGAGTAAGGATAAGCTGGCTGCAGGGAAAAATAGGGCAAGTGGCAGGAAAGGAGGAGAGCTTTGGGAGCAGGGAAGAGTTTCAGGGCTGCTAAAGCCACGGAGTGATCACAGGAGTGTGGAAGGAGCAGCTCAGCCTTCAGCTTTATCCTTTATTCTCCTCAGGGCAAATCCCAACTCTCCAAGACATGTGGCATAAAAATCTCATCCCATTAAGTGAGGGGGAGAGAATGTGTCTAAGAAATTGTCTGCTGCCCTTGTGGGGACGTGGAAAGGGTTTGGGACGTGGAGCACATGGATATCCTGGAAGCTGAGCAAGGAGACCCTTGTGAAGGAGGCACTGGGAGGGAGAGTCCCAAGGGCGAGCTGCTCTGCAGGGTTTGGTGGCCTGCCTTGCTTTGGGGTTTTTTAACAGGAAACCAAAAAAGAAGCCATTTCCAACCTCCCCAAGACGTGCTGAGAGATCACAGAACCATGACATAGTTCGGGTTGGAAGGGACATTTAAGGGTCACCTCATCCAACCCCACAGACCCTGCAGGGCTCCTCACCCATCTCCTTCCTGAGCAACCACCAGAGTTAACCCCACCCAGAGCTCCTGGTCCTTGGAGAGGTGCTCTGGTGTCACCCCAGCCTTGTCCAGCCCTCGCCCCCAGGCCACACTCACACCTGGGTGCATTTTCCACCCCCTGTTCTCCACATTTCCCCTCCAGACCCTCTTCCCTCTGCTCTGTGCATTCATCTCCTATCCCCTCCTGGAGCACAGGCAGCAAATGCTCCTGGGCTGAGCTCAAACCTTCACTCATCTCAGTTCAAACACCACAGAAATGATGTCTCATCCCCACTCAGGGCTTAAAAGCTTTAAGGAGGGGTATTTTTACATGGTTTTCATTTAAATCCCTACACAACCACTCCTCGACCTGTTCAATTCGGCCTCTCAGCAATTAAATTAATTACTGAATTACAGGGAGTCAGCGTTGGAATGGGTCTACAATCTGTGGGATTCATTTAAATACAACTAAAAACATCCCAATAAAACTTGGGTGACACGGAGTGGAGACAAGTGCCATAAACATTGGCCCTCTCTGTTGCTCGTAAATAAACTTCTCGTTATTGCTCCCTTGTCAAAGTAAATGAACAGCAAATTCTCCAAACCCTCCCCCTCTCTCCCGGGGTTTCCAGCTTTCCAACAGCTTCCCTCTCTGCGGTTTTGTTTTATAGGGCTGGAAGGAAAACAGAAATAAACACCAAAGCCGTGAAGGGATGATCCCAAAAAGCTGCTCTGGGTGGGATGGACACCCCAGGCTGGGAAGAGCACACAGCCAGGGTTTGGAGCCCTGATTTTCATCATCCTCTTGTTCCGATCACTGAATCCCAGGATCATTTAGGTTGGAAAAGACTTCCAGGATCTTCGAGTTCAACCTGTGCCTGAACCCCACCCTGTCCCCAGCCCAGAGCCCTGAGTGCCACCTCCAGCCCTTCCTTGGACACCTCCAGGGATGGGGACTCCAAACCTCCCCGGGCAGCCCCTTCTGATGCTTAACAATGTTTTCCATGGAGAAATTCCTCCTGATGCCCCACCTGACCCTCCCCTGGCACAGCCTGAGGCTCTGTCCTCTCATCCTGGAGAACACTGGTGTGCAAGCACCCCCAAAGTCCCAGGAACTGTCTGGCTTTGAAAGGCTCCAAGGTCAGGACCACCAGGAGGTGCCTCCAGCCCCCAGCCCTGGCTCCAACAGCAGGAGAGGAGAGAAAAGAGCAGGATCAGAGCGAGTTTTTCTTGCTGTTTCCTCCCTGCAGGGTGAGGATTTGCTGATCCAAAGGCAGTGTTTGCATCATCAGGAACTGGGCCTCAAGTCCCTCCTGTCCTGGGAAGCACTGGAGGATGTTCCTGCAAGAGATCCCTGGGCACGCAGAGCTTTCCTTCTCTTCCTCTTGAGCTTCCCTGATGTTCTGTGGAGGGAACAGCCTCAGGCTGTGCCAGGGGAGGGTCAGGGGGAACATCAGGAGGAATTTCTCCACGGAAAACATTGTTAAGCATCAGAAGGGGCTGCCCGAGGAGGTTTGGAGTCCCCACCCCTGGAGGTGTCCAAGGAAGGCCTGGAGGTGGCACTCAGTGCTTTGGGCTGGGGACAAGGTGGGGACCGGGCACAGCTTGGACTCGATGATCTTGGAAGTCTTTTCCAACCTCAGGGATCCCGGGGTTCTAAACTGGCTGCTGTTTCATTCATGGCAGCCACAAAATCAGTGTTTTCCCTGACCTGGTTGATCCCCTCCTCCAGCAGACCTGCCTGGCAGGAGCCCTCAGCTGAGCCAGAGAGGCTCAGGGCAACCCCAGATGAGCCAGAGACATCCCAAATGCCTCTTCCCAGAGCCTCCCCCTTCCCTGCGCTCAGAACTCCGCCTGCTCCGCTCCAGCCGGGCGGTCCCAGCCCCCTCTCTCAGTGTATTCATGACAAACACGTTTTATCAACTCCCTGCAGCAGCCCAGGGGACAAATTGCCCGAGGGCAGACGGGGGAGTCAGACAGCTCCATTTTCCAGGCTTGATAAGAGCCAGTGACTTCAGCCAGGCAGAAATCAGAGAATGCCCTGCAAAGGTCTGGCTCAGGTCCTCTGGCTGAGGAAACCCCGAGTTATCACATCCCGGCAGGAGAACGGGCAGAAATCCCACCTGGAATTTCCTGTGCCCTTGGCCTCGTGCCCCCAGCCCCATCACACACCCTGTACCCAGCACAGAGCTGCCAAATTCCCACTCAGGGCTGTTTGGACTCAGACAAACTCACAGGTTTCAGGGAGATAAGAGGTCAGGGGAGCGAACTGAGGGGATTTAACAACAAACCCTGCGGTGAGCAGGACCCCAGAGTTGGTGGTGGGAGATCCAGAAACCCCTCGGGGGGAGGGGGGGCAGGATGGCAGCTGCTTTCACATTTAAATTCAGCTTTCCTGCCAGCCTGCAGAGAAAACCTGGAAAACATCGCTGGGGGGGAATCGGTGGTCCCAAAAGCGGAGGGCAAAGTGACAAAGCTGGGGGCACCCAGCACTGCTCTCCCCTGAGCTGGCACTGGGGAAAAGAGCCTGAGGCCAAAAGGCGGGGGACACGCAGGGGACACAGGGCTGGGTGTGAGGCTGCCAGGGACGTGCTGCTGTGCTGTGCCAGCGGGCACAGAGCCAGTGCCCAGCCGTGTCTGGGCTCCCAGGCACCGTCTGCCGCCTGCCCAGCAGTGATGGGACCCCGTGGCAGCTTGTGGGAAACACCAGGTCCCAACTGCTGGCAGGGAAAGGCAGCTCCTGCTGCCTCTCAGGAGTGCGGGGTTTATTGCAGGATGTCCCTACTGCAGCTCTGTCTGAACCCGTCCCAACTCAGGGACACTCGTCTGTCACCCTGCCACCCTCCAGCCAGGACAATTGTCCCTTTAAAGGGCGGCCACAGGGCAGTGCAGGGTTGATTTTAGCTCAAATGCAGCCACTTCATGCTGCAATCTCCACTTTGGGGACACTGAGGAGGAACAAGGCCCTGTGCTGAGGGACAGGGGACAGACAGACGCTGCTCCTGGGAGCCCGGGGGGGAGCTGGACCTGCCTGAGCTGAGCTTAGCACCCACTAGTGACTTCCCCAGCTCCTGTCACTCGGGTGTGAGCAATTCTCACCCAAAATCAGCACCAGGCAACTTGGTATTAAAATTCTGGGTCTGAGTCAGTGTCTGGAGGTTGCATTTGGCTCCTGGGGGAGCTGGACCTGCCTGAGCTGAGCTTTTCCACTACAAGCACCTCCCCCAGCTCCTGTCACTTGGGTGTGACCAATTCTCATCCCAAATTAGCGCCAGGGAACTTCATTAGAGGGAAGGTTTTGACAATTTTGCACAAACACCAGAGCAAGTGACAACAGTGACTTCGCAGCGAGCGTGGCTCCAAGGAAGGAGAGAATGGAAGAACCTGGGACCTCAGAGGATATAAATCTCCAAAATCCCTGCAGGAAAGCAAAGCCCCCAGCACCTCGCAGGGACCCAGTTCTGCTTCCTTTGCTCCAGGAGCTGCTGTTCCGAGGGTCAGCGCTCAGTTTCTGACCTGGTGTTAAAATTCTGCATCTGGATCAGTGTCTGGAGGTTGCACTTGGCTGCTGGGGATCATTTTCCCCGCAGGAACAGAGCAGGAGTGAGAGGAGGAAGCAGCAGAGCCTCATCCCAACAGAGCCTGGGGCAGAGCAGGGCAGGAGCACCAGCCCTGACCTTCCCCTCCTTCTCCCTTCCACAAAACCCTCAGGAATAAAAAAATTTAAAAATTAGAAATAAGTGTTTCCCAGCCTCACAAGCTGCCATTTCACGGCCAAAAAGCGCTCAGATTTTCACCGCAGGCAAAACATGTGCACGTGTGATTCACTCCACACCGGCGGCTGCCAGCTTTCTGCACAAACGATGGAATTGTTGCGGTTTCAACCCTGACTCCACTCCCAAAAGCTCCTCCGAGCTCCTCTGACAGAGCTCCTCACCTCCCACCTCTGGTATTTATTTTTACACCCAAATTATCTTTGGGTGCCTGGGAGCCTTCAGATTTCCTGACAAGCTGCTCCAAGCCAGGAGCTGCTGCTTCCCTGGGTGTGGGAGTCAGTGAGAGCCCCAACCAAAAGATTTCTTCTCGTAAACTCCTTTCACCAGCTTGGGTCGAGCCCACGGTGCTGGAACCAGAGCTCAGGAGGCTCCGGGCGAATAAACACAAACCAGGATTTTATTCAAGTGCAGAGAAGCTGCCAAACCCCACAAACGGTGCTGGAGGCACCACTTTGCCAAGCCCCAGGAGGGGCTGAACCCTCTGGAGCTCCCTGGGCCACATCCTGGGCTGAGGAGGCTCCATAATTGGAAGCTTGGATGAGGATGAGCATGGATGGGGCTGGAGAAGCTTCCAGCATGGAGGAGATCCCAGGGAGGGCACGCTCAGCTCGTGGGCATGGGCCAACCTTTCTGCAACAGCCCCTTGCTGGATGTGGACATCTCTATCTCTATTCTTCCTCTCCAGGGTTCAAAATCCTCTTTCTCCCCCAGAAAAACTTCCTATCCAAAACCCATTCCTGTGTTTTCAGCTTCCAAGGCTGCATCGGAGCATCCCACCCACCTGCCAATAAGGATTTCCCAGCTCAAACCAATTTTCCTTTCTCTCCATTTCTTCACTAACCTCGAGAATTTCCCAGACTTTTTTACACAGTAGAACCCAGAGGAAAATCTCTTTTTTCCACTTAAAACTCCAAGTTTTGAGCCTGGATTATCCATCACGAGAAGCTGAGAAGGGCCCAGGTCAGACAGGCTCCTCCATCCTGCTGCCTGCACACAGGGAATTGTGTGGATTTTGGGAGAGCCCCAGACAGAGCTGACAAGTCTTGTTTGAGCAGCAGGGATGTCTCTGCCTCGCAAAAAAACCAACCCCATAAAATCTGCTCTTCATTCCTCCCTCTGCCTTTGAGCGGGGGGAAAACATTTCTTGGTGATTCATCACTTCCCTGAACAGCCCAGACTGAGAAAAGGATGGATTTGGGATGTGAGGAAGCTCTCAGGGTTAAAGGGAATTGCTGGAAATAAATCAGTGTCAAACAGAAAACTTTCCCAATATTTTAATAAAAAAAAGAAAAAAAGAAAAAGAAAAATGAAAAAAAAAAAAAAAGGAAAATGAGTCAGTTTGAGTCAGCCCAGAAATGAAAGGTTTCACCTCTGTGGATGAGCTGCCTCTTTCTTGTCTCCTTTAACTCAGTGCAAGTTCACTTGAATTAACTGAAACTGTTTGAAAGGGAAAAATCAGTGTTATTTTTAACCCCCTGAGATGAGAGGACATTTCCTCCCTCCCCCAGTAAACCACTTTTTAAAACTTATTTTCACAAACCCCAGGAAACCCAAGAGTTTTAACGGGCTTGAGTTTCACTGCCACTTCCCGATGGGAATTTTTCACCTGATCAGAGGCAGTTTCACCAGCCCTGCTTCAGCCTCCACCAAGCCCACTGAGCTCCAGACTCCTGAGCCCACTCTCCCTCAATCCCCTGTTCCTTTTTCTGGAAGCAGCCGACCTGAGGAACATCCCCAAGCAGAGAATTCCTCTGTACCCCTCTATTCCTTCTGTTCCAATGCCTCAGAATCCTCTGGATTCTCTCACATCTGACAACCTCTGCAGGCAAGATTTTGCTGCACTTCATTTTCAAGCCACCTCCAGAACAAAAAACCCCGGAGCAATGAAGAGGAGCCCTGGAATTCCCACAAGAATGGGAATGGACACACCAGGACATCACCTACAACTCACCCTGGGATCTCTCTGGGTTTAATGCATTCTACCACTGCTGGGGAATGCTGAAAAAGAAGAAGAAAAGCTAAATCCATGAGTTAACCATCCTGACTGGAAAAGAAGGATTTCCTAAACCAAAACAATTCATCACCTTGTCCCCCCAAAGTGCCAGGAATTATTTTTTAAGCCGTATTCTGTATCCAGTATCATGGTGGGAGAAATCCTCCTTCAGGTGGAAGGTTTCAGAGTTTCCCTTTCCAAGACATTCAAACATTCCCAGCTGGTGAGGAGCAATCCTGGCCACCTGGCTTTGCATCTCAGTGCCAGGAAGGAAGAGAGCCATGAAAAATTGTGGGTATGGGGGGTTTTCCGTGGATCCTGGGAGTGATGCCCCAAAGGGGCTGGGCTTTGTGAGCTGCTGAGCTGCCCATCCTTGGATGGGCACCCTGGCAGCGCTGTCCAAACGCTCCTGGAGCTCTGGCAGCCTCGGGGCCGTGCCCATTCCCTGGGGAGCCTGGGCAGTGCCCAGCAGCCTCTGGGGGAAGAACCTTTCCCTGCTCTCAGCCTGAGCCTGCCCTGGCCCAGCTCCAGCTGCTCCCTGGGTGCTGTCTCTGGTCAGGAGGGAAAAGGTGATGGATCTGGGTCAGGGCAATCTGCTGGGAGCATCGACAATGGCACATCTGTCACCTCCTGGAGGAGCTGGAGTGGAGGTGACACCTCCAGGCCCCCTCCCAGCAAAGCCCTGTCCCAGGGAGAGCGGTGTCAATGTGCAGAATCCACAGCTTGGAAAGGCAGCCCCTGTTCCTTAACCTTGGGCTCCACCACTTTTCCTGCCAGGAACATGCCAGGGAAGCCCAGATGTCCCCAGGACAGATGTGAGGTGCAGGCACGAACAGCAGAGCAGGTGACAACAGTGACTGCAGCGAGCATGGCCCCAAGGAAGGAGAGGGTGGAAGAACTGGGATCCCACTGGATACAAATCCCCAAAATCCCTCTGCACATCTCACCTGGGAGCTCTTGGACATGGACAAGCCCCTGCTGCTGCACAGCTGTGATCCTCTGGGCTCTCCCAAAAATATCCCTAAAAAAGGAACCAATCCCTCTCCAAAGCTCCCTGAGAGTCTGGAGTGCTGCAGACACCACGGGCTGGCTGCTCCTGCTCCCACACCTGCATTTCCTGAGGGCAGAAAACATCATTTTCCTGTCTAACTCCAGCAAGTCCTGCAGGATTTATCCAGCCAGCAGTGAGCAGCTCTCGCAGGGCTCTTCCAAACCCACCGGGCTGAGCTTGTTTTGCAGTCATCAGATTCAATGTCCTGGAGATTGCTGCAGCAGCTCTCCTGCTGGGCTGGAGCAGCGTTCCAGCCTCTCCAGCACACTCCAGTGCTCTGGGAGCAGCAGGACCACGTGAAGGAATGGCTTTGCTTCTTTTTTTCCCTGGTTTGGACGTGAAGCAAACCAAGAAAAGCGATGTGAAAAGTGGAGTTGGCTTGAACTGCTGTGCCATTCCCATCAAACCTGCAGCAAGAGAAATACTCCAAGGGATCAGCTGGGCCCTAAAGATTGAATTGTATTAATTCACTGTAAAATCTAAAAAAAAAGGTTAAATCACAAATATGTGCAATTCTGTGCGGCTGTTCCCTCCCTGCCCCAGCCAGAGACCAGGACACTGCTGCAGGATGTGGGACAGCCAGGCTCAAACCCCTCTTCTCCCTAAAATATTTGATTCCTGCATTTTAAGAGCCTCCCCCACCTGCCTGAGTCTAACCATCAGCACTGCCAAGGCCACCGCTAAGCCGTGTCCCCAAGTGCCACATCCACACAGCTTTTAAATCCCTCCAGGGCTGCGACTCCACCACTGCCCTGGGCAGCCTGGGCTTGAAAACCCTTCCCATGAAGGAATTTTTCCTCATATCCAAACTAAACCTGCCCTGCTGCAACCTGAGGCTGTTTGCTCTTGTCCTATCAAGAAAGAGCGAGGAGAAATTTCTTTTCTAGGAAAAACCACAGGAAGGAAATGGGATTTCCAGGACCAGGGAGCCCCACGTGATGATGTTTGGCAGCAAACCGTGGATCATGAGGAGGACAAACCCCAGCTGGGGTATGGAGGATCCTGAGGAGTTCCAGGTGAGGCTTTGCTCTGCCTCACTGCAGAAGGAGCTCCAAAGACAAGGAATTCAGGGCATGGCTTTAAACACGACATCAGCCATCAGTCATCTCCTGGTTCCTGCCTCCCAGCAGCTCTGGGATGTCTTTGAGATGACAACTGTTGATGTTGAGGCTTCAAAAAAATCCATCTACTCTCCCCCAGGCCTAGCCCACTTTTAGGTGTGAGCTGAGAAAAATCCACTCATTTATCCAGGCAGAGTAACATTCATCTTCATGCCAAGGTAATTCCCCCTAAAAAAAAAAAAGCCCCCTAAAGTCACCGAGTCCAGTTGTTCCCACAGCACTGAGGCCACCACTGAGCCATGGCCCGGAGTGCCACATCCACATTCAGGCTTTTAAAACCCGCCAGGGATGAGGGCACCTCCCTGGGCAGCCCATTCCAATGTTTAACAACACTTTCTGTGGAGAAATTCCTGCTGGTGTCCACCCTGAGCCTCCCCTGGCCCAGCCTGAGGCCGTTCCCTCTCTCCTGTCCCTGTTCCCTGCGAGCAGAGCCCGACCCCCCCCCCGGCTGCCCCCTCCTGTCAGGGACTTGTGCAGAGCCACAAGGTCCCCCCTGAGCCTCCTTTGCTCCAGGCTGAGCCCCTTTCCCAGCTCCCTCAGCCACTCCTGGGGCTCCAGCCCCTTCCCAGCTCCGCTGTTCTTCCTTGAGGAGCAGCAATTCCCAAGGGTGGTCATTCCTGGCTGCCTCAAGCCCTTGTGGAGCAGGGAGAAGGGGGGTGAGGACAGTCCCACGCTGGCCCTGCCCATCAGCCGGGCTCTGGCTGCTTTATCAGCCCATTTATCTCGGCTACTTCCAGCCCTATCCTGTTTCCAATCAGCATCCCCGGCCCGCTCCGGCCTGTGGGAATTCCAGCAAAAGCCTGGAAGGAATATAAAAATGAAACAAAAACACATTCGGGGAGATTAAAGCTGGGAAAAAGGCTGTGAAAAGGAGCAGCGTTCGTGTTCTCACATCTCGCTGGGTGCTGAGGGCCTGCGGGAGGCCGAGCCCGGGGAAAGGGGCTCCCCACAGCCAGGTTGGGGTGCAGGAATTCTTCCCGTGCTCGGGGAGCTCTGTGTGTGCCCCACTGTGCCCCACTGTGCCCCCAGGGCTCCTCCCCAGGCCACAGCAGGTCTGTCCCCACTCCCCGAGCCACAGCCACAGCTGGGAGGGAGCCCGGGGCCATTAAAGAGTCACAAATGGGGAGCAAATGTCAATTGGGATTGTGAGCAGCTCCTTGGAGCGCAGCGAGCAGCTCCACGCGGCCCACCGCCTTCAGAGAGGAGGGATGGGAGGGTGAAGAAATAAAAAATCACCGCCAGAGTGAGCAGAGCAGCAAGGGAGGTGATTGTACCCCTCTCATGAGAGCCCATCTGGTACAGGGGTCCCCCTGTGGGGTCCCCAGCACAGGAAGGAGCTGGAGCTGCTGGAGAGAGTCCAGAAGAGGCCTCGGAGCTGCTCCAGGGCTGGAGCCAGGCTGGGAGAGCTGGAGGTGCTCACCTGGAGAGGAGAAGGCTCCAGGGAGAGCTCAGAGCCCCTTCCAGAGCCTAAAGGGGCTCCAGGAGAGCTGCAGAGGGACTGGGGACAAGGGATGAAGGGACAGGACACAGGGAATGGCTTCCCACTGCCAGAGGGCAGGGCTGGATGGGATATTGGGAAGGAATTCATCCCTGGGAGGGTGGGCAGGCCCTGGCACAGGGTGCCCAGAGCAGCTGGGGCTGCCCCTGGATCCCTGGCAGTGCCCAAGGCCAGGCTGGACATTGGGGCTGGGAGCAACCTGGGACAGTGGGAGGTGTCCCTGCCCATGGCAGAGGTGGCACTGGATGAGCTTTAAGGTCCCTTCCAACCCAAACCATTCCAGGATTCCCTGAAAAAGGCTTCCTTGGATCAACACTGCTCCAATCCCTACCAAGCTGCAGCAGAGCCGTGTTCACAACCTGCTTCTGCAAACTGTTTCTGAGGAGGGAAAATAAATACAGCAAATTCAAACTAACAACACACGAGCAATTTTAATTAGGATCAGGAAGTCATCCCAGGGTGAATTCCCAGCCATGCCCACTCCCTGTGCAGCTGCTCACACTGCAGAGCTGTCCTGGGCTGCACAGACACCTTTGTGGTGAGGATCAGAAGTGCTGGGGAGGAGATTTAATGTTCTCCAACATGGACAGGATCCTCTGGACTGGAAATCCCAGCCTAGGCCAGGATAAAAACCATGGAGCCCCTCAGAGAGGGCACAGGGCCCTGGAGCTGCTGCTCTGCAGATCTGCTTTCGGTGGCACTCCCCACTTGCTGATGCGAAGATTTAATGCTCCAGCTGCTGGGCTCATTAACAGCCCTAAACCTCTCTTTAATTAAACTTCCTGAGCCTCACAACCAGAGAAAAAACCACGGAAAACCTGACTGCTCGTGGCTCAAGCACAAAAATTGAACGCAAAAGTTCTGAGGCAATTTTTATTTATTCTTTTAAGACTTTTTTTTTTAAAGCCAGGATCCCATTCGTTTTTATTTATTATTATTATTATTATTATTATTATTATTATTATTATTATTATTATTATTAATTTATTAATATAATTTAGTTTCGGGTTTTTTTATTATTTTTATTTTATTATTTACGCCATTCCATTTATGATCCCATCTGGAAAACCATCCAGCCCCTCTCCACACTCAGGAGGATGCCAGTGTCCATCCACCACACCCCAGCCCTGATGAAAGTTTCCATCTCCTCATAATTCTACAATCAGGTTGGTCTGGCCAGTGCCCGTCCCAGTCCCTGCTCGCTCCTGTCCAACCCCAAATCTTCTCCCTGGCAGCAGCACCACACTCACGTTGGCCCCACAGATGCCAGAAGGGGAATTCACACCTGCAGTGACCCATCCTGGAGAGAAACTCATCAGCTTCCTCCACAGAGACACCTCCAGAGAGCTTCTGGGTGAGCAGCAGCCCCAGGGAGACCCTTCCCAGCTCACAGGAATTCCTGAGGTCACAGTCCAACCTCTCCCTGCCCTGTCACTGTGTCACCCCCACCCCTTGGCCATGGGAAACATCTCAGGAACCTCTCAGGAACCTCTCAGGAACCTCTTGGTCCTCATCCCCAACACCCATGGAAAAGGAGGAACCTCTTTTCCCCTGCCTGCACTGTCAGAAGATGGGAATGAGACATCTGGGTGTCCTTGTGCTGGTCTGAAACTCAGCCCACAGGACATCCCAGCTGCTGCAGGCATCAGGAAGGGATTAACCAGAATGAGAAGGTTTCCTCTTCAAAATGTGCCCTAAAAAGCACTCCTGGAAGCCAGGAGTACACAGCAGCCAAAAGGGGATCAAGCTGGAGCCATCCCAGATCACTCCTCGCCCTGTGACCCTCAAACATCCAGCAGAGCCCCCAAACCCTTCCACGGGAGGAACCTTTTCCCGAGCAATGAAAGGAGCAGGGATGCTGCGGCCACCCCTTCGAGAGGCGTCCCCATCGGCACACCGAGGCTGCAGAGGGAACACATCCCAAAAGGGAGCCTGGAGAGACCCCAGAGGCCGGGAGGCTGCCACAGCCCTGGGCAGCACGTGCCTGCCAGATGCTCCCCGTTCCGCAGCAGGGGAGGGGGGCTCCAGGGGTCAGGGTCGCCAGCGATGCCTGACTGGGTTCGTGGAGAAGGGGCCGTGCAGGGGGAGAGGCAGCCGGGAGGAAATACCAGCCTGGGGGAGGAAAAGCCATCCCGGGTGGATTCCCGGTCACGTTTGCACATGTCTGGCTCCGGAGAGGCAGGAAGCTGCAAGGGATGGGGCTGAAAGGAGGAGGCGGAGCAGCCCCACACGTTTGGGATGCTCCTTCCTGCATCCCTGGAATTCCTTGGAGAGCTGCAAATCCCCAGTTTGGACTCAGCCTCCAGCTCTCTGTGTCCCCTCTGCTCTGTCCCTTCTCTGTGAGGGTGAAATGCTGCTCTGGGAGCTGCAATTCCCACAAATTTGACCAAGTCTGGAGTTCCCTCCATGCCCTGGGACCTCCTGGAATGTGTCAGCCCTGTCTCCCCTTGCCCATTCCAGGATCAGTTGGCTCCTTGCCCTCGACAGGAGGAAGCTGCAGCCTCTGACGTAACCCCAGGCCCTTCTCCCCAAGGCTCCAGACCAAGTAAAACAAAGCCAGACTGCAAATCTCAGCAGCAAGAGCCCAGACACAAAGGAACAGCTTTGGAATTGCCACTCCTGCCCCCACAGGGAAACAAAATCCAGGTCCCTGGATCAGGATGGAGCTGCCCAGAGCAGCTGCAGCATCTCCAGAAGTCTCTTCCAAGGTGAATTATACCCTGAAAATGTCTCTAAAACACCTCCCACCCCTCCTGCCCCTGCACAAAAACACTTGCAATATCCCAACAGCCATGAAACTGGATTTTTTAGCAGCCCAGCTCTTCCAGAGAGCGGCAGGAACTACACCAGTAACACCAGTTAGTGCTGCTGGAGCACTGTCACACCCTGCCCACCAAGAGCCATGACCCCTGGTACATTTAAGACAGAAAAATATAAAATCTAAATCATTAAACCACAAGAACTACAAACAGGACATCGAAGCACTGCCTCCTACGGCTGTGCCTGGGATGAGCAGCGAGGCACAGCACCTTTACTGCTTTAGCTGAATTTTGGGTCACTTCTTCCTCAAGCAGCACTCAAAAATGATGACGGAATGGTCACCGAGTGTGGGATCTGCTCCTATTCATGCAGGAAAAAAACCCACAGTGATCTGGCCCAGAGAAGCTGTGGCTGCTCCATCCCTGCAAGTGTCCCAGGCCAGGCTGGATGGGCTTGGAGCAGCCTGGGGTAGTGGGAGGTGCCCCTGCACATGGTAGGGGGTGGAATGAGATGGGATTTGAGGTCCCTTCCAACCCAAACCATTCCGTAATTCCATGATTCTGTGACCTGGTGTCCTACAGAGAACAGGCCAAAGAAGATCTCCAGCTTAATTCCTATTTTAAGCCCAACAGTTGTGGCTGAATTTGGGAAAACATCTTTCCCTTCAGGAAAAACATCTCATCTGGATTTAAAGCCTTGCCAGCAGCTGAAACTCCACCACAGCCCAGCCCTGGGGTAGGCCAGGAGCAAATGAAATGATAAATACATGGAACATGTGGGTTGTGAGAGCTGACGTGAGAGTCACAATTAAAACCAGCAGAGCTGGGGGAGAAAATGAGCAGCACTTTTACTGCAGAAGGTGGAGGGTTTGTAGGATTCCCTAAAGTCTCCTCATCTGGAGAGGAAAACCACAAGTGAGGCATTAGAGAATGAATTAATGTGGATTCAGAGCTCTGCATGCCCCGGGCAGGAGCCTGAGCTCTGCTTTACTCAAAGCCTTTTCAGCAGCTTCAAGGTTTTCCCTGAAAAAGAGGGAACCGTCACAGGCCTCTGCATGGTCTGTGATCTGCCAGGACCTGCCCAGTGGGAGCAGGATGACCTGCATGGAATCATGGAATATCCCAAGCTGGAGGGACCCACCAGGATCATCCAGTCCAGCCCTGGCCCTGCCCAGACACCCCAACAACTCCACCCTGGGCATCCCTGGCTCCTGGAGCTCTGGCAGCCTCGGGGCCGTGCCCATTCCCTGGGGAGCCTGGGCAGTGCCCAGCAGCCTCTGGGGGAATTTTAAGCTCTTTAGGTCCCCCAAACTCTACACACAGAGTGTGAACCCTCTGGTTTGCTCTTTGTCCCTTTGCTTTGCAGCTTGCTTGAACTCCACACCCCTCAAAATGTCACCAGCCAGGCCAAGGGGGACCACATGGCACGATGGACACCATGTCCTGTCTCCTGACATGAATCCCACCTTCCATTTGCCATCCTCAAAACTGAAACATTCACAAAGCCCCAGGAATGAAAAAAAAATTAAAGAAGGAAAAGAAGAAGAAGGAAAAGAAGAAGGAGAAGAAGGAGAAGAAGGAGAAGAAGAAGGAGGAGAAGAAAGAGAAGAAGAAGAAAAAGAAGAAAAGAAAAAGAAAAAGCAAAAGCAAAAGCACATGAGCTGATTAAAAATCTGCTCACACAAAAGTCGCTGCCAGAAACTGAGATCTGACTTCAAAACTCCTCTGCATCTCTAAGGACCTTTTAATAGCTCTCATTACAGAACATCTCCCTCAGCCCTGCCAGAACAGAGCCCACATTTCCACAGGCAAGGCCCAGCTGTTTCATTGATCCATTCCAGGACTTCAAACGAGGATTAATAACACAGCTCTGTCAAACCAAAGGTTCCCCTCCTGGGTGCTGATGCCTCCCTTGGATGGCAGCTCGTTTAACCTGCCCCTTTAATCTGGTATTTCCCACTCCCAGCGGGAGCTGCCGTGGAAAATGTGCCTCAGAAACGAAGGTGCAGCAGCAGGGAAGCAGAGGAAATGATAAATAAAATGTATCTCTTTTGCAGGAATTACCTGTGTCATGTGATCCTAACCTTCAGTATAAACAGATTTAATTGTTTAAAGAGGAAGAGAAATCAGGGAATGATGGAATGGTTTGGGTTGGAAGGGAATTTAAAGCCCATCCAGTGCCACCCCTGCCATGGGCAGGGACACCTCCCACTGTCCCAGGCTGCTCCAAGCCCCAATGTCCAGCCTGGCCTTGGGCACTGCCAGGGATCCAGGGGCAGCCCCAGCTGCTCTGGGCACCCTGTGCCAGGGCCTGCCCACCCTCCCAGGGAACAATTCCTGCCCAATATCCCATCCAGCCCTGCCCTCTGGCACTGGGAAGCCATTCCCTGTGTCCTGTCCCTCCATCCCTTGTCCCCAGTCCCTCTGCAGCTCTCCTGGAGCCCCTTTAGGCCCTGCAAGGGGCTCTGAGCTCTCCCTGGAGCCTTCTCCTCTCCAGGTGAGCACCCCCAGCTCTCTCATGCCCCAAAACCGCTCAGCTCTGAGTCCCATGGGGTGCTGAGCACATGGAGAAAATCCCAGTTAATCCTCCTCACCCCTCTGCTCTCCATGCCTGGGATTTCTTCTACTCCCTCTGGATTTAGGGGCATTTCAGGGGTGAGTTACGTGCCCTGCCCATGCCCTGCACCACGGCAGCTTCCCCAGCCGCTGGCATCTGCTCCAAGGAAATCCATCTGTTCCTGCAGGTCTCTGCTGGAGCTGCAGTGGCACAAACCTGGCACAGCCAGGGTGGCAGAGCTGGAATGCCGCAGTGCCAGACAGAGCACGCCGGCAGGATCACAGCCCCGCTCCCAAACACGTCTGGCAGGTTAAAAAAGGAAAAGGAGAGGAGCTAATGGAACCAAATCCCTGCCTGGCTGCGGTTTCCCAGCTCAGATCCCAGCCCGGAGCTCCTGCAGAAGGAGGGGAGGCGTCTGTCTCGCACCATTCCCTGCTGGAGAGGTGGGAACCAGCGGCAGAGAGGCACCACAGTTACCCAGGGCCGTGCAGAGGGAGAAACCAGGGAGGCCTTCCATGTCCTTCCATGTCCTTCCATCCCTCCATGTCCCTCTGTCCTGCCATGTCCCTCAGTCCCACTGTGTCCCTCTGTCCCAACACATCCTTCTGTCCTGCTGTGTCCCTCCATGTCCCTCCATCCCTCCATGTCCCTCTGTCCTGCCATGTCCCTCAGTCCCACTGTGTCCCTCTGTCCCAACACATCCTTCTGTCTTGCCGTGTCCCTCCATCCCTCCATGTCCCTCTGTCCTGCCATGTCCCTCCATCCCACTGTGTCCCTCTGTCCCAACACATCCTTCTGTCCTGCCGTGTCCCTCCATCCCTCCATGTCCCTCTGTCCTGCCATGTCCCTCCATGTCCCCCACCAGCCACGTGCCGGGCCCCCCTTGTCCCCAGCAGCCCCGGGATCAGCGCGGTGTGACCTGAGGTGGCCTTCAACCCTGCGGGAATGACACTGCCGGCAGCGCCGGCAATTAGCGCTGCACTAATTACCGTCATTGTGGCACAGGAACGCCCTGTCAGGGCCGAGGTGCGCCGAACAGAAGCTGATTTTTGTCACTTTGTTGCTCTCTTGAGCTCCCGGAGTGGCAAAGGCACGGGAGGAGGGTGCGGAAATCGCGGAGAGGTTTTCTTCCCCTTAATTGCTGACCCCAGGAGAGCGAAGCTTTCCAGGCGGCTGCTCCTCGCGGCTTGATGGAAGCCGCTGCACAATGAGGGAACAGCGGGGACACGGAATCCCTGCGCCACCAGCCCGCAATCAGGAAGCGCTTCCCTCTGCCAGTGTCCCCAGGTGCCCCCGGCAAAGCAGAGCCCCGGGTCCCCCCGAGCTGCTGCATCCCACAGAGCCTGGGATGGCATGGGAAGGAAGGGGACACAGCCAGCCTTGGCAGCCTAAAAACGGGGCAAAGCACCAAAAACCCTTCTAATCCTGCAATGGGGTGGTGGGTTGGGTGAGCAGCCTCTTTTTAGGAGAAGGAAATGAGGTTTTTGTGCTCAAATCTGTCCCCCAACACTCTGCCAGGGCCAAGAGAGAGGAGCAGGGAGAGCTCCTTTCCCCACCTGCCTGGAAAGAGCTGCAGCACCAGCACAGCCCTTTCCAGATTCCAGAGCTTCCCGTGGAGGAGGGATCCTGGTGGGTTCCTTCCAGCTCGGCTGACTCTCTGATTCTATGGTTCTGTGATTGATTCTGTGATTGATTCTGTGATTCTTCCTCACTCCCTGCAGAGCTGAGCCCTGAACCTGCACCCAACAGGGTCACAAGGACCCAGCCCAGCACCCAAGAACCCATTGACATCCCCCAGATTTCCCTCCCAGACAAGCCCCAGACACCCAAACCCCCTGAGGAGCGGCTGATCCCACAACCTGCAGCGTCCAGGGGATGGGAGTTGAGTTGTAAAACCATTCCCAGCTCCTGCCAGGGCAGCACAGCCAGAATTGCTGGCCCACACAGGCAGTGCCAGCCCCACGCTGGCCGTGAGAGCCATGTCATGGGTATATAAATACAGAAATATATATATTTAGCACACCCTGAACATGCACACAGAGCTCCAGCTGCCTCAGCCAGGGAGGGACCGACGCTACGTCACCCCCACGGCCGGGACCTCAACCAGGAGCAGATGGCGGCTCCTCCTGCAAGAAATTAGGAGCTTTTTGGGAGCCTGCCCAGAGGAAGGAGGTGTGGGCAGCCCCTCCGAGCTGCTTCTCACACCAAACTCTGTGTCTGCCTCCAGAATCTTCCACCTAAAGCCTGGCTTAGGTCTGGGCTTGACACCAGTGGCTGGAGGTCCTGGCAGTGTCTGGACAAGGTGTGACACTCAGTCCAGACTGTCCATTGTCCCATGGGAGGGAGGTTTGTATCCCCCAGCTCAGCCCCTGGTGAGCTGATCTGATCCCAAACCCGCAGGATGATCCATGACACTTCTCTGGAAAATCTTCCCCTAAGGAACGGCACTCGAAACCCTTCCCCAGCACCCCAGAGCTTAAATGGAATGATTTGGGATGATTTGCACCGACTAAGGTACAAAAACTAGAGGTGAAAGCAGCTCTGGAATCCATCTATGCTCTGTGGTGGCACAGGGGACATGGACTGTGAGTGCCAGAGCCAGCTCAGAGCAAGGCCTGGATCCGGAGGGAAAGAGGCTTTAGGAAATGAGGCTTGTGGAAAAGTGTAAGGTTTTTAACTTGGTCTGATCTGGAGGGATCTCGTGGGGATGCAGCCAAACATCAGCTCTGCACTCCAACTTCCAGCAATACCAACACATCCTGAAGACAGGGATCTTGGGAACAGCTGGGAAGCTTGGGCTGGGAGTTTTCAAATAATCCAGCATGAGAGAGACTTAAAACAGAGAGAGACCTTTCAATCCAAACAGCTCCAGCCAGGCAAAGTTAAACAGCACAGAGAAAATCCCAGCAGCTGGATCTGGAATGATCCCAGCACCACCCCTCAGTGTCCCTGCACCCCAATATCCCATTCCTTAGGGCTTTTCCGTAAGTGTTGTGTCTCCTGTCACCTCAGCAGGGAGGCAGTGACAGCAGAATTTAGGAGGGACAGCAGGAAAACGTCCCCCATGTGCCACATCCCGAAGGCAGGGCCAAGTCCTGGCTCAGCACCTTCTCCTCCAGACTTTCCAAGGAAATTGGGGCCCTTTCCAGGCTGGAATTCCCAAAGGCACCTGGGTGCATTGAGGTCAGTGCAAGGGGGGTACAACCAAATAATCCCAACGGATCAAGGGAAGGTGTTTGTCTGAGGGAATGCAGAAATTCACCTCCTCCCTATTCCCAGATAAAAGCACCGGAGGATTTTAGGGAAAAGGCTCTTTCATCCAGCAGAAACCAGCTGAAAAATGATGCTCAGCAAGCCCAAATTTCAGATAAAGGTGTCCTCCAAATGGGCCTGAAGCACAAACCCAGGCAGGTTTTTCCCTCCTCCATCTGGAGCACAAAGAGGAGCCCATGAAAAACCTCAGGGATAAAAGCTGGATTGCAAAAATGTCCTGGTGGGCTCTTTTTGGGGTTCCCAGAACTCCTCAGAGCCCTCAGGGTTTGGTTTTGCATGCTCTGCCCTCAAAGAGGAAAAAGCCTCAGGGGAAGGCTCCCAGCTGCTCTCTGGTGGGGGCACAGGCAGTGACCCCCATGTTTATTCCACTTTAAATGCACAATTTAGGGTCTTGTCAAGGGGAAAACTATTGGTAATTCCATATAATTGTCTAATTAAGGACATCATGATCCTCCCTAGAATGGAGGGTCAAATGGAAATGACGCCAAGAGTCCAAACCTGGGATTTCTGGATTTTTAAGAAGTTGGATTTGGAACTTGTTAAGATTGTCAGCATCAGGCCAGGACACAGACGTGCTATAAAATAAATAGATATATTTTTATAATTAAATCTGTATAAAACACCTGCAACTGTACACAGACAGCGCTGATACATCTCAATTTATACCTAATTTTCCATATTTCCATCAGGTTTGATGTTCCATTTCCCAAGTCCGTGTGCACATTCCCAAAAGATCGCAGATTTGAGGACCTTGCACAACGCTGGATCCGACATTTCAGAGTCCCAGACCTCCAGCAGGATAATTTCCTGCAATTCCTATTTTCCCCCAAACCCTCAAGCAAGAAATGCCATCTGCAGGAGCCAAGCCGTGCGCTTTCGGATGCATCCCTTAATTAAGCAGATTTTAATTGGATGACTCCAGCTTTAATTAAAGGCAAATTGTTAGTGCGCTTTCCTTTCTGGATCTCATTCCCAGACAGGATTTTCTGGGTTGATTTGGGGCAGTTTTGTGCTTCACAGAGTGGGGTTGCAATTGTTATTTATTGCAATTATTATTTATTGCATTTCATGAGGAAAAAGCGGCTCCCAGGAGCTCCGGAGCCACTGGGCTCCCACAGAACCAAGGAGCTTCCCACTTTCTCCTCCTTCCTAACCAGAGCATCCTCGGAATGTTGGGATGAGCTCAGAAAAGCCCTGGACACCCCCAGGTTGTGCCCACTGGGCACTGTGGACAGGAAGGGGCAGCTGGGGCTCATCCCAAATCCAAAAATTCCTGCCAGTGCCACCCCCCATCCCAGACCCACAGCACTGCAGGGGGAATTCTTAGGAATTGTTGCAGCTCCCGGTATAAAAAGAACCAGAGGAGGCCCCAGAGCTGCTCCAGGGCTGGAGCCGGGCTGGGAGAGCTGGGGGTGCTCACCTGGAGAGGAGAAGGCTCCAGGGAGAGCTCAGAGCCCCTTGCAGAGCCTAAAGGGGCTCCAGGAGAGCTGCAGAGGGACTGGGCACAAGGCATGGAGGGACAGGACACAGGGAATGGCTTCCCAGTGCCAGAGGGCAGGGATGGATAGGATATTGGGCAGGAATTGTTCCCTGGGAGGGTGGGCAGGCCCTGGCACAGGGTGCCCAGAGCAGCTGGGGCTGCCCCTGGATCCCTGGCAGTGACCAAGGCCAGGCTGGACATTGGGGCTTGGAGCAGCCTGGGACAGTGGGAGGTGTCCCTGCCCATGGCAGGGGTGGCACTGGATGGGCTTTGAGGTCCCATGCAACCCAAACCCTTCCATGTTTCTATGAAACCACAAAACATCGAAGTTCAATAATTGCTCCCCTAAAAATCAGCCTCTCCACCATTCCCAGGCCAGCCTGGTACTCCAGCTGACATTTGGATTAGAGCTCATGGGATGGATTTGATTCAGTGCTAAAGGACATGGGTGGGCTGCAGTGGGAGCCGTGGTCACGGGGGACGGGACACCAGGAACAGCAACAGCTCCCTGCGCACCCCACAGAACCAGGAACACAAATCCCCACGTCCTGACTGAGCTGGAGGAGGAAAGAAGACAGGGATCCGTATTTCCTAATGGATCCGGCTAAGAAATGGATCCCAGTTTCCTTCCAGGCCGAAGGTGTCACAGCTGCCACGTGCTGTGCCCTCTTCTCTGCCACTGCTGGAGCAGAGGGCACACGGAACCTCCACAAGGTCTCACCAGCTCTGAACACCAAGTCCCAGCTCCAGTCATGAGCTGCTCTCCTCTGGCACTCACTCCACACTTCAATTATTCCCCACCTGCCTCGGGACCGGGGCACCCAGCCAGGCACAGCAGTGCCACGGGTCACTGCTCCAGCTCCTGAAGCCAAGCCCAGCTCCAAGGTCAGGAAGTCCAGCCAGGCTCAGCAGCCCCTCGCTCCCCATCCTGCTCCTCGAGGGTGTTTCCTGGAGCTGTGCCACCACGCAGGCCTTGCCTGGAGCAGAACTGCTCCATCAGTAGGGCCTGGCTGGGGAACACAGCCTCAGCCCCAAGGAAGTGTCTCGGTTTAGGCCAAAGCCCAGGAAAAGCCCACATTTGGAGGATTTTGCTCCATGCACCAGCTGGATCCACAACAAAACCTGAAAACCTTCCTGAGTTCAGGACCCTCCCCAGCCTGGGCAGCAGTGACCGAAGGGCAAAGCCTCGCAGCTGGGTGATGCTCAGTCAAAGGTGAGGGTGGGCAGGCCCTGGCACAGGGTGCCCAGAGCAGCTGTGGCTGCCCCTGGATCCCTGGCAGTGCCCAAGGCCAGGCTGGACATTGGGGCTTGGAGCAGCCTGGGACAGTGGGAGGTGTCCCTGCCCATGGCAGAGGTGGCACTGGATGGGATTTGAGGTCCCTTCCAACCCAAACCAGTTCAGGATTCCATGATTCTATGGTATGAGACACCCAAGAAGCCTCGCTGCTCTGTGCCGCACCCCCACCCCCCGCTCCAGGCACCCCTGTGCCACAGGGACACCGCGAGAGGCTCCGTCCCTGCCCGCCCCCAGCAGCTCACGGGAGCCGCCCCTCGCCGTGGTCGACGCTTTTTCCCCCCGTAACATTTTTGGCTGCCCCGTGGCCGGGACGCCGGGGCACCTGGGGGGTTCCCCTGCACCCCCATCGCCGGGAACCGCCGCCGCATCCCCGCAGAACCCCGGGGGTCCCGGCCGAGCCCCCCTCCCCTTTCCCCGCTCGCCGCTCCGCCGTGCCGGGCTCCCAGCGCATCCCACTGGGGACCGCCCGCATCCTTGCCCAGGATGTCCCCACCGCCCGCCAGCTCCGCTGAGCCCCCCCGGGATCCCCTCGGGATCCGCGGCCGCCGGTCCTACCTGTGTCCAGCCCGGAGCCCGGCTCGGGGGCCGCCAGCGCCGCCGGGCACAGGGACAGGGCGCAGAGCAGCGCCAGCGCCCGCGCCCCGCCGCGCATCGTGCCCGGCCCCGGCCCCGCCGCATCCCGGCCCCGCCGCATCCCCGCCCGGCCCCGCCGCCGGGACAGGCACGGCCCCGGCCCCCGCCCCCGCCTCCGCCCCCGGCCCCCGCCCTGCCCCGCACCGCGCGGGGACGGGGGAGCACCGGGGCGAATGTCCCACGTCGGCCCCTCCCCAAAATCAGCCGGGCTGCCAGCGCCCCCCGGGGATGAAGAGTTTGGGGGTTGGGGGTCGCCCTTCCCCCCCCCCGCAGGGCTCCGGGGGTGACAGACGGACAGACAGACACACCCCGGACACACCCCCACGGCTGTAGCAGGGGTTGCTGACACCCCCCCGCCGTGCTGGCTTGCCCTCCATAGGTAAAGGAGACATTCCGCACCTCCCCATCCCAAAATACTCGCGGCAAGAGTTTCTCGGGGTGTTTCGCCCCCCCCAGCTGTGCCCAGCTCCCCCCGGGGGTACCCGGCCCTGCTCCTGCAGTGGGAAGGACAGAGCAGCCTCCTGACCTGGCATTTTGGGGTGAGCGAGGGACCCCAGTTCTCCAGTGAGAGCTGGGCTGGATACAACCCCCTCTTTCCTTGGGATCTGGGCCAGTCCACCCCCCTTACTGGGATTACAGGGGGTAAATCTGACCCAGGCCGAGTCCTCCCCAGCCATGCCACCACCACAGTGGGAGACTCACCCCAAAAGTGGGTTCCCCCAGTCCCCCCCCAGACCGGAGTGCTGCCCCACAGCAGACCCCACACGCTCAGCTCTCCAGTGCCACCAGTGGCACAGCCCCCACAGCTGGAGCCACACTGTGCCCCACGTGTGTGACAAAGCCCTGGGTGCCCACACGTGACCTGTGGAGATTTTGGCTCAGGCCCGTGGGGGAGGCAGGCTCATTCCCAATCCATGATAGCATTTTCCCTGCAGCAATCACGCGGAGACACAAAAAAACTTGGGAACCTTCAGCAAGAGACAGCGAGACAAACTCCAGCTGGGCATCCCTGCCAGGGAGCAGCAGGTGCTCAGTGTGACACCCAGCTGCCATTGTGCTCACGTGAATGCCACACCGTGGCATTGGGAAAAGAGGATTCTGGAAGCTCCTCACCCGAAATCCCGATTGCTGCGTGAGGCATGAGCCAAGCTCGGCGCAAAATGTGCGGTGCCCACCCCTCTCTGCCCCTCTCCAGGCGCTTCCCCGGCCACGCCGACTTGGCTTGGCAAGGAAATGAAGGTCAGAGACAGTCCAGGAGCCTTTGCTTTGCCATGTAGAGGATTTATTTGTCAAGAACACGTGGCACGGGTTTGCCTTTCCTTTTGGAATCCCACTGATTCCGTGGATGTGACCGTCAGCACGTGTCCCATCCCTTGGCATGTCCTGCAGCCCATTCCTGCTGTGGGACCCGTGGGACTCTGCCCTCTGCTCCTTGCCCATCCCACCGGGTCTGGTTTAGGTGGATCACCCTCAGAACCAGGTGTGTCAAACACCCTCCAATCCACGAGGAGGAAAACCCCCTTGTCAAATTCCCAGGATTCCTGTGCCCCAGTCCTGTCTCTCAGCTCAGCATCCTCTCTTTAAGTGCCCTCTCCTTTGCTGGATCCAGCGACACAACCACATCCACGCCCCTCCTCAGCCCTCGGTGAGAAAATTCGGGTTTACACCCCCGTGGGTGTGTCAGACTTTTGTGCAGGAGTAGCTGGACAAGGACCACGCCTCCTCCTCCTCTGTTTGTGCCGCGCTGGGCAGAAAAACCACTGCCAGAAGCAGAGACATAATAAAACCAGACACAGACAAAGCCAGGGCTGGGCTGTTCTGTTTCAGAGCAATGACAGAAAGTGGAGGTGAGGCTGAAATGAATAAACTCTGGTTATTGATACTGTTTGCTTTCAATTAACAGCTCTGCTCCACCAGCTTGGCCCAGCCTTCCTCCTTGGGGCTCCAGCCTGGAGTTTCCATCCCTTCTCTCACGGTTGGTTTCCTCACATCTCCCTTCTCACCCACCCCAAGACTTCACCAGCCAAAATATCTGCGCAGCTTTATCAGAGCCCCCAGTGCATCAACTGCTGCCATCCCTCAGTCCCCAACCTTCCAGCACTTCTCTTACTGCTCTTCCCTTTAAATTCCCTCCTAGGGAGATGCCAAATTCCCAGTGACCCCTCACTGGGATCCTACTAAAACCTGTGGATGTTAAAAAAAACTCCTGCACACGCCAGTGACTTCAAACACGAAGGAATAAGCAGGGTGACCTTAACCTTGTCCTCCCTTGCTGGGTGACCCTGGAAAATTTAGTCTCATCCAAGGGCCTCAATTTAGGTTTTTTTAAATCACATAAAGATGCAAAATTCGCCTCTTCTGCAAAATATTTTGGAATGTGCTGAGCGACAGCGTTGAGCTGAGGTTTTGTTGTCACGATCAGGCACTTTCTGAAAACGGTGTTTTCACAGCCTGGGAAATATCAGGAGATCTGCTTAGGATGGATAAAGAGGGATGAAATGCACTGGGATGAGTAATCCGTCACCTTGGAGGGCTGTGGGAGTCTGTGGGTGCTGCCTGAAACGTGGCTGGAATGAGGAATCAGCCGGATACTCCCAGCTTTTCGTGCTCCAGGGAATAAAAAAAGCTGAATTACCTGAGCACCTTGAACTCAGCTGTGCTCAGCCTCTCACCCTGAGTTTGCTGCATCCTAAGACAAACATTCCAGGGAATGACTCTCCAGCCTTTTGAATCAGCTTTTTTTCTTTTTTTTTCCTTTTATTCTGTTTCCCTAGAAAGTAGAAAAAGCCTGAAAATGCTTCCCCCTAACGGCACGACCGAGCGTGGGGTGCTGCCCTTGGAAAAGCTGATCCAGGTTTTATCCACAGGGAATAAAGGGAATGGAAATCCTGCGGTCTCTGCTAGCAAGATGTGCCCCTGAGGGGAGGAGAACTTGTGCAAACCCCTGGCAGCAAAAAGTTCCACCAGGAGTGGGATGAGGAACAGAAATAAAGCCGTTTTTGGGATTCAGCTGAACTCAAACCCAAAGGTTCCAGCTCCAGCATCTCGGATGTGGGATCAGGGATCCTGCCTGCCCCAGCTCCCTCAGCCCTGGAGAAGCTGACGGGTTCGTTGCTGCCTTGGACCCAAAGAATACAAATGGAATAAGGAGAAAGAAAGGGGAAAAAAATACTTTAGAAGGGCAGAAAGTCACTGAAAGGCTTTGAGGATTTTAAAACACGTGTGGGGTTGTAAAGTGGGTTTGGAGGTCTCTGTGATCCAGGTGTGAAGGGGAGAGGTTGCTCAGCTGCTCCCCCAGGCAGATTCCAGCTCCCCAGGTGGTTGTGGTGGAGCAAATCCTGCGGGGTCCCCTCAGAGGTCGGGGTGGACATGGACCCACACCGATTCCCAAATCCTGCACTGTTTTTCAAACCCTTTTACACTGCTCAGAAATCTCCATTTCATGTTTGGGATATCTCAAGAACTTTAAAAAAATCCTTCTCTTCCGTGTCATCCAGCCCCAAGAGCCCCAAACCCCACACAGACCCCACTGCAAGCCAAGGAAAGCTCTCCTGCCCCAAACCTTGCTGATCATGCACTGTGGGACCTCAAGCAAAGCATCTCCTTCCCAAGCTCCAGCCTGACCTGGAGATCAGGGAGTTGAGGACCTTTTCCTTTCCTTCCACACCAAATCCCGGGTGGGATCTTGGGTGGTCTCATCACAGAAAAGATGCAACAAGAGATAAAAAGAGTCAAGGCCTTGTGCCCTGGAAAGTGCTCTGCAGCCTCCAAGAATTTCTGGAGAGTCTTTGGTGTTGTGTGGCACCAGCAGACCCCGATGAAGGAGGAACACGGTGGATTTCTGCCCCTGGAAAGGAATGGGGGGGATTCTCCAGCTACCCAAAGAAATGAGAAGTGCTTTCCTTCTGTCCTGACAGCCCTTGGGTTTTTCTGCTCAGTGCAAGTCTTGGAAGTACCAACTTCCAATTAATTCCACGAGTATTGTTAGGATTAATTCTGCTTTCTACAGGTGCTACAGCAGGGCCTGGACACGTGACAGACGCCTGACACCAATCCAACCCCTCACTGCTGATTTCCAGGGAAATCAGCCTGAGGGAGGCTGGAATACCTGCTGGGAGCGGGGTCAGGGTTGAATCAGGGTTAGAGCCAAAGGGAGCCACGTGCCCAGCACATAAAATACTCTGGGTTGGATTTAGGGTTAGGCCCTTTAAAGGTCCTTGAGTCCAACCCTTCTGGGATGAGCAGGGGCATCTTCAGCTTGTTCAGAGCCACATCCAACCTGACCTTGAACGTTTCCAAGGATGGGGCATCCACAGCTTCTCTGGGCAACCTGTGCCAGTGTTTTACAGGAGAAACATCCCTCTGGCAAAAACCTGGAAGGAATCAAGCGCTGCTGGCAGCTTTTAACCCTCAACTTTACAGTTTTGCTGCCTCTCGGACTCCAGGAACTACCATCTCCGTGCTGGATCCACACCACAAACTTCCAAACAGCTCCCTACTCAAACCAAGTATCTGTGAAGCCTCTATGGAAAAACCAAACCACAACCCCACAGACGCAGCCAATTCCTCGCAAGATCCCAGTTTGGGATGGAGTTTCTCCCGGACTGTCGCTCCTGGAGGTGGGCAGGCCCTCGGAGCCGGCGCTCCGGCGTCTCCCGCTCAGCAGGCACACCGCACACACCGTCTGGGAATTGCTCAGGTTGGTTGGTTTTTTTTTTTTTGCTAAGTTTTTATTTTAATTCAAGGACTTTGCTTCATACAAAATGGAATTGTAGAAACAACTGCAGAATTCAAAGTTTGGCTGATAAATATTACTCAGGCAGCAAACTAGGCAATCACAGAACCTTTTGTTTTTCTCAATGGTTTTTTTTCTCCTCCCCCCCACCTTTTTTTCTTTTTTTTGGGTAAAGTTCCGCTTTGTGTTGCATGGTTGGAACTTTGATCGTTTTTCACACGGTTTTTTTAAATATAAAGTTTTGCAACAAACCCCCCGAATTTATATCAAATATAATTAAAAATTAACAACTGATGAATACATTGTATCAAAAAAGTACGAAGATAAACATTTTCCATGCACATACTTTTTATAGATATGTATATATGTATATATATTACATGCAAACATTACTTATTCAAAGTACAGCCACTACGAGACTGGTTCTGGATGCAGAAAACTGATTGGTGCAATTCAAGTTTGGCAACTCACTATGAGGATTCTTGGAAAGATGGAGAGACAGCAGAGAGGCTGTAAAAAAACGTCAGGAAGGGGTTATGGATAATTGTGGTCAGGCTTGTCTGTCACTGTCATCGACCCCTACGAGGTGGGTGGAGGATTTGGACAACTTGAGATTCTTCTTCGTGTTCTGCCTAAGAATTGGGGTGACCCAAGGCTGTGTTAGTGCAGGGCTGGGGGGTTGGGGGATGGAAAATGGGAGAGGAAAAGGGGGGAAAAGACAGAATTATTCCGTACAGAAGGACATCTCTGTTGCTTTCCAGTGTGGGGACGGTGTTTGCATGCACGGGCAGAGAGATGGTGGTGTCCCTTCCCCTCGACTTCCTGCAGTAAAATAGGAACGTTGGAAAATTTCAAATAAAGTGGTTTGTGCCTTCATTTCAGGAAAATGTAGAAAACATTTGGTCACAATCATGCTGAAGCCTGAAACAGGAAAATCCAGCAGATAAAGCTACAGATGGATGAAGGTCTTTGAGTGGTGCTGGGGTGGGTGTGTGTCCGGACGTGTCATCTGGTTGCATAGCCCTCCGTTTGGGAATGCCAGGAATGCCAGCCGTGACCTCTGGCTACCACACTGCCTTTATTCCGAGTGCACACGAATACAGAGACAGAGATACAGACAGGAGTTATCCTTTAGAAGAATCCAGGGATGAGATCGGCCAGAGATTGCTACTGAACAGAACGAAATTAAAACAAAACACTGGAGGGAACAAAACCGGGTTGAGTTTCCTCAAGGGAAGAGCTACAGGAGATGTGAAGAACCACCCTAGAGCAGACTGCTCCTGCCTGAGGCTGAAAGACTTCGCTGAGAGCACAGGAGACCTCCTGAGCGTTTTGGTGGCATCTGATCCCCTCCAAACACCCCAGGGACAGAACAGATCACCAGGGCCAGCGAGATTTCCACCCATCCCACGCGACCGCTGCGCCTGGAGAAGTTCCACAGGTCTGGGGCTTGGTAGATGCCCTGAAAAAATTCACCTCTCCGACCCTGTCCTCTTTCCTAGCGGTGTCTTTAGGGATGTGCTTGGCACCTCCCACCCTTCCTCCTTTTACCTTTGAACCTCTCCATGTCCTCTGGCTGCCCTGTGCGCCGATCCAGCCCCACGAGGGCTCAGCAGAGCCCCGGGCACGAGGCTTTGCCCCCAGCCTCCCTCCCCGCCAGCACAGCGCGTTTGCCCCTTTCCCAGGCTCACAGTGCAGGAATCCACACGGGCACAAAAGAAAGAAACCAGCCAACACAAGAATCGTTGCAAGAACGCAGAAATCTCATCCCTGAGAATCAGAGTTAGAGGTTTGGATTATTATTATTATTATTATTATCATCATCATCATTTGTTTTTTTAACCTTCTCTTATCAGGCAATAAAAACAACTCACTCCAGCTGCCCTCCACACCAATGATGCACGGCCAGAGCTCTCTCAGCCAGCCTGTGGGAGATGCTGCTTCTCCTGCAGGAGCATCCCTGCAGCTGCTGCCCTTTCCCACCTGCATTTCCTTCACTGGGCAATGAGACAAGGCCGGCTTTGTTTGCTGCAATCGCTCCCCTCCCACCCATAAAAGTATATCTATATATATATATATATTTATATATTCTAAAAAAAAAAAAATTAAAAAATAAAAGGCCAACAAAACCCAAACCAACCCCAAAGCACGTTTGCCTTCCCCACTGGAAGCTCCCGGCCTGGAGCGCAGTGTCCAGGGCGTGCTGACCCCAGGGCCCCTCCGAGGCTCCGGCCACTCGGCCCCCGCCCTCTCTGCCCTCCCCACACTCGCCCATGCTCTGATGCCTCCAAGCAAGAGGTTGCATCGTCACTGTGAAAGATTTCAAAGGTTAGGCACTTAGTAGTGAACAACTGGAGCATTCGGTAGAAACGGTGGGACCTGGAATGACAATTGGACTAATTCTCTACATAAAGAGGAAATTTTTTTCTTTTTTTTTTTTGGTTTTTTTTTTACTGTACAATTTACAAAAATGCACACAATGAAAAGTTAAAGTTCTATCTAATAGCTTGATATAAAACCAATAACATTTCTTCTTCTCACCCCTACGCTTTTTTTTCCTCTTTTTGTTTGGGTTGGGGTTTGGTTTTTTTTTGTGGACTTTTTGTTTTTTTTAAGTTGTTTTTTTTGCTAAATCAAGCTTATATTGTAAACAAGACAAAACAGTGAGGGCGTGTTGCAGTCAACAGGAGAGAGGGATGGATTGAAAAGTCTCAGCAGCAAGGAAACAGTCCTTACAAAGGAGCTCTCTTGTGGCTTTATCGTGTGTCAGTGTGAAGGACCCGATGTGGTGAGTGACATTAGAGACCCCCGGGGCAGCGGTGTCACAGCAGGGTCAGCTCTCAGCTCGGGGAGGGGGGGGGTGGCACCAGCTCTGCCCTAAAGGATTGCAGTGGCTGAACATCAAGTCCCAAAGGACTGTCCTTTGTTCTGGGCTGTGTTTCTCCTCTCCCAGTTTCTTGGGTGCATCTCTTCCTTCTCAGCGCTCAACGAGACAGAACGCGGGGGGGCGAGCGTTGATCGCGTGAGTCCCTCTGCGACCCCCGGCTCCCGCCCTGGCAGGGGGGAATTATGATGGTAAATTAATTAAGAAATAGCCCAACAAAACTGCGCCAATCTTGAGAAGGACCCACAGTTCTGCTTTTCCACCCGTGGAAGGCGAGGATCGCTCTTCTCCCGGCTCCTCGCGTCCGCGGCCGGGTTGGCGCCTGGTGCGTGTCTCGGGACTAGACAAGGCAGTGGGGAGGGGGCAGAGAGGGATGTGCTCCTCCCGCTGCCCTCCCCAGAAGGAGGGAGCCTTCTTCCTCCATCTGTCTAGTGCAAAAAACCAAAAAAAAAAAATCAAAAAGGAAAAACTAAAGAACAACAGAGGAGAGAGAGGCTGCAGGGGCATCTCCGGCCCCGGGCGCTGAGCAGTTCTCGGGGCTGCCCCGCTGGAGCTGCTCCCCGTGGGAGCTCCCAGCCCTCCAGATGATAAAACTCATCCTTATTAAGCACGCACACCTCGCAGGGTTCCGCCGAGCCGCTAGCACCAGTCATCCTCATCGGCTTCGTGGTAGTAACTGCGTCCTCGGGCGCCGGGGCCCGTGTTGAGCCCCAGCGTGTAGTGGTACCCGTTGGGCACCCGGCGGATTTGGTGCGACTGCGAGGTCAGGGAGGAGACGTAGGAAGTCCTTGAGGAGCGGCCCGAGTTGGTGGCCACGGCCTCCTCGAAGGTGAGCGTGTCCTCGGGCGCGGCGCGCTGGGGGCTGTCGGCGGCGGCGTCGTGGTGGCCCAGGTAGGGGTCGGAGCCGATGCGGGCCACGGTGGGCGGGGGCGGCGGCTGCTCCCCCCGCAGCAGCGCGTTGTGCTCGGACAGCCCGCGGCTCAGGCGGCCCGGGGAGAACGTGGGGGTTTGGAAAGTGGTGAAGTGCACGGGCGAGGAGTTAGCGGTCTTGTAAGTGATGCTGGGGCGTGGGGTCAGTGGAGTCTGTGGGAGCTGCCTCCGACCCCGGCAGGGGGTACTAGCACCAGATGTCGACAGCAAGGGGCTCCCATTAACTGAACCACTGCCCTACATCAAAATTGGAACAGAGCAAATCAAAAAATAAAAAAAGGGAAACGCCGGACAAACACAAAGGCAGGCAGGTATCAAACAGAAGGAGAAGCAACAGAAGGCGGAGACGAGTCACAAGAGGAAAGAAAAGCAAAAAAAGAGAGAGTTTAGACAAGCACAGTCGGGGCGGGGGAGGCTCTCGAGAGATAATTCAACACAAGATGTGAAGAGCTGGAGAGTTCAAGTCTGGGAGCAGTAGGAACAGAGAGGGGCAGAGCATCGGTAGGACGCAAACTGGCACACGGCTCCAACAGAGGGGGGACACTGCCCAGGGGAGGCACCCACAGCATACAGGGCTCGACATGCGCCTTACCTGGCCTGGGAGCAGCTCAGAAACCTGGGTTATTGGGGTGTTTTTTACAAATTCTCATTATTCTTTTTATGATTCAGCCTCGGGGTGGGTTTGTGCACAACTTCACCCCACAGTTTTGAGTGCTGGGCTTGTGGGAGGTGTCCCTGCCCACGGCAGAGGGTTGGAATGAGATGAGCTTTAAGGTCCCCTCCAAATCAAACCAATTTAGGATTCTACGACTCTCTTTCTGTGGCCAAAACTGATGATGATGATTATAATTATTATTATGGATTCCACATGGAAGGAGGATCTTGGGGACTGGTTTTTGCAGTTTGGGAATGAAATGCCTTTAGATTAAATAGCCAATTTCTGAAAAAATAACAACCAAAAGCTTTTTGGACAGGCTTTAACAAGTTCCTTTAAGAGAAATGCATTCACCTTCTCCTCTTTAATGTTACACGTTTGATTTTGGGGTTGTAGAAGGGTCTGGCAGCTTCCTGGGTTACTGATAATGCCACGTGAGGGGGAACTACACTGCAGTAATTTACACAAATGCCACAAGTGAGAGGAACAGGCCCATTTTCCCATTCCTGTTTACATTCTCCCAAGGCAGGACATGAGTGCATTGAAAAATCCCTCAGCCTTTCCCAACCTAACATTTTGAGACCAGACCTTTAGTTTTAAAGAGCACTTCTTCCTTCCTATCAACTCATCAGGCTGTCAATCAATGCTCATTCTGCCCTGCCTGGCTCTCCCAGTGACCAGCAACATCCCAACATCCAGGGGAAGCTGCCCAGCTTTTCCCAAGAGCCTGAGCACCTCACAATTACAAAAGAAAGGAAAAATAAATTTTAGTGTGGAGAAAAGGAGGCTCAGGGAGGACCTTTTTGGTTTCTACAACTCCCTGACAGAAGGGTGGAGCCAGGTTGGGGCTGGGCTCTGCTCCCTTTTAAGAGGAGTAGGATAAGAGGAAACAGCCTACAAGGGGAGGTTGGACATGAGGAGGAATTCCATCATGGAAAAGGTGGTTGGTCATTGGAAGGGGCTGCCCAGGGAGGTTTGGAGTCCCTATCCCTGGAGGTGTCCAAGGAAGGCCTGGACGTGCTCCGTGCTCTGGGCTGGGGACAAGGTGGGATTGGGGACAGGTTGGACTTGGAGGATTTTTCCAACCTTGGTGTGAAGCCCCAAGCAGGACCTCAATGGCTTTACCTGCTTCTACCTGGCCTTCCTTCCCCATTCCACCTCCTTTAATTCAAGCAAAACATGGAAAAGGTGCACAAATCCCTGGCAGACCTCAGGGCTGCTTCCCCACCCTGCCTCTCCTCACCTGTCTGTGCGGGCCGTGCTCCGGGCCCCCGCTGGGGGAAGTGGGCCTGCTCTGGTCAGCAGATTTGGGCTGGGCACGGTCCCGGCTGCCGTAGCGGTCGCAGGAGTAGAAGCGCTGCTTTTCGGACGAGGAGGAGGAGTGCTGCTTCCTCTCCTGGGAGCGGCCACGCTCCTGCTTCTTGTCCTTGGAAGAAGACTCTCCAGACTGGGCTACTGAAAAGGAGAACGTTGGGTAGGGGGTCACCGACGTGTATGGGGTGGGGAGATCCTTCCATGCAGACAGGACCCCAAATCCTACTTGAAAGGAGGAGGACAAGGGACAAATCCTGCTTGGCAAAGCACTCACCAGCTTGTCCATCAGCCAAGTGATGGGCGGCCCTATCCAAGGATTTCTGCTTCTTCTCTTTCCGCCGGTGGCAGCGGTGGTGGTGGTGGTGGTGGCCTTGCTCCGGAGGCATCCGCTCCAGGGAATACTCGTAGAGGTGCATGGCGTGAGGGCGCTGAGGGGTCAGCGTGGAGACCGAGCGCTTCATGGGGCTCGTGTCCGGGATGGGCTGCGGGGAACAGGGAGGGACACGGAGCAGGGTGAGGGAAGGCGCCGGGCCCCACTCGGCTGCCTGGTTCCCAGCATGGAAGGGGTTAAACAGCGAGAGAAAGGGGCAAGGAGGGGAAGGAGAGAAATGGTTAATTGGAGATAACCGGAATGGGCAGGAGGATTTGTGGGATGTGGATTGAGTGTGACATGTGGGGAGCGGTCTCTGAGTGCCAATCCACAGGGAGCAGAGGCACGGCAGCACTGCACAGCACACACAGCACGGAGCTCAGCAGGGACACGGGGCACAGCAGCAGCCAAGGGCAACTCTCCAACACCAGTGGCACCCACAGCTGCTCCAGGGCCTGCATCCCAAAGCAGCTCCAAAGGGGAAAGCAGGCAGCATTGCTGAGCACCACATGGAGGGGGAGAAAAATCAGGAATCGGGACAAGCTACAGGCCAAGCCACGGGGAAATTCCTTCTGCCTCCCTGCAGCTGAAGATAACTCCCATCAAACATTTAAACCTCTCTGGTCCCACCATCACTCTCAGAAGCCCTTTGAGGCAAGGATACTGTGTGCATCCTGCAATCCTACCAGGACCTCCAGAAAGGAATACCTGGGTTTGCTTTTGCTGTTTTAAAAACATTTGTGTCCAAACATCTGGGCACTGAGAGCAGCGACAGCATTGCTGGACCCTCCCCCTGTGCCAGTGGCAGCTCCAGGCTCCTGCAGCTCCAGGCCCTGCTCCGGCACCTCCGGGCCCTGCTCCTGCGGCTCCGGGCCCTGCTCCTGCGGCTCCGGGCCCTGCTCCGGCAGCTCCAGACCCTGCTCCTGCGGCTCCAGACCCTGCTCCTGCAGCTCCGGGCCCTGCTCCAGTGACTCCAGGCCCTGCTCCTGCGGCTCCAGGCCCTGCTCCTGCGGCTCCGGGCCCTGCTCCTGCGGCTCCGGGCCCTGCTCCGGCAGCTCCGGGCCCTGCTCCGGCAGCTCCAGGCCCTGCTCCTGCGGCTCCGGGCCCTGCTCCTGCGGCTCCGGGCCCTGCTCCTGCAGCTCCGGGCCCTGCTCCAGTGACTCCAGGCCCTGCTCCTGCGGCTCCAGGCCCTGCTCCTGCGGCTCCAGGCCCTGCTCCTGCGGCTCCGGGCCCTGCTCCTGCGGCTCCGGGCCCTGCTCCGGCAGCTCCAGACCCTGCTCCTGCGGCTCCGGGCCCTGCTCCTGCGGCTCCAGACCCTGCTCCTGCAGCTCCGGCCCTGCTCCAGCGACTCCAGGCCCTGCTCCTGCGGCTCCAGGCCCTGCTCCTGCGGCTCCAGGCCCTGCTCCTGCGGCTCCGGGCCCTGCTCCTGCAGCTCCGGGCCCTGCTCCGGCAGCTCCAGACCCTGCTCCTGCGGCTCTGGGCCCTGCTCTGGCACCTCCAGACCCTGCTCCGGGAGCTCCAGGCCCTGCTCCTGCAGCTCCAGACCCTGCTCCTGCAGCTCCGGGCCCTGCTCCGGCGGCTCCGGGCCCTGCTCCGGCGGCTCCAGACCCTGCTCCGGCAGCTCCAGACCCTGCTCCTGCGGCTCTGGGCCCTGCTCTGGCACCTCCAGACCCTGCTCCGGGAGCTCCAGGCCCTGCTCCTGCAGCTCCAGACCCTGCTCCTGCAGCTCCGGGCCCTGCTCCGGCGGCTCCGGGCCCTGCTCCGGCGGCTCCAGACCCTGCTCCTGCAGCTCCAGACCCTGCTCCCTTCCCTTTAGGTACAAAACCTTACGAAGGTTCTGCAGAACCCCAGACAAGCATCCTGCAGGACAGCTCCTCTCACAGCCTCTGCCTTCCCTCTGCCCAGGGATAAAGCTCAGAAAACAAGGACAATTCCCACATTTCCTTCTCTGCTGGCCTCTGGCTGGCTCCATGTGGGGACAACACCTCATCCACCCTCTGGATGCTTCCCTGTGTGTGCCACTGCATCCGAGCCATGTGCCAGACGAGAGGTCTCAGGGCACAGCGCTCCAGCCCAACAGGGAAGTTCAGGATGTTCCCCGGTCCCTCAGCCTTCCACTTGTTTGAATTCCCAATCCAATAAGTGCCTCCAACAACAGCTCTCACAGAACATTTACTCTGCTCACTGTAACCTTTCCTCAGAGCTCTGTATTATTTTTCCTGTCTGTTCTCTTTTGTTTGCTTATCCCGAAATCCAGATCTCTGCTTCCCTGTGATATTTACCCAAGGCAAAGGCAATTGTTTCACAGCTCTGCTCATTACTTTGAGCGGAAAAAACATTCTCCCTCCCCTTGAGGGCAGATTATCCCGGGTGTAAAGGCACAATCTGGGCAGTTACCCACATTTTGGTGCTTCCCACAGGAAGGGCAGTTGGGATCCTGGTGCTGGAAGGTTTGTAAGAGGCACAGAGCTGGGATGAGGGAGCCCAGCACAGCCTGTGGTGTGTCCCTGGAAGCACCAATTCCATCAGCAGGACCACGCTGTGCTGCTTTTGTGTCACCTTTTGTGGCCCTCGTTTGTGTGGGCAAAAATTTATATTCAGGAGCTTCACATCTGTCCTTGCTCAGTGCTGAGCCTGCAGCTGGGGGAGGGCAGGGGGGTGTAAACTGGACAGTCTGATGGGCAAAAAATATGGGAGGTGAAAGTACTTCCCACTACAAACACATCCAGAGTTTTAAAATCCATACAGGAGCTGCCAGGAAGAAAGCAACAGAAAATTCCCAACAAACAAACAAACAACAAAGAAACAAAACCCCAAACAAAGAAAAAACCCGCAACAAACAAAACCAAAACAAAAACCCCAAACAAACAAAACCAACCAAACAAAAAAAACCAAACCGAAACAAACAAAAAAAAACCACCAAAAAAAACCCAAACAAAAAATCTCAGGTATATTGTCAAATAAACATTTCTTTATGGGCTTTGGTCCTGCTTCCATGCTTACTCCAGGGACAGAAGTCCCACGGACATGAATCAGGGCCAAAGCAATGAATCCCTTTTCCATAAATCCTGGCAATGCTCCTGTTAAGGGAGGCACAAGCTCCCAAAAAGCCTTGGGAGGCTGCAGGCACCCCTGCAGAGAGCTCCTAATTGCTTCTTCATTACCAACCCGACTGTTTTCACTGCCTGAATTCCTGAGCAACGAGGCACGAAAATAAACAAATCAAAAAAAAAACCCCAAAAATAAAGCCAAGCACCCACCCAAGCCCTGCTCCCAGAGCCAGCAGCGAGCAACCAGGGATGTAGGGAAGGGCGGAGAAGTGGGAAGAGACAGAGAGAGAGAGAGAGAGAGAAAGAGAGAGAAAGAGAGAGCGAGCAGCTGCAACTCCAAATGAGAGGGGAGAAAAGTCGAGGGTTAAAGGCAGGTTAATTAATTATTAAGATGAATAGGATACAATTTAGTGCGAACTACATACTGCCAGGTAACTCCCAGGTGACCGTGCTTTGCTCCTCTGCAAACAATTCGGACAAGGTGAGGGACATTATTGGAAGCAGCCCCACAGTACAGCCAGTGTCAGACATCAGATGTGCAGCGGACACGATGATGACCAGGGAGGGAGGTGATGAGGGCAGGACAGCAAAGAGGGATGGGGAAAAACACAGGAGGAGGGGTTGTTTTTAAAGAAGTGCAACATAAAAAGAGAGAGGCAAACAGAAAGGGAGACGTCCAGGAACAGAAAGCGTTGCAAATAAGAGTCAGGAAGAACTCAAAGTTTGGGGAGGGGCAGAGCAGCACGTGAGAGGGAGGGTGGGGGGCATGGAGGGGGGAGACACACACAGAAAGGACATCAGTTATTCACCCAAGCTACGACCGCTGAACGTTGTGTTATTAAATGAGGTTAGACCTGAGATCCCGGGCCTGATTCACAAGCAGGTGTGGCACGAGGGGCAGTGACACCCTGCAGGACACAAGCCGTGCTCCTGGTCAGGGATGATGCCCTTTTGGTTTTTCACCCTTTTTTTCTTTTCTATATTCTCTGTATCCTTTACACAGACACTTGGAGCTTTGTAGCTTCATATTGTAGCTGAACTTCAACATTTTCCCAGGCAGAAAGACAAAAATTCCAGGATCCTGGTGCTATCTTGGTTCTCCTTAGAAAGCAAGGCTGAAACCAGTTTTCTAAGACATGGTTTTGTAAACAGGGCCTGGATCTCATCCTAAGGGGGGAGAATCTACAAAGTACTGATGCCTTTGGTTTTAACTTTTATATTTTTCAAATCCTGCACTGCCTGGTGTGTCACTCTGAAGCTTCATGTGGCCCATTAGCTGCTCTTCTCTCACGCTGGTCAGACACAACAAACCCCTCCAGGTTTGCTCTTCAAGGACGCCTTGATTGTCCCAGGCCCCAAAAAGTGTAAACTAAAAGCCTCTAAAGAGGAAAGGCAAACTTGGGATAATTTTATCATCATAATAATCTTATTATTAATTATGTTAATAATTGCATCATTAACTGAAGTTATAATTGGAGAATTAACCCTGATATGCAAATGGACCAAACTTATAAAAGTGTGATGAACCTGTGACCCAGGGTCCATCTTGGGTGGAGCCTTTGGCCTGCCCAGGGTGAACCTTCGAAGGCCGTTCAAATAAATCCCTGCTTTTATTCTCTTATTCTTGTCTGGCCTCTGTTTTCAGGTAGCCACATCGAGGCATCAGGACTAGAATGGGGGGAATGACTTCAGCAGGCAGGTTCCTAATTGGGGGGTTCTTGTCAGATATGCTAATTTGCAGAATCTCTTAAGAATTGTGCACGCATCACACCGGGGCACCCTCAGCCTTTTCTACCTGACGGATTTGTGCACCTGAGGATCCTCATCTAAAGGTACCCCTTTCATCACCTTAACTGTGTCTGACTCGTATTTTTAGGACCAGAGGAAAAGGCATCAGGGACACTCCTGCAAATACCTGACTGTCATGGAGAGGAGTTTCCCAAGGAAAGGCTCTGCCAGCTGCACTGGCAAGGAAGGAAAGAGGCTACGTGTGGTCTGGGATAAAGGACAGCTTCTGGGAACGGGGAAGGAGAAAGGCTTTGTTTTGTGGGCTGCTGCTTGTATTAAGCACGGTGAGGATAATTCAGAGAATCCCAGGGCTCCCACAAAGGCTGCAGTTTTTGGAGCCAGGTGGGAAATCCTCGGGCTGGTGAGAGGCAGCCCCAGCACGATGGCACAACAGTTCCTGCTGTGTGTGCACGACACAGGGTTTCACTTTAGGGTGCAGCAGTTCCTTCACCATGGAGAGCCACGGAAACAGACCCCAAGCCCAGGCTGCTCCCTCCTGGCTGTGTGAATCAGGCCCTGGGAATGAGGCAGGACACGAGTGGTGAGATGTTGTGACACAGGAGGCAGGATGGTGGCTGGGCAGCACTGGGGACAAACAGCAACGAACGTGTGAAATGGCCAAAAATGATCTGTGACATCCTAGGCAGTGCCCACAAGTTGCTGTGAAAGTCAACTCTAGTGAGGAGATTTCTTTAAAAAAAATAGTTAAATCAACAAGGGAAATCCTCAACACCATTTACTGGCCAAGGTCACAGTACAGGAAAAAACAGGGAACATGCTCAGTGTCCCAGTGCAGCTTCCAGGCACAGTTCCCTGCTAGTCCCTGTGCCTACTGCATCCATCCAAGTGTGTCACAGCACAATTCCAGCTTTTTTTAAGGACAGAGCACAGGAACATGGCTTGGCTGGCTGGATAGACAGCACACAATGAATGGGAAATGTGCCTTCTGGGAATCCAGTCTGCAAATGGCCTTGTCCCCTAACAGTGACCCAGACACTCTTGGGTGGCCCAGCCAGAGGCATCGCCCTGGGCTTCTTTTGCTGCAAGCAGGGAGGAGTAAAACTGGGGACAGGGCTGTGACTGCAGAGGAACAGCTGCCACCCCTGCAGGGAATCCCTGGCACACCCTGAAGGGAATCCCGGCCACATCCTGCAGGGAATCCCTGGCATACCCTGAAGGGAATCCCGGCCACATCCTGCAGGGAATCCCTGGCACACCCTGAAGGGAATCCCGGCCACACCCCGCAGGGAATCCCAGCCATCCCAGCACAAGGGCTGGATTCCTGTCTCCACATCTTTTAAAACCAATATTCCCAAGCCACAACAAGCAGGGAGAAGATGCTGAGCTCTCGGCCCACCCTCAGTCTCCCACCGCCGCTGAAATCCCCGTCTCTCACCTGGGTTTCAGCAGCCAGGCGTGGCATGGAGGCTGCCCGGCCCTGGCTCTCCAGGCCTGGTTGGGGCTCTCCGTTGGCAACTGTGGGGCTGATCTCCTTCATTTCCACCACCTGACCAAAACATGGAATGGTTTCAGTAGCCAGAACAGGAGCATCAGCTTTGAAGCCACCATCAGCTTCGTGAAGTTTGATTTGACTGGGAAGAGAGGCTGGTGTGGGAAAGGGGGCAACTGAAGAGCTGGGGAGTGCCCAGGTTACTCCGTCCTCAGCAAGAACAGTGGCATGAGCTCCTCCACCAGCCACGAGCCCCAGCTGTGACTGGGAAACCCCTCAGGTCATTCTGACCTGAAACCCCTCACCTGAGCTGGGGTAACGGGACTGAGACAGAGGGAAGGGAAAACCTGAGGTAACCTGTGGCAGCAAGATGGAATTCCAGGAAAAGCACGTCCAGATCAGGCTGTGGGAGCTGCCAGGTTTGGGGTTTCTCCACAGTGCTCCAGCAATGACAGAACAATGCCATCTCAAGGGACAGATCTTCTGCTAATTCAGGTCCCCCTGTCTTCACCTGTTTCTTCTAAACACTTTCTAAAACTTCTGAAATTGCACCATGGCTCTAAAATCTCCTGCATCTCACCCTGTCTTCAGCTGGTTTTTTCTGAGTATTTCCTAAATTTCTCAAGTTCTCCCACAGCTCTAAAATCTGCATCCCACCCTGTCTTCACCTGCTTCTTCTAAACTTTTTTTTTTAATTCCTGAAGTTCTACCAGTTCTAAAATCTCCTGCATCTCACCCCATCTTCACCTGCTTTTTCTAAACATTTTCTTAAATTTCTGAAGTTCTAAAATTTCCCTCACCTCACCCTGTCTTCACATGTTTTTTCTGAGTATTTCCTAAATTTCTCAACTTCTCCCACAGCTCTAAAATCTGCACCTCCCCCTTGCCACCTTCCCCCTGTTTGCTCACCCTCTCAATGGGGATCTCCTCGGAGTGGCCTCGCTCAAAAGCTGGGCTCCTGGTTTCATAAAACACGTCCTGGGTGCACTGGGTCCCCCAAGAACTGGACTCTTTGATCCCTCCCTCCGGGGGTGGCCTGTCCAAAGGAAAAAAGGGAAAAAGATTCATTCTTTTGCAAAGAGATTTTGCTGAATTTGGCAAACTGAACTCGAGCACCCTTTGGGGTTTCACTTGTGAAACTCAGGTGCAGGATGGGCACAGTGGCTGGTGAAGCTCTGAGGTCCCCTGGGTTTTTTCCCCTGTAGAGCCTGAAGATCCCGTGAGAACGAGGAAATCAAACCAGCCATAATTTCTTTTTGGTAATTAAGGAAAACAACTTCTGCCACTTAATTCTTGATGGACAAGGAAGAATTTGGGAGTTCAGGGCAATTTTGTGTGCAGGACCAGCTGGACATTGGTCAAACACCTTCACCAGCTGTCGAGTCAGCTGTCGGTTTCCCCATCAGGATTATTTGGGATGTTTAAACCTCAGCTGTGTCACTAAAAATCCATCGTGCTCATGATCCAGAGGAAAATCACCTGGAGAGCAGGAAATGGAGAATTGATTAGGGATCACTGTCACTAGGACTGTTTGGAAAGCTCTCCACAGAGGGATAATTTTCCCAAAGAGACAGATTGTGTTGTGGCAAGCACTTGCTGTTACCCAGTGCCATGAGCTCGAGGGACGAATTTATTCCCAAGGATCTTTGGCCTCCCAAAAACTCACTGCAGGGATGGTCGGTGGGGTTTGTTTGCTTGTTTTGCAACGGCCCCAAATTCCTGGGAGCAAACTCACAATGGGAAACTCTCCAGTGAGGATTCATGAAGGAAACGCCGAGATGCCAACGCTAGCAGCACAGGGATAACCACAGTGGGAGCAGCCACCAGTGGGGATTGTCCCAGCCATGGTGAGAAGGGGCTGCTGGCCTCGGTGTCACCAGAGCCACAGGAGCAGCAGCGGTGGATGGGGTGACCCCCAAGGCATGGTGGCTCTGGAGGGGGGTCAGGGATACTCACAAGGCTCCCCCGTTGTTGAGGGAGGCCGAGCTCTTCTGCCGCAGGAAGGCCTTGGCGTTGCTGAAGGCCGCGGGCTGGGTCTGCTCCAGGGTGGCCTTCAAGGGGTGGAAGAGGGACACTGGCCCGGGCTGCCAAGCACAAGGAGAGGTTGTCAGAGCTGGGATGGGCTGCAGGGATTTTCCCAGTCCATAAAAAGTCCACTTTGCCACTCTGGGGCATCAGTGCTGTGGAAAGGCCACCCCAGCCCGGGCACAGCTGGGAGAGGCTCTGAGGGACACCTGGTACAAGTCAAGTCCTGCTGCAATCCCTCTTCCCTCAATGTTCTCCCAAATCCTGCTGCAATCCCTCTTCCCTCAATGTTCTCCCAAATCCTGCTGCAATCCCTCTTCCCTCAACGTTCTCCCAAATCCTGCTGCAATCCCTCTTCCCTCAACGTTCTCCCAAATCCTGCTGCAATCCCCCTTCCCTCAATGTTCTCCCAAATCCTGCTGCAATCCCGCTTCCCTCAACGTTCTCCCAAATCCTGCTGCAATCCCTCTTCCCTCAACGTTCTCCCAAATCCTGCTGCAATCCCCCTTCCCTCAATGTTCTCCCAAATCCTGCTGCAATCCCCCTTCCCTCAATGTTCTCCCAAGTCCTGCTGCAATCCCCCTTCCCTCAATGTTCTCCCAAGTCCTGCTGCAATCCCCCTTCCCTCTGAATGCTCTCCCAGCCACCAGAGCACAGCAGGGAATTCCCACATGGATGTGGCCAGAAGGGCTGTGCAATTCCAGATCTGTTGTAGCCTTCCATATGTGAGACAGATCTCCAGCCCATGCTGGAGATCAGCTGGATGCTCATCCTAAAACCAACAGGTACCTGTCCTACTGGAAAGGATTGGGCTTTCAATCCCAGTTGTGTGAAAATATTTTGTAAATTTGTAAATAATTTGTAGAATTTGTAAAAACCTTCAAATCTACTAGAGCCCAAATGACTTTGAGTAATTCCTGTTTTCAAGTATAACTTAAGCCTGCCATAGCCAAACTATCAGCAGCTTTTAATAATTCTTTGGTCTCCCAAGGAAATCTTTTGGTGCTCCCCAGGCCACTTTTAAACACAGGATTTAGACTTTCAAAGATCAGTTGTCATTTTTTGGAAAAGATCATTCTGGATCTGCTGGAAAAGGCAACTGCAGCGACTTTTTTTTAAATATTTTTTTGGGAGAAACTTTCAGGAGAGGTTTCCATTTTTGAGCCAGCATTTTCAAACCCTGCCTGGAGGAGCAGCCAGACCTTCTGGGTGAATCCTGCTGGTGATTCTTGTGAAAGCTGCCCGAGAGGGAGGATGGAAAGACCCTGTTTGTACCTGGCACAGGCCCCCAGGGGGCTGGACTTGCTCCCTGCTGTTCTTATTCTGCTTGTAGAAGTCAAATATCATCAGGGCTGCGTAGACCTTCCCCACAGTCATTTCATCAGCTGCCAGAGCACGGGGAAAACACGGCAGAGACGTTCCAAGGATGAGGAGAAGACAAAAATAAGAAATAACAGCAAATGGGTGTGAGAAACAGGAAGAGGGAAGAAGCAGTGTGAGAATAATGAGGCAAAACAGACACAGAAAAGTAGGGGAAAGGAAAAAAAAACCAAGAAAAGGTAACAACAGATTGTTCAGCTCTTTGCCTGTCACTGCCTTGCCTTGGTTTGGAGCTCTCTGTGGCAAACCCAGGGACTGTGTAGGAAAAACAAGGCAGGAAAACTCAGTGGCACAGTCAGCATTGCTGAGAGAATTCCTAAATTCATCCCAGACCCGCAGGCGGCCCTTTATGAACAAAGCAGCCTTATTCCTGCTCCTTTGAGTTGCAGTAAATGGGGCTATAATGGGCTAACGTACATTTAAGGAATATTTCGTTTTTCCAGATGGTTTTTTTCACCCTCAAGAGCCACGGGACAGCCCTTCCCTGCCCAGCACTCGCCATGGAAAAAAGAACTGGAGCAGCAGATACATGGGAATCAAGAGAGGAGGGGAGGGGAAAGACTTCAGCAGTCACTACCCACTGATTTGCACCTCCTCAGCTCCCTCATTTTTCTTAATTACTACTGTTTTTTTCTTAATTACCAATGCCTTTATTACTCTGTACTGCTTCTCATTAATCAGGAATCCAGAGCTAATCAAGGTAACAGCAATCTTCCCATTTTCTCATCACTTTTGCCCAGGACCAAGTAACACAAGGCCTTCAGCCCCCAAACACCTCACAACTGATTCTGTAAATCCTCAGCAAGCTTTAACTTTTCTTCTTCTGCTTTTCTGGAGCTCAGGTGGCAGGAACTGCTCTCCCATCCTGCAGGGCACAGGCTGGAGGCTGCCAGAGCTGGGGAACAGCTCTGGAAGAGGCCACACAGGGCATTGGTCTCTTCTTGGTGCTGTTTGGGGTTTGTTTTTTCCATGCACAGGAAATCCCCTGCAGCATAACAAAGTCCATGCCTAGTGGTGAGCTCAGCTTCCCTAATCCTGTGTGACAGAGCCAGGGCAGCACAGAGCATTCCAAGGAGCTGAGCTGCCCTCGGTGTCTTTGCTGCATCCTCCAGGTGACCCAGACGGGGCTTAGGACAGAGCAGACGAGGAGGGAGAATCCTAATCCAGGGTTCCTGGGATGGACTCAGGGCTCGGAAGCACTTACGTTTGTGAGGAGGCACCAGCAAATCCAGAGTTTTCTGGGACAGGTTGGGCCAAACCAGCGAAATCTCCTTCCTCAGCTCGGCATCGCACTGGTGCTGCTTCACCCCGCCTGCAGCCAGGGAGGGAGAGGGAGAGGAGTGAAAATCCTGTCCTAGCACCACATCCCACCCTTTGCATCCCCTCTTCCCATTCCTTGGGAAGGGAGAGCCAGCACAGCCCTTCCCTGCCGAGGGAATCCATTCACTCCTCCATGACAGAAGCGCATGAACTCGGCAGGACCATCCTCACCTCACCCTGGGGACCCTGAGCAGTGACCTGGGACTTAAATGTGAGCTCAGACTTATTCCATGGAACTGTAGGTGCCTCTTCCTGCCATGGAGGCAGCAGCACCTCCCAGGTGGGATGCAAAGGACCTGGACAGGAATCCCAGAGTCACAAAATCCCAGAATCACAGACTAGTTTGGGTTGGAAAAGACCTTAAAGATCCTCTAATCCAGCCCCTCTGCCATGGGCAGGTTCACCCTCCACTGATGGATCACAAACCCTCTGCCACCACTTCTTCCCGAAATCCCTGGCAGTGACCCACGAGCACTGAGCTCTGTCCCAGCAGCTGCACCCCAAGGCAGAGCAGAGCTGCTGGGTTTGGCTCTGCTCTAAGGGCCAAAGCCGGGCCTAAACACACACGTGGGAAGTGATTAAGTGTGAGCCCCGGGCCAGCTCCCAGCTGAATTCCCGGCACAGCAGGCAATTAAGGAGTTCAAATGAATGACAGAGATTCTTTTTCTAAGAGCAGAGTAAGGGGAGGAGGCTCGGGGTACTCGGTTACACCGAGGTTTGAACTCCCACACGGGAACTCATTAGGGAGGGTTTATTAAGGGCCTGTTAAGCCCACAAAGACGCAATTAAATGTAGCACATGAAACCTATTTAAAGGCAGCTCCTAACAACAAAACCAGGTCAGATCCTCACACCCCAGAGCAGATAGAAACCACACAAAGAACCCAGGGGTATCAGCTGAGCTCTCCTCTCTGGCTCCCTTCCAGTTTTCAGTCCGAGGAAGGGGTGGGGGGAGCTTTTCCAGTTGAAAAAGGGCTGACAAGTAACCAGAAACTGACACTTAAACAAACTGTCAGCATCCTTATTTAGGAATTATTCCTGAAAAAAAGTCACAGCAAGTCCTAAATGCATCCTTAGAAATGAGTGTCTGATCCTTGTCTTGATCCCACTCCTTCGGGGAGCCCCAGGCACCTCAAAATGTTGTTTTCTTCCAGCAACGCCTCCCCAAAGCATCGAAGGCAAAGTTTAAGCAGCACAGGAGAGAGGTTGCACTGGCCTAAAACTGCTTAGGACAGCACAACAGCCTAACCCTGCCTTGCCCTGTGCTCCTGAGAGCGTTGTTAGCTCCTGTTAACTTTTAAATTAGGCGTAAAAGTGCTTAGGCCAGGCAAGCCGTGATTGTGACCCCAGCCCGGCTGATGGAATGGGGTAACGACCCGGAGAAAAGGCCGATGTATTTTATTACCATGCAAAGTTTAATTGGGCAGGCGAGTAAACGCCTGATTAACCCCTTCAATAATTACGTTTTATCTCAAGGCGGAATGTGTTCATGGCATTCGGAGTCCCAGCATGGAGCCGTTGGGGAGGAAGGGCTGGAATAGTTCAGAAAAGAGGTGTGGAAAGTCTCATTTCTGATACAGAGCAACGAGGACGCGCCCAGGGCTTCTCCTCCCGGAGTTCTCAACTGAGATGGGCGAAGTTCTCCACATTTCGTTGCCCCCTCAAAGGCAGGAGAATGCTCAGGACCCCCCTGTCCTGTCCCCAAGCTCCCTTGTCCTCGGGTGCTGGCATGGGAAGGAAATGGGAAAATAGGATTCCCACCTGGGGCAGAATTCCCATGGTTTTGGGAGGACACCAAGCCCACAGATTTCACTGAATACTCTGAGCTGGATGGGACCCACAAGGATCGAGTCCAACTCTTGAGTGAACGGCCCATCCAGGGATCAATCCATGCCCTTGGTGTTCCTGGCACCTTGCTCTGATCAGCTGAGCTGATCTCGGGGTCAGGAGTTGGGCTTTGAGCCAAGAGTGCTGTCCAAAAACTGCAATTTTCTTCCTTCTCCGGGTTTTCTGGAGCTCAGGTGGCAGGAACTGCTCTCCCATCCTGCAGGGCACAGGCTGGAGGCTGCCAGAGCTGGGGAACAGCTCTGGAGGAGACCACGCAGGGCATTGGTCTCTTCTTGGTGCTGTTCTGGGTTTTTTCCACGTACAGGAAATCTGCAGCATAATGAAATCCATGCCTAGAGGTGAGCTCAGCTTCCCTAATCCCTGTGGGACCATGCCATGATCACAGAGCATTCCAAGGAGCTGAGCTGCCCTCGGTGTCTTTGCTGCATCCTCCAGGTGACCCAGAGACCCCCTCAGCCACCCCATCGCTCTCACCTGAGGCGAGTTTGATGTTCAGATGATTCACACACCCCCTCAGCCACCTCATTCCTCTCACCTGAGGCGAGTCTGATCTCCAGGTGACCCAGACAACCCATTCCTCTCACCTGAGGTGAGTTTGATCTCCTGGTGACCCAGAGACCCCCTCAGCCACCAGTCCCTGTCACCTGAGGTGAGTCTGATGTGCAGGTGACCCAGAGACCCCCTCAGCCACCAGTCCCTCTCACCTGAGGTGACTCTGATGTCCAGGTGACCCAGAGACCCCCCTCAGCCACCAGTCCCTGTCACCTGAGGTGAGTTTGATCTCCTGGTGACCCAGAGACCCCCTCAGCCACCAGTCCCTCTCACCTGAGGTGACTTTGATGTCCAGGTGACCCAGCCACCCCGTCCCTCTCACCTGAGGCCAGTTTGATCTCCAGGGCAGTGCGGATCAGGGCCATCAGCGTGGAGGTGAAGTGCACGGTTAAATCCTCAGGAGAGATGGGCATGTTCATCCTCACCAGGCGCTGGGGACAGACAGGGCTGTGAGGGGGGGCCACGAGGCCTCCCCCCACCCTCCCCTGCCCCTCTGTGAACCCCCAAAACACCCAGAATACAAACAGGAGGGAACTTTTTGTGTGCTGAGCTGGAATTCTTGGCACGTGGATGGCAGCTCCCGTCCAGGAGCGGGTCTGGGTTGGAACTTTGGTGGTTTAAGGAGTGATTTGCCAGCACTGCGCTGCAATCCCACCGAGCTCTCCCAAAAGCAGCCAGGTGGGCTTCCCTCATCCCATTTCCTGACTGTCTGCAGGGGTGTCTGCAGCATCCAGATGTGTGGCTGGTACCTGTCCCAGCCAAGCCACGGCAGGGAATGAAGACTTGGCCAGGTTTTCCATCCCTGGGATAACCTCCCTGCTTAGAGAAACTCCCGACTTCAACTCCCAGCTTCCCAGATGTATGAACTGAGCTGCCTTAGAGTTCCAGACTGGTTTGGGTTGGAAAAGACCTTAAATATCATCTCCTTCCACCCCCTGCCATGGGCAGGGACACTTTCCCCTACCCCAGGGTGCTCCAAGCCCCATCCAACCTGGCCCTGGACACTTCCAGACTCCAACTCTGGTACCTCCTGCCAGCCAAGGAGACAATTTCCCCCCCCTGAGGGGACACTTGTTGGTGTTGACATGAGCAGACAAAGGGCACAAAGTGCTGGTCCAGTGTAAAATCTGCTCAGATGGGCTCCAGAGGAGCTGAAATCTCCTTGTTTCTCTTATTACACATTTTCAGCTCTCACTGCATCCTGCAGGGACAAGAAACCACTGGAACGACGTCCCTGTCACCTGAAGTCTGGGACAAACCCTTGTGATCTCCCAGATTTCCCTCACAGCATGCCCAGAGGTTATTCCATGTCTGCCCAGCCTCAGAGCCAGGGAAATCAAAGCCCAGCCTCTCCTCCCTTTGCAGTCTGTGCCTATCAAGTGCTGGCAACACCACGAGGTTTGTTCTGTTCACTGGTGTCAAATGAAACAGGATTTAATTCTAATTCTGCCCTCAGCACACAAAAAGCTACAAAAAACACCAACGAGAGTCCACAGTTACCACTCAGAGTCCCAGAATACCACTGGAGTGGGAGAGAGTCAAGGGATGGAGAGAGAAAGAAGATGCATGGAAGTGAAGAACAGGCAAATGAGGAATAATTCCCAAGAGAGCTCGATCCTCACAGAAACCACCACCAAAAAGCACTCTGTGACTGCCACATCCCAGGGCTCCCCGAGTGTCTTTCCAGGCTGAATTCCCAAGGGGTTTGGATGCAGAACACAGGCCACACCACAGCTGTCCAGAGCAGTGCTTTCCTCCTCAATTTTAGCCAGGGATGGATGATTTAGGGGAACATTTTCCAAGGGGATTCACACTTCTAGGAAGGCTGGCTGAGCAAAACTCCCATTTTGCACCGGGAAGAGGCTCTCCCTACCCCACCTCTTTTCCCTCCTCCCTGCATTTCCCTCTGCGCTGCCATCTTCTCCATCCCAGTATCCAAACTGGTCAAACAGGTAACTCAGCTCCTGGTCAGTGCAATTCCCAGTCTGAGAACCCAGCAAGGAGCAGAGAGAGGGGGTTTGAGTTGTTCCTCCATCAGGGATGGGCAGCTCCAGGAGGCAGGAGAGGGGAGGCTGTCATGGGATGTGTCCCTCTGTCCTCTTGGGGTGACAAACTGGGATTCACCTCCCTGTGAACAGCAGTTGTGGAGTTCTTGCCCTGCCAAGGTGAGCTGCAAGCTGCACCTTCCAGCTGCCCATTTCTTGGCCAAAAAAAGCCATAAAATGAGACAGAAATGCCTCTGAACTCACTGCAGCCAAAGCCAAAAGGCCTCAGCTAAAATCCACCCAAGACCCTCCCAAAAGCAGTGAAAATTCCTTTCTTGGAAGGCCCTGGCTTGGGAAAATCTGTTCCTTAAATGAATATCTGGCATTTCTGGAGCTGCTGAGGATGGAGGAGTTGGAAGAAAAGAATTGATTCATCTTTGATCCTCTGCCAGTGCGGCTGTGGTGGCGAGGGAGGGGTTGGGTGAGCCATGGCTCACCCCACATCCCACATCAACGTCCCAAATCACTGTGGGCACCCAGAGGAGCCAAGGAATCAGCCAGACAGCGGCACAGCCAGGAGGGATTGGATCCCTGAACGTTGTCTGGGGCCTTTTCCTGATGCCACAAATGCAGCTGAAAGGCTCTAACTGCAAACAAAGAGGTATAAAAAGTGATATTCATTTTTTCCTTTCAATATTACAAAATAACCTTATATATAAAAATATCTCCTTGTGCAGAGTGTGACATTTCAAGCCTTTCCAGGCTGCTTTCTAATTTTATCTGTATTTAATTCCTCTCCATTTCTAAAGGATCCATTTAAAAGGAATCCAATTGAAATTGGTAACATTTCTCAAACTCAAAATATTCTGCTTGACCCAAAATTTCTCCTTGAAAAATTCATCAAGAACTTCTGATTTTCATCCTGAACCAGGCTAGAAGAGAATATCTCCATGTTTCTCATAAACTTAGGGACAAGACCATAGATTTAAAAAGTTGAACCAGTTGTTTACAGTGTGCTCAGTTTAAAAAAAAAAAAATATATATATATTTTCCCCCCGTTTTTGCTGTTTCTTCTGGCTGAAGTTGTGCTTTAAGGCTGTTTCAGAGCCCGTGTTTTGCAACAGGATGCAAAAAATTGAGAGGGAAAGGGGAAAGGAAAGGGGAAAGGGGAAAGGGGAAAGGGAAATGGAAAGGAAAAAGGAAAGGAAAAAGGAAAGGAAAAACCAACCAACCAAAAAATCCCAACAGCAACAAAAATAACTGAACCAAAACAAACAGGAAAAAATCCCCAACTCTAATTTGGATAGTTTTCCATCTTTCTGGATCCCATAAGGAAATTTTAGGAGCCTGCTGCTCCTTCCCTGCGCTGATAAAGAACGGGCATCACTTGGGATGCACTGGGAAGCGCCAGCCACAACCCAGGTGCGCTCAGGTGAATTCATGACAGGCAGCGGGAAAAAAAGCTGGAAATCCTTCCCAGGTGCCCTGAGCTGGCAGGGAAGGACCTCCCCGATCCTGCTCCCCCCCGGGGGCGGGTGAGGAAGCGCAGCCGGCAGCAGGTGGAGTCCCCGCTCCGCTTTCCCGGCCGCGCGTGGGGATCCCTTCCGCAGCCCCGCGTTTTAATTAGGCGGATTTGGAGCTCGTTAATGCTCCTGCAGGAGAGGGCCCCAGAGGCAGGAGCCGCGCCGTTGTCTCCGGAGTCTCCTAATTAGCGCTGTGCTGATAACGAGGGGGGAGCTGATTAGAGGCGGGGTCGGGAGACAGCGCTCGGTGCGCGGGGTCCGTGCGCGGCCGGGTCCCGCCGCAGCTCCCGGCGCTGTTTAATTGCCACTAAACAAACGAGGAACCAAAGCTCTGTGGCAGGAATAAATTCCCGTTCGGCTCAGCTCAGGAACTCCTTGGACAATGGCCCAACAAGCAGGGAAAGGGTTGGAGGAATAGGGGGAAAACTCATCCCGGGATCAAAGGTGTCCTGCTGGCTCCTGGCCTGACCCCGAAAAGGTCGCTGCACCCTAAATCCTCTTCCCTGAGCAGGAAGAGGGGCACACAATGCCTGAAAAACTACTGGCACCCCGATGGATTTGAATTATTAAGAGCACCGCATCAGCCTCTGGGACAGGAACTGCTCTGGGAATGATCCCCAGACGGGAATAAATTCGGGACAGTGGAGCGCTGCTGTGGGAAATGAGGTTGAGTTTGGTGAATAAATTATTGGCTATGAATAATTCACCCCGACCTAGTTGGAATGGTTCTACTCTGCTTTAACTCTTCTCTCCATGGCCTTCCTCCCTCTCGCTGCATCCTTCTGGAGCAGCCCAGCTCTGGGATCATCCCAGGATGGTTTGGGTTGGAGGGACCTCAAAGCTCATCCAGTTCCACCCCCTGCCATGGGCAGGGACAATGAGCAAACGCTAAGACACCAGAGTGAAGTCAAAGAGGTTTTCTTCCCTCTTCTCATCTGACTGGATAGAAAAGACTTTAAAATTCATGGAATCACAGAATCATTTACAATGGAGAAGACCTCTAAGATCATGGAGCCCAAACACTGGCCCAGCACTGCAAGGCCACCACTGACCCATGTCCCCAGTGCCACATCCTCATCCGCAGGGTTTTAAATCCCTCCAGGGGTGGTGATTCCACCACTGCCCTGGGCAGCCTCTTCCAGGGCTTGACAACTCTTTCTGTGGAGAAATTTTCCTCATATCCACCCTGAGCCTCCCCTGGCCCAGCCTGAGGCCGTTCCCTCTCCTCCTGTCCCTGTTCCCTGGGAGCAGAGCCCGACCCCCCCGGCTGCCCCCTCCTGTCAGGGACTTGTGCAGAGCCACAAGGTCCCCCCTGAGCCTCCTTTGCTCCAGCCTGAGCCCCTTTCCCAGCTCCCTCAGCCTCTCCTGGGGCTCCAGACCCTTCCCAGCTCCGTTCCCTTCCCTGGACACGCTCCAGACCCTCAATGTCCTTCTTGCTGTGAGTGGCCCAGAAGTGCACACAGGAATTTGGGTTCCTTTTCCCCCCAGCCCAGTGCAGGATGGAGCTCTCGTGGTGCCCGAGCAGTGCATCCCGAGGATCCCAGGCATGCAGCCCCAGGAAGCAGCGAAGCCACGCACACGGAGCTGCAGAGGCTGGTCAGGCTGACCGAGGAGAACAGTTGAGAAAGGGGAACCAGAAAACAGCAGAAAGGAAGGACAGCAGCCAAGGAGGCTGCAAAGAGGGGGAAATCCAAACAAAAACCAGTGTGGACGTACTGAGAAGGCAACGAAGACATGGGGAAAACACACAGAACCTTGGAAGAGGATAGGGAAAAATAGACATGGAAAGAAAAGGGGGAGATGTGTGGGGCAAAAGAGCTTTTGCTGGACAGAAGAGTCAGGGGTTTTAAAAATCAGAAAGAGAGGGTGAAAATAGGACAGAGATTAAACCCTGGCTGCTGTTGGCACTGACTGAGCTACACCTACACCCTCCAGGCTCTGGGGAGGGGTCAGTGCCTGGGGGGTGGGAGGATGTGAGTGACACCACTGGGGGACACCACATCCCAGCAGAGTCATGGGGGGAAGATGCCCAGCACCAATCCATGGATGTGGAGGAGGGAAGGAGCAAAAACCAGTCCTAAACCATGAGGGTTTGATTTTATCAGCAGTAACTGGGGGCGAGATCAGCCCGAACTGCAGCTTTAATCCATGGGGGAAATCCTGATCTTAAATCCTTATTTACTGTAATTCAGGGCTCTTTGATGAGGTGTAAAATGAATGTGATCGTCTCCCAACTTGTAGAAATCTGATGTTCAGCCTAGACTGGAGCTGTTTGAACCCATCTCTGAGACACAGACACAATCCAAAGGTTTCTTCAGAGATGGGGAAAAATTAACGATGTCTCCAAAAAATTAGGAGTCTGGGTTATAAAAAGAAGCCGTTCCTCTGCACTCAAGTTCTGGGGATTTATTCTGTAAGAACAGACAAATTACAGGAGGTATCAGGAAATTCTCACAGAAAAGCCAGGCTGGGGAAGTGCCTGTGGGCACAAAGTCTGCTGTGAAAACCAGCCCAAAGCCTTACTGAAAATGCCTATTTTAACACATGATCTCTTTAACCCCTTTTTGTTTTCTTCCTTTTTGAATTCTACAAGATTTAGGGGGGAAAAAATGAGTTTTATCTTTCTGGTCCAGCCACAGAGCAGATCTGACTGTCCAGCTGCAAACACCTCCTTTCAGCAGGACACAGCTCCGCTAAACCAGTGGGAACTCACGGGTGGCAAATCTGTGGATTTCTGTGGATGACTGCTGTCTGAAAGAGCTGAGACCTGGAATTTTGATCTGGTTGGGTTCCTCAAGCTCAGTTACAGTGGCCAGAATCAAATCAAATACAGCAAAGCCACCTAACTGGAGAGATTTAAGGTTATGTTTCATTTGCCTTTTATTTTAAATCCTGGCACGCTGAGGGAAGATCTTGTAGGAAGATTTACCTGAACTACTTCTTGCTGCTGCATGTCTTAAATGAACCAGACCCAGGTTTGGGTCTAGCTCTAGCATCTTCAAGACAAAAATCTTGGTTTTATGTGGCCTCAGTGAAAAATCCCTCAGCACAGGAGGGGCTGTTGTGATCTGGATCCACTGAACTGAGTTTTGGGGGTGGCTGGAATGACACCAACAGCCAAAAACCCCTGTTGGGTTGATGGATTCTCAAGCACATCAGTGATAAATGGTTCTCAGCAACCTCCCCCTCTAAACCTGTGAGGTTCAGTTGGGAAATTTCCAAGGAATCACCCTGGAAATGGAAGTTTCCAAGCACCCTGAGAGTTTTTGGGAAGGCAGCCTGGCCTCAGCGGGGTCTGCTCCGTTTCCATCTGAATTTCCAGGCAGACAGCAGCCTTTGGGATAGAATTCACTTTGGTGGCTCAATGAAAACGTTTTGCCAAATCAATGATGAGTTGGAGTGATTTCTCCATCTCCCTGTCCTAAATGTTTTCTGTTAAAGTCATTTCTTCCACGAGGGTGTTTCAGGAGCTCTTCAGGTGTTGTCTCTGTTTAATTGCTTGCTCACTCCTACTCTAATTACTCCAGTCTAATTAAGAGGAGGAAAAAGCAACATTCTCCTGCAGGGTTAGTGAGACAAAGAGCTCCAGGAAGAAAAATGGGGATCTAATGGGGGGTAATTTGCTCATTAGCACCATCCCTCCCCAAATTAACCTAAATGGAAGCAGAATGAGAGGAAAAAGAGAAAGAAACGCTGAGAGAGCAGAGACACACTTAGAAAGACAAACTGATGTGCCAGAGTTTCAAAGACCCCCAAAATTTATATATATATCTATATTAAAAACAAAAAAAACAAAAAAACAAACAAACAAAAAAAAAATCAGAAGATCCAAAATCTTGCTTGGAAAGCAGAGAAAGCACCAGGAAAGTCCCGAAGAACACCACCAATGCCACAGAAACCCCACTTCAGCCACGGCACAAAAAGCCGGTGGTTGGGCAGGGGTTCCTGGGGAGGTTTTCTACCTTATAGGCAACACGAGCTGGGCATTTCTTCCCAAGGCCTAGAGGTGGGGACATGTGTCTCAGCATCTCGTACATATCTGTGTAACTGATGCGCCCGCTGGGATCGCAGGGACGGAGGCAAAAGCACCAGGACACAGAAATCCAACCGGATTGGGGCGGGGGGAAATGGGGAAGGGGTGGGGGGGAAAGGCGACACAACGGAGCAAATGAAAAGGAGGAGAGAGAGAGAAGGGAAAGCAGACAAGAGAACAGAGATCTGGTTAATCAGATTTCTCCGGGAAACATAAACCAAACTCGGGAGGTGGGGCAGGAGAAAGGTGGCTCCGCTTCCGTTGCTGTTTCAGCGCCCAACTTCTCCTCCTCCTGCAGGGGCGGCCCTGGGGAATTCGGGATGTCCCCTGGGGAATGACTGATGTCCCCTTAGGGAATGCTGGATGTCCCCTGGGGAATGATTGATGTCCCCTTAGGGAATGCTGGACATCCCCTGGGGAATGCTGGATGTCCCCTCAGGGAATGCTGGATGTCCCCCAGGGGAGAAGGGGTGGCAGGGCTGGGTCTGGCTGGCTCTTGGCAGGGTGGGGGATGAGAGTTCCCCCTGTTGCCCCCCGAACCAGTCAGGTCACCATGGCAGGGAGAGCTGGCAGGCAGAGTTATGGGACAGGGCTGGGAGAACACAGCCAGCTTTCCTTCCAGGCGGGGGGGGTTTGCTGAGGGACACGCTGCGACTGCTCCCACTCCAAGCTGAGGGGGGACTTTGTAAATTCCTACTCCAACCTGAACCCAGGGCTGGTGAAAGCAGAGCCCAGCCCTGGTAGGTGGGGGGAAGGGGACCTGCTCCTCCCTCACTTTTGGTGGGGTCTTTCACCAAGCCGACCTCACCTGGGAATTGCGGAGATTTGGGGCAAGGCCCTCAGAGCAGCTGGGAGCATTGCTGAGGGCATCTCCCTTCAGCACACGGTGGTGCTGGATAAAATCCTGCCCTGAAGGACACAGGGTGCAAACCAGCAAGAAATTCCTGCTTCACCTTTCTGTGACCATTGGAACTGGGAGCAGGACAGTGACAATCTCAATTTTTCTTACCAGAGAGTTGGCTGTTTATTCTAATGTGCAAATCTGTGCTGCCTGGCATCTGAGGGGACCCAGGGACGTTATTAATTAAAGTTTAACCCCTGGAAAAGCCAGATTGTCTTATCATCTCCTCTATACCAGCAGGGAAAACCTGAGCACCCATTTAAACCCCCTTTTCCAAGCAGGAACCTTCCCACCAGCCCTGACATGCCCTGACATGGATCTCAATTTCTATGGAAAGCTTTGATGGAGAAGGAGAGAGCTCAGCCAGCCCCAAAACATCTATTCCAGTAAAATCCTACCCAGCTTTCCCAGCCCTGAGCTGATTTAAAGGCTGCTGACAGACACAAATGGGAACTGGAGCCAGTGTTCTCCCCTGGCTCCCCTCCTGCTCCTGGGCTGGGCTGTGGGGTCTCCTCTGAGCTCCTAATCCTCAGTCAGGTGTGGGAAACGCCTGGGCTGGAGTGGGGGAGAGAAGCAAGCTCTGGGCTGGCTGCTTCCAGCCTTCTCCTTCATCCTCTGCTCTTCAAGAAATTCCCTGCCCGGAGCTGGGTCCCCACTAAAGGCCATCCTGCGTTGATTTCTTGGCCAGATCCATCCCAAATCCCCCACCTGGGTTCCCAAGCACAGTGAGCTCTCCCTGTGCCATGAGCCAGAGGTTTCCCTGAGTGTCCACCACAATTTAGGGACATAACTTAACCCCCAGGTGATCCCTGGCTGTGGCACCATGAAAAGCTCATCCCTCATCTCTGCCCAGATCCAATGATTTTCCAGTTCAGGAAAGGGCAAGCTGATCACTCAACTGGAGCAAAAATGCTGCAAAGCCAAACCAAACTAGCTGCTCCCTGGAAACCTTGGGATGACGTTTCTCTCTGGGATATACTGAAGTGCTGGGATGCTTTTCCCCAACAATTCCCTGCTGGATCCAGCAGGATGGAAGCTGGAGGGTTCCCTGTCTCATAAAACTGCCTGTTCCAGCCAGCTGGGGTGTGGGAGGAGACAGGGAAGGGATGCACGGAGGAGAAAGGAGGCAGTCAGTCAATCATTCCTTTTTTTCAGGCAAGGGATTCGTCACGTTCCAGTTTCTTTTCTCTACTGGTTGCATTTGCACTTGGGGGGGAGGGAAGGGGGGATAAAAAGAAACAGAACCAGGACTAGAGGTGCTGGAGGGATCTCTGGAATTCCAAACCTTGTAGGCCACCCTATGAGGGCACTTCTTTCCTAAGCCCAGGGGTGGAGCAATTACACGTAACAAATTGTACATATCCTTATAATGAATCCGGCAACTGGAAAGGAAACACCAGAGGTTATGACAGCAAAATCCAACAGGAATCAGTTTTTCCCAAGGCAAACGGGGAAGAATCAGCTTTTCCACAGGCAAACAGGGAAGAATCAGCTTTTCCACAGGCAAACAGGAGAAGCTGGAAGGGCAAAACACGCTGAAAAGAAAGGTTAGTCTGGAAAGGAAGGAGCCACTTCCACACACAAAGGGAACTTCCAATTGCTCACCCAACTGCATATCCTTGGATTTCCCTCTGGGAAACCTTCAGTGCCATGTGCAAGGCTTCCCAAACATCTGGTTTCCTTTCCCACTCGTGTTTGAATTCCCTGTGCCTGAGCATCGACCTCCAGGCTCTGCTGCCCAACGCCCGGAGCCTGCAGCCCACAAAGAGCCTCTTTAATGGATTATTCCCAGGATTTTATGACAGGTCTTTAATGGATTATTCCCAGGATTCCAATGAGCTGCTTCAAAAACTTTGGGAAAGTTTCCCTGCCACTGTCACCTCCTACATAACCCCGGCAGGGCCATTCCTGGGCAATGAGGAGTTTGCTGGGAGAGCAGAAAGTGGCATCTCCAGAGCCATGCTGGGCACTGGCACTGGGAAAATCCTGCTTTCCTTAGCAGTAGGAGCAATCAGACACCTCATGGAAGCTTTGTGCTCACTCTCATTAATTCCCAGCTAATTGAACAGCAGCATTATATTTCTTAATCTTCTATGAGTAACCAACTCACAGGTGAAAAGAGCTGAACTTCAAAATCACCTCCGAAGAAAACTGGGATGGTCTGGCCTCCCTGTGTTTGTTTTGGTGCATTCTGTAAACAAGGCTGGAATATTCTGGGAGAACTCCTTCAGTGTTGCTGGCTTTTTGGGATGTGGAAAATTCAGGTCTGTTCAAAGCCTTCCCCAATCAAGTCCAAACTGAATTCAGAGGGAGATCAAGTCTTGGCTCCAGGCCTAAGCGTGGGTCTAAAAAGGTGTTGGTTTAACTGAGGCCCCAAGTTTACGCTTTCCTTACAATTTCAGAAGGATTTTGGAAAACCAGGGCATGGAAAATACGGCTGAACACTTCCCTGAGCTCTCTAAGAGTCCATGGAAGGCTGGAAAACCAACAGATGCTTTGCATTGGGAAATCACGGCACAAAATTAGGACAAACAGGGATCCTTGCCCAGGTTCAGAGAATTCCAGAATGGTTTGGGGTGGAAAGGACCTTAAAGCCATGGGCAGGGACACCTTCCACTATCCCAGGTTGCTCCAAGCCCCTCCAGCCTGGCCTTGGACACTTCCAGGGATGGAGCAGCCACAACCTCTTGTTTAAATCAGATTTTCCTCAGCATCCCGTTATCCCAGCGAGCTGAGAGCTCCCTTGGGAGCTCCTGCAGCTCCTCCTGAGTGCTCTGGGGGACAACTGATGGGAATGGGATGGCCAGAGCAACATTCCCAGTGTCTCCATGGGGTGTGCACTGGGAGAGGAATAAAACGGATCAAGAACTCCCTTTCTGTCTGTTGAACAAATAAAAGCTTCTAGAAATCCAAATTGTGTTTTCTTTCCCAGTTCATCCTTAAATCCTGTGCTTTCCCTCCTTTCTTAACTCCCACCAAACCACTCTGTGCTCCCCATTTCTCTCAATCCCTCTTTTTTTGTGGGTTCAAGGCTTTTGTCACCCCTGAATCCAGCAGTTTTCCCACGTTCACCCCTAGGGAATGTGGCACAGCTGGAACAACAGCTCCCAACTGCCTTTTTTACTTCCTTTTGAACGTTTTTTCCCCAGGAAAGTTTCCAGGGAGTTGGGTTTTGTAACAAAACCGAAGGTGATATCAGAAATAGGGGTAAAATATGCATGAAGTTGTGTTTAAATTGTGGAGCATCTCCCATCGAGGGTCTCAAGCTATGGGAAGTGGATAAACACTGTAATTCCCTTTTCCTTGGGATAATCAAGGAAAAGACCTTCGGAGAAGTGATCAATGAGTGACCACATTCAGCCCAAATCATGGAATAATCAAATCATAAAATCATTTGGGTTGGAAAAGACCTGTAAGATCAGAAAGGTATTAAATCAAAATCATTAAAGGCTCAGTTCTGGCCTTAAAGCATGAAAGGATTTCAGATTTGTGGAGATTTTAGTCCCACTTCTGAAAATGTGATTCCAGCGGAACTATTCACACTCAATAATTTCCCACTGGAGAGAAAAGGGAAGGGGTCAGAGAAAAAAAAGCAGAATTAGCATCTCAATATCTGACATTTTCTGCATTAACAGCTCGGGGAGTGGGAAGGTTTGGCCCCTGAGTGACTCAGGCTCTGCTCAGAGTTAATAGAGCGAGAAATCTTCCTGTAAACTCAACACTGGTGCCTCTTCTGGGTGGAAAGTTCCTGAACAGAAACATTAAAAATCCACATTGATCCCAATTTTTTCCCTTGCAGGCATGTTCCTCCTCCCACGGATGTAGAGCCAACACCGTTTTCTAAACCAGGCACTCCCGAATTTTCAGCCTCATTGAGATTTTCCAGTGGGAAGAGGCAGGATTGGATTGGAAAAAGAGAAAAAGAAAAGCTATTTATGCCTCCTGAATCCCCACAGAGGATTTGCTGTGTCACAGAGCTCGTGGGGATGAAAATCTGCCTGGAGATGACAAGCTGGTAGTAGCTGTGGAGTAAATATTCAGGCTGGTAGTAGGGAAGGCTTGGAGCAGTTAAAATCCCCCACAGTTCAGAGAAATGCAGGTTTTTTGGAACAAGTTTCCATTTAAAGTTTGCCTAAATCATTTTAAAGTGAGATTTTAAAGCAGTTTAATTGCATCCTAGCAGGGAGTTTGAGATGTTGGTTATCCAAACACTTCCTGCCTCTGTCTCTGCTGAAGGGAAACACAAAAAGAGGGGAAAGATTGGAGGAGCTGGAGGCATCACAAATCCAGAGGAGATTCATGGCATAGGAACTCAGGGGGAGGAAAAGGGGATCCAAAATGAGGAGAGCTTTAAATTAACAAAAAGGCAAATTCCCAAATAGAAGGAATTATCAAGGGAATTACTGGGACCTGGGAGAGAGCATCTAGAAATGAGAACAACCCCATCACCTGTGGTGCAGCAATACAGAAAACCAAAATACTAAACCAGTCCTGCTCTAGAATTGATCTCTGGGCAGGGCCATTAGGCCTCAGTTTGAAGAAATTCCTTAATTTTGGGTCTGTGCTGCTGCTCCCCTGCCTAAGCCCAGCGTGCAGCTTCCTCTGTGTCTTGGAAGAAATAAAAGAAATAAACAAACCCACCATAAAATAAACATCTCACTGTCCAGTGTATGAGAACCGTCCCCTCCTTCAACCCCCTCATAAATCAGGAATATTTTATCAGAGTTCTCTACGAATGAAACACCTCCAAACTTCAGCCCATTTCATTTTATCCTGATTATTTTCCTAAGTTTCAACTGCAAGTCCAGAGCTAAACATCACTCAAAAGACCAAAATTCCCACATAGAGTTTGATGTCATTACAAGGAGGCTTCCAAGGGGAAAATGTTGTGTTTAATGAGGAAAGGCTGTTTCAAAAATTCCCGTATTTTCAGGAAACCACCCTAACGCTGAGGAACATCACCTCATTCCCTCTGGGAGCGGGTGGGAGAAGGCAGAGCCTGACTCAGACGCAGCACATCCTCTCCTGAGGTGTCTGCACAGCATTTGGGAAACCACCAAGGCGGATCTCAACCAGAAAAACGCTGCACCAATGAGGGGAGAACCTCTCCCCCTCCCTGCAGTGCTGCCAACAGCCAGAGATTTGCGCATTTTCGTCTCCGGCCTGGGATGCAGGAACCAAAAGCTCCTTTTCAAAGTGCTAAATAGCTTTTTTACAGGGTCATTTAGCCAGGATCAGTGGAATTGAGGCCGTTAATCTGTTAATTTTGGGCTGTGCTTTGCTCTCAGGGGGTGCCGGCTTGGGGGGTGTGTGAAGGAAACGCCCTTGCAGTGACACCAGGTTTGTTCCTCTCCAGCGCTCAGGGAATGGGAGCTTTTAACACTGATAGAACCTCAAATCCTGGAGTTGTTCCCATTAAAACAGGCTCTGAGCGTGCCCAGGCGCAGCAGTGTCCCCTCTGTCCCACCCCGGTGTCCCCTCTGTCCCACCCCGGTGTCCCCTCTGTCCCACCCCGGTGTCCCAGCACGTACCAGGCTGCGGGGTCGTACTCAGCCCACACCCGGACAAACTCGTCCAGGTGATGGGGCCCGAGGATGGAGGAGTCCCTGGTCAGGTACTCGAAATTGTCCATGATCACAGCCACGAACAGGTTCAGCATCTACGGGGAGATGGGGTCAGGTAAGGGAGGGAGAAGGGGAAGGAGAAAAGGAGAAGGGAAAGGAGAAAAGGAGAAAAGGAGAAAAGGAGAAAAGGAGAAAAGGAGAAAAGGAGAAAAGGAGAAAAGGAGAAAAGGAGAAAAGGAGAAAAGGAGAAAAGGAGAAAAGGAGAAAAGGAGAAAAGGAGAAGGGAGAGGGGAAAAGAGAAGGGAAAAGAAAAGGGGAAAAGGGAAAAGAAAAGGGGAAAAGAAAGAAAAAGGGAAGGGAAGGGAAGGGAAGGGAAGGGAAGGGAAGGGAAGGGAAGGGAAGGGAAGGGAAGGGAAGGGAAGGGAAGGGAAGGGAAGGGAAGGGAAGGGAAGGGAAGGGAAGGGAAGGGAAGGGAAGGGAAGGGAAGGGAAGGGAAGGGAAGGGAAGGGAGACAGGAAGAATTTGGGTTTAAAGTTCAGAATGCTGAATGAATCAGTAAATGGAGCATTAACTTTGGATCAGCTTTCAGGACTGCAGCTTTTTAAGACATGCACAAGAAATAATCCACGGGTGGTCAAAGGAACGACAGCAGGCACACAAAGGATCTTGGGGGGAGGGCATTGAAGTTGGTGTGTCCATATCCAGCTCCAAACTGCCACAGGGAGCTCCTTTTCCTGGTGGAAGGGTTCTGAGGATAGCAGGGATTGGCTGCACAGAGCATCAAATGTGGGATTTTAAAGCAAACCATGGAGCTGAGCGAAGGCTCCGTGCGCTGCTTTTTGGAACATCAGAGAGCTTTCATCTCGTCCTGCCTGAGCTTCAACCGGGTCCCTGTCCCTGCTTTTCTGTTCCTCTGTCCCAGCAGGGCTGGGAAGTGACCCAAGGAGCAGGGAGGTGGTTATGGATGCTCAGGAAGGCCCTGGCACCTCGTAAAGCTCAGCCCCACCACGGCCACGGGTAAACACCAAGCCCAGCAGCTCTGAGTGTTTCCACGTCCAAAGCTTTTCTGGCAGAAAAATATAGTGATTTTTGCATTTGTTTGGCAAACAAATGATCCTTGAGGGTCACTTCCATCTCAGCAGATCCCGGGATTCTGTGGAATGAGTGGGATGCTCCCAGGAAATGCTGCTGACCTCGGCTGTTGTCACCCTGCCCTCCCCAATGCCCTCCTCCAAAGGGATGTTACAAGACAAACCTGATTCATGCTTAATTCCAAATAGTAGCCCCTGCTGTGAGAAGAAAGATAAACCCCTTCCCTTTAATGACTGAATGATCTCTTTGGGGGTTTTAGCAGCAGGATGATAAATGGGGTTTAGCAAAGCTGGCTTGGTGGTGTCTAAATTATAATTAGGGATGAGGAGGAGGCAAAGGGCTGGGCTGGGAAAGGTTTGGGGGAACCATGCCAGCACCCCCACTTTGTGGGGATCAGGACTGACTTACCAGGAAGGAGCAGAGGAAGATGAAGGACACGAAGTAGAAATAGGCAAAATCACTGCCACACTCCTTTTTGGTGAGGCCAGAGAGGGGGTCACAGGCTCTGTTGCTCAAGCAGGACAACATGATCTCGTGCCAGGCTTCCCCCGTGGCACTCCTGCAACACAAGGGCAGAGGCTGAGTTCATCCACCCCTCCCCATGCCAGCCACCTCACAGTATTGCTGCACCCAATTAACCAAATTAATTAGGTGAGAGCTTGTGTCCAGGAGGAGAGGCTGTATTTACACTGGGAATTGGAACTACCCGTGGAAAAGGAAGGAGAAAGGACATTTCCCTCTGTTGCAGGGGGGTAAAAGAAACCAGCCAGGCTCAGGTAGGCTAAAAGCTTTATTGCTTTTGTGGAGGATAAAACCAGATTGATTTAAACAGTGCAAGTCTAAGTAAACAGAGTTTAGATTGTTGCCTTCTGAACCTAGTGCTGGCTCTGAACCCGATGGAGAGGATGGGAAATGAAACCAGGCTTCTCTGCTGGAATCTCTCATTTCCTTTAGCAGGCAGATAAATTCCAGCATGGACTGGTGGGACTTGGGTCTCCTTTTCATCACAGTCTCCTGGGTGTTTTTCATCAATTCTCTTCTCCCCTCTAACTTCTACTATCGAGAGAAAAGAGCCAAGAGGAAAAACTTTGGAGTCCCAGAGGGTTTGTCCCCAGAATAAAGCAGTCCCTGTGAAGTGCACACTTGGTTGGAAGTCAGGGATTCTCCACATGCACTTGCTCTGAATTCCTGCTTCCCTCAGTGTTAATTTGCCTTGAATTCCCACAGCCAGCACACAAACTTTGGTCCTGATTTCTTTGGGAAAACTCCGTGCCCCATCCAAACTGGAATAACTTCCAGGCTACTGTGAATTACAGCAGATTCCCCCACTGGTGCCTGCGTGCCAAAGGCCCCATCCCTTTGTGGGGGATTGTGCAGGAACCAGTGCCCATCCCAATCCTGCTGCCCCTGCTCCTCACCCCCCCTGCAGTGGGTCTGGGGAGGGACCACGAGGCTGAACAATTACCCAGTTTTACTAAAATTCAGAGTTCTGAGCCCAGTGATTATTCTGGGCTAGAGGGGACTGATTTCACTTCTCTGTGGCTTCATAGAAATTATGGAAATCCCAGGCAAGAATCCAGTTCCAAGCACCACAGAACCCTCGGAGCTGAGCCTTGGCAGGGCTGGCAGGGACTGGTGTTCACTGGGGGGGTCTCCACAGCTGGATGAGGAGCATCACCCTCAAACTGCCCCGAGCTGGAGCAGGGCCTGTTTTGCCAGGTCTTAAAATGAAAATCTGTTATTTAATGGATTGTTTTTTCACTTGGAAATGCTGCATTTCCAGGCAGGATGAACCCAGAGGGAAACACTTGAATTGTGAAGCACAGGAGAACGGTGTTGGTGGAGGAACTGTTGGCTTGCTTGTAATGGAAAAATGACCAATTAAAGGAATCCTCTCTTCAAAAGTTAAAAGAAACAAAGCTTCAGGACAGGAAACCCATCAATCAAAACCAGGGGGGTCCTGCCCTATATTCAGCTTCTGCCTGAGGTGACTGTGGGTTGTCACAGCTCTGGGTGACACTTTGTGGAGGAGCTGAATCCGATCTGCCGAGGAGGAGGAGGAGGAAGCAGGAATGGATAATTTACACAAATCCCTATTTTAAAGCGTGCTGGAGTCTGAGCAGCTCAGCTGGCACCTGCACAAAGATGGTTTTGCTGTTCATACCCAAACCAGAGGGTGTTTTGTCCTCTCCTTACCTGAACAGGAGCATCAGGGCTTGGAGGAAGGTCCGGAAGTTGTTGTGCCGATTAATGGAGGTTTCATCATCTAAGGCAATGTTCCCAAACACCTGCCATGGGAAACAGAGGGGATTCAGCCAAGCACAGCAAGTGGAGTTGGAAAGCAAGGCAGGGGAAGAAATCTGTCCTGGTTTAAGGGCTCTCAAGAGCTGGAATAATTTCTGTGCTGAAAAGGGAGATAAAAATGTGTCCTGGAGATCAACACAAGATTAATGCACTTTGTGTTACACAGGTCCTTCCCAGGCCCAGAAAACTTCATTATTTCTTCTCAGGAAGGTGCTGTGCCTGGGCTGCTCCCTCCTCTCAGCCTCCTGATGTGTCCATACCCAGGGGATGTCTCTTCCCATGGGATTCGTGGATGTCCAGCTGGAAATGTGACCCAGGCTCGTGCCCACAGCTGCTTTGTCCAGCTCACTGGGCACAATGAAAGTAGAAAAAGAGGCCTTTTTTTTCATTTCTAATTTACCTGACACCAGACAAGAAGAGCTTTTGCCTCATCCCAAATCATCCCTCCTGCTGTGGAGGCAACAACTCATCTGCCCCCTGAACAAACCCATGGCCAGAATGAAAGAATTCCGTATTTTACCTGCATGCCAATAATGGCATAGATGAAGAAGAGCATTGCAATGAGGAGACACACATAAGGCAAGGCCTGTGGGAAAGGAAAAAGTGGGATTAATGACAGCAAATGCAAACATCCAAATCCCAGGCAGGACTGACTGAGTTTTGAGGCATTTGTCCTTCAGGTGAAGGAAGTGGGAAGAGAATATAAACAATTCTGGCAGCCTTCAGGAGACAACCCCTGGAGCCAGGTACTCATCGATCACACAACAGTCAGGGCTTTCCAAGGGCTCTCTGTATCCTTGGAAGCAGCAAGCAAGGGAAACAAAATCCAAGGATCAGCAGTGAACACTGACTGGAGCTTCCAGCAGGCCCTGGCACTTTGTGTGCATAATTGTAGGAACGTTAATTTTTAATGACCTTGCTGTAAATTCGGTCTGAGGAAAAGAAATGTCCATCCCAGAAACGAGTTCCAAACAGGCACAGTTTGGGATCCCAGGAGGACAAAAAGATTCTGAGTTTTAGCAAGAAATCAGTGAAGGTTGCAATGTAATTATGTCACCCAGGCTGAGACTGACAGCTATTTTCCACTTGGGCTAAATGAATGGGTAATTAATGCCTCTTAATTAGTAATAGCTCAAAAACCTGAGAAGTCTTGCCCTCGGGCCAGCACCTGTGATGCCTGGGGCAGGAGTTCTGCAGTGCAAGGGGAGCCCAGTAGGAATTGTAGAATCATGAAATATCCTGAGTTGGAAAAGACACCCAAGGATCATCCAGAGCAGCTCCTGGCCCTGCACAGACCCCCCAACAGCCCCACCCTGGGCATCCCTGGCAGCGCTGTCCAAACGCTCCTGGAGCTCTGGCAGCCTCGGGGCCGTGCCCATTCCCTGGGGAGCCTGGGCAGTGCCCAGCAGCCTCTGGGGGAAGAACCTTTCCCTGCTCTCAGCCTGAGCCTGCCCTGGCCCAGCTCCAGCCGCTCCCTGGGTGCTGTCCCTGTCCCAGGAGCAGAGATCGGAGCTGCCCCTCGGGAGGAGCTGCAGCCCCCGGGGAGCTCTGCCCTCAGTCTGCTCCAGCTGAACAATCCCAGTGCCCTCAGCTGCTCCTCACGGGCCCCTCCAGACCCTTCCCCATCCCCGTGTCCCTCCTCTGGGCACTCCCTCACAGCTTTAGGTCTTTTTCCTATCGAGGCACCCAGAACTCCCCCAGCACTGGAGCTGAGGCTGCCCCAGCCCCGAGCAGAGCAGGACAATCCCATCCCTGGCCCGGCTGGTGCTGCTGAGCCTGAGGCACCTCTGGGGAAAACCTGGGGGAAAACTGGGAAAAAAAGGGCTGATGTGGTGTCTGCTGGACACCTTTGCATGATGGACACGGATTGAGAGCTCAGCACTGAGGGGAGAGACAGACAAACAGCTCCTCATGAAGCACAGAACAGCCTGGCTCCACTTGAGGGCCACACTCTGGACAAAGGCTTTGGGAAGGGTCTGGATTGTGCTGGAAAGGGCCGTGGCTGAGCCCCTTCTCCCGATATCCATCCATTCTGTGCTGCCTGGGAACACCTTACACCTACAGACCCCACAGCAGGGACAGGGAGTCTGCACCCACAGCTCACAGCCCATAAATCCCGGTGTGCCAGAGCCCGGTATCAGAGCCACAAATCCCAATTCCACATTCTGGGTTCTCCTTCCTGCACTGCAGAACCTGAGCAAGCCCCAGGACCAGAGTTAAAGCATAAAGCAATGAAAAATGGGCTGCAAACCAGCAGAGAGCTGTAAAAATAACCAGTTTTGGGACAGGGGGGCTCTTATTTAGATCTAGGAAACAGCTAATTCAGTGTGCTGAGGATTGGTGGGAGGGAAGGGCAGAGGTAAAGAAAACGAGGCAAAGCATCTGCCTCAACTTCACCAAAAAACCTCAACAAAACCTCATTTTTTTAATCCTCCACATCATCAAACCCAGGCCTGTGGCTGTAAGCTGTTTCACCTCTGCCAGATCCCACCACACCCAAATCCTCGGGAAGGTAATTTAACTTTCCACTGGCTGCAGGTGAAGAACAGGGCACTTATCAGTCAGGCCACCACTTCTTTATGCAAATACCTGAGCATCCAGACTTTGCCAGAGGGATTTTGGGGTAGTTTCAAGGGCAACCTGAGCATTGAGCACTTGCTGGAGTTCGCATGAGCGAGCAGCCCTTCAGCCCCATCCTCCAAAATGCAGCATTCCAGGGCTGGGCAGTGCTGACCTGGTCTCTTTTCTGGAGAATTAATGTTCCTGGGGCTGGGCAGTGCTAACCTGGTCTCTTTTCTGGAGAATTAATGTTCCTGGGGCTGGGCACTGCTCACCAATTCTCTTTTCTGCAGAATTAATATTCCTTGGGATTCTCACCAGTTTAATTGAAAATTAATATTCCTGGTGCTAACCAGTTTGCTTTTCTGCAGAATTAATATTCCTGGGGATGGTTAGTGCTAACCAGTTCTCTTTTAGCAGAAATAATCTTCCTTGTGATGATAACCGATTTAATGAATAATTAATATTCCTGGTGCTAACCAGTTTGCTTTTCCGCAGAATTAATATTCCTGGGGCTGGGCAGTGCTCACCAATCCTCTTCCCTGAATAATTCCTGAATCCTGAATTCCTGCAATCTCTCTGTAGAGGTGCAGAGAGGCCGTTCCAAGGCAAGGGAAGCTCTTGGATCCTCACTGGAAGATGCTCCAGATGTGCCAAGCACGAGCCTCTCCCCAAGTCTCTTCCCCGCCTCCCACATTCCCAAGGCTCACCTTGAAGGACTGCACGAATGTCCAGAGCAGGATGCGGATGGTGTAGCCCTGGCGGAGGAGCTTGATGAGCCTGGCTGCCCGGAAGAGCCTCAGGAAGCTGAGGTTGATGAAGTTGTCCTGCGGAAAGTAAAGGTTTTGTGTCCTTCAGAAACGACCGCGATCCGAAACCACAGCCCGCAAAAAAGAAATTAAAATTACCAGCTTCACGATCTAAGCAGCAAATCGGCCACCAGAAAACCTTCCAAAAGAAACATTCGTCAGTGCAGATCACTCCACATGCAGCAAGAATGAGAAAACCCCTCTCCACAAGAGCCCTCCCCTCTGCTACTGGGTCAATGAGAGGAAAGGAAAAGGCCCTGTCACGCTGTCCAGGGAGGGCTGATTTTGCTTTGAGCAAGGCTGATTTTCTCCCCCTAAACACTCAAGGAGAGGGGGATGGTGCCGGATTTTCATTTCGTAAAGGAATGAGGTTGGTTGGAAGTCTTGGTCAGCTCTGTTTCCACAGGGAATTGAACTGAAGCCAAGACACTCGCAAGGAATGGCGTGACAAAGAAAGGCATTGTCCAGTGAAGACTCAAACATCCTTGGAAGAATGAGGATGTTTTCCAGCCTGGAGGTTTTCAGTGTTTACTCAGCGTGTAACTGGACAGGTTTTTCAAGGAGAAACGGCACCAGAAGCTTGTTTGGAAGATGGATCAAGGGCAACGAGTCAATTGGGGAGGTTGAGCTTTCACCAGCAGGAAGATGCCTTAGGAACCTGCTGGTTTTCCAAATTCTCATTAAATGTGTCTTCACAGGTGGATCAAAGAACTGCTGGAGGCAGGTTCTGATTTCCATTTGTTTTCTAGGATTTTCCCCACCCCTCACCCCATTTTTTTTTTTTTCTTTCCTTCAGGGAAAAGAGGATTCTTCCCCCAATGAGCTAATCTAGAGAGGGTTCTTTCCAAAACAAAACATGCAAAAGCCAGATCCCTCTTGCCCTCCTGTTTTAAGGAGATGAAAAATATTCCCCCTTTCCATAATTCACTTATTTGTGGATCTCTGATCACAGCCACTTATTTGACTGAGTGAGCTAAAGAGAGAAAACATCCCACTTTAAACTACAGAGCAGTGGAGCAGCAAATATAATCGTAAGGAGCTCTGCTTGGTAAAGATGAGCAAAAATAGGATTTCCCTTGGATTATTTTACCAGAAGTCACATTGAACTGACCCATGTTTCTTGCTCATTTGGCTACAGAGCTCATGCTGAAATTGGGGGGCTTGTTGGATCTATTGATTCTTTCAATGCCAGCTCAGTTTTGGGGCCATTAGCATTGCATTCCACCAATCCCATCAAAGAGTTCCAGAACTCAGTCTCAGGCATGCACTCGGTTTCTCTCAGGTTTAAAACACAAGCAGCTCAGAGTTAGGCACAGACCAAAAATCAGACTCGATCTTTCAAATAAAGAGAAAAGAGAAAAGCACAGGAATGTTCAATGAAAGAGCAGACAACACTGAGCTCATTCAAGCCAGCAACAGAACCCAGCTCCAGCAGGCAAAGCACAAGCGAGGATTCCCCTGGGTTGGGCAGTAAAACAGGCACTGAAAATGTCCTGTGTGTCTTGGCAGCAGCTCCAGGTTTGTTTTCACAGCGCTTACCTTCCCTCCTCAACAGTCCAGCCACACTCACCTGAGCAGGGCAGGCCCCTGGGGCAGAGCTGGGTAATGGGGGGCATCACTAATGGGGTTCTCCATCCCCCGGTCCCACTGGGAGCCGGTCCCAGGGCAGGGCAGAGGTTTAACCCTGAGCCCCTCTTAATCAGGAAGATCTCCCCACCTGTGGGACCTGGGTCAGACCTTATGGGTGATGCTGGCAGCACTTAGGCCTCCAAATCTGATTTTAACTTCAGAGCAATGCTCGAGCCAGATCTTTCCTGTGCACAATCCTCAGGCTCCAAGGAGGAGCAGAAGAACAGGATCCATCTCTGTGGGATCTCCTTCTTCCCACGTAACTGCAGCCCAACGGCAGGAATGTTGTCCTGCTCAGGCTTTGCTAAAACCTCATCATCACAGCTGACAGGATGTTTAACACCTGCTTTGGGCTGGGCTCCCTGCAAGCTGAGCCACCCCAGTGCTGCCCATGGGAAAGGGATAGAAATGGGAAAAGGGGTTCGAAACTGTGCAGTTATGTCTGTAACCCCCCTTCCCTGGGATTTAGATGGACAAACAATCCATAGATATTTTTTTTCCCCCCACATTCCCTGTGTGGCTCTGGCACTGCCGCTTCCTAAAGAGCAGTGAAAGCCTCAGCTCCGTGTGGAATCACTCCCAACCCAGGAAAATCCCCCTTCACCGACACCCTGGGGCTGTTGGAAGGAGCGTTCTCGGCACTGCCCGGAGAGAGGCGAAGTTCCCCACGCTGGTGGTGGCTGGAAGGGCTCCACGGGTGTGGCACCCTCAGCACCCCACGGAGAAATCCCATCCTCCAACACCTCAGCTTTCCAGGCAGGAATTGGGATCGCATGCAGCCAAAGGGGAAACTCCACCTTGCCGTATTTCTCGGGTAAAATAGTTTGGTATCAATTCTCCTCTCATTGTGCCACCTCTGTGCCATGACACACATCTGATATTTGGGTTATCAAAATCATCCTTTCCAGGTTTTTTTGTGCTTTCCTGTTGCACAGATGCTCACAGTGCTCACAACAGGCATGGGAGCTTTAGGATTTTATCATCATCCGAGAAATAACAAATTCTGTTTGGAAAATCATTTCCCCGTGGCCTGTTGCTGTTTTTCAAAAACAGATAGGTCTGGCACTGAAGGAACCAGGCACCAGCCAGGGCCTGGGGGTCTGGGCATGGCCGGGCACTGCCACCACTTCCCACAACAGGAGATGGGAGATGCATCCCTGAAGAAAACTGGGAAGCAGTGGGGAAACAGGGAGAATAGACACCAGGGATAAAGAGCTGCCCTTGAAGGCTGTCCCACCGTGGGAGCCTCCTCCGTTACCCTTTCTTAGGTTGTTTTCATAGAATCCCAGACTGGTTTGGGTTGGAAGGGACCTTAAAGCTCATCCAGTGCCACCCCTGCCATGGGCAGGGACACCTCCCACTGTGCCAGGCTGCTCCAAGCCCCAATGTCCAGCCTGGCCTTGGGCACTGCCAGGGATCCAGGGGCAGCCACAGCTGCTCTGGGCACCCTGTGCCAGGGCCTGCCCACCCTCCCAGGGAATGAATTCCTTCACAATCTCCCATCCAGCCCTGCCCTCTGGCAGTGGGAAGCCATTCCCTGTGTCCTGTCCCTCCATGCCTTGTCCCCAGTCCCTCTCCAGCTCTCCTGGAGCCCCTTTAGGCCCTGCAAGGGGCTCTGAGCTCTCCCTGGAGCCTTCTCCTCTCCAGGTGAGCACCCCCAGCTCTCCCAGCCTGGCTCCAGAGCAGAGGGGCTCCAGCCCTGGGAACATCTCCGTGGCCTCCTCTGGACTCCGGGAGCTCCATGTCCTCCCAGAGTTTTCCATACTGAAAAGCAGGAAAGCCATGGAGAACAGGGCACACAGGCACTGCCTGGATCCGTTCCCAGTGCCTTCAGCACCAGGGTGGTTCCTGTCCAGGACAGGAGCTGCTCCCTCTGCCCACAGGGATGCTGCAGGAAGAGGCGTCTGACCAAGCCAAGAATGGGATCACTCAGGAAGCTTTAGGACTTCCCTTCATCTGGCATCAACAAGAACCACCTTATTCATTAATTAATTCAGGAATTACTGATGAGGAAACAGCTGTGTTCCCATTTAAATATCCACAGTATTGCCAGCACTGGAGAAGTTTTCCTGAACCTTGCACAGGGTCTTGGCTTCATCTGGAGCTTGAGGAACCCGCTGTTGATTTTAAGAGGCTGAAGATTTTTGCCACCCTTGTCTGTGCCATGAGGACTCTGCGATTGCTGGGATATCCTATCAGTCCTTCCATCCCGAGTCAGGAATGCTGGAAAAATTATTTTGTGTGTGATGCCCAGAACTTTCCTCATTCCCTCCCTGACAGAATCACAGACTGTCCTGAGCTGGGAGGGACCACCAGGATCATCCAGAGCAGCCCCTGGCCCTGCACAGAGCCCCCAACAGCCCCACCCTGGGCATCCCTGGCAGCGCTGCCCAAACGCTCCTGGAGCTCTGGCAGCCTCGGGGCCGTGCCCATTCCCTGGGGAGCCTGGGCAGTGCCCAGCACCCTCTGGGGGAAGAACCTTTCCCTGCTCTCAGCCTGAGCCTGCCCTGGCCCAGCTCCAGCCGCTCCCTGGGTGCTGTCCCTGTCCCAGGAGCAGAGATCGGAGCTGCCCCTCGGGAGGAGCTGCTGAGCTCTGCCCTCAGTCTGCTCCTCTCCAGGATTCCTCTCAGCTTTGCTGCTCCTGCTGTGTCCCTGCAGCAGCTCCATGGTGCTCCAAAGACCTCACTTGGATGCCAAGTGATCCAAGGAGCCTGGACCTGTCTCTGTGGAGTAACAACCCCAGTCCTAACAAAGCACAGGATGAGCTTCTCAACCTTTAACCTGCAACAGGGACAGCAGCCCAAATTTAGCAAACTGATCTTCCCCCAGTGTATTTTCACGTTCACTGCTGATGCCAGAGCCCTTTTCTGTGCTGCCTGGGCCAGGTGTGCAGCAAAGTGTCCAAATTTATCCCAACTGCTCCCACACATCTGGAATGGATCCAGCACCGTGGAGGATTCGCCTCTCGGGTTGCACTGGGCAAACTTTGCATTTACACATTGTCGTTTCCTCTGCTGCATCCCAGCAGAAAATACCCTCCATGAACATCCATGGAGCTTCTGTGCAGCCTGGAAATGAAAATTTCCCCGGATTTGTTTCTTAACAGCAACTGTGCAACAGGAAATGTGGATGCTCCCAGATCCAAGAGCTGGTGTCAGGTGGCTGAGCAAGGATTTTTGAGAAGCTTTTGGTCTCATTTGCATCATCAACCATAGCCAAGATACTTAAGAATGGAAAAATAGAAATATTTCAGATTGCATTTTCCTTTTTGGATTCTCTTTTGTTTAACTGATGATGATCAAAGATAAAGGCCAATATTTCCAAAGGCAAACTTGGAATAAATTTACATTTTGGCACTAAATTCCCAGTGGGATCTGGCTCCTGGTACTTTTCAGCTCTGCTCATAACATGATTTCTGCATTTTACTTGGAGTTTTGGGTTTGGATCCAGCGACTCTGTGTCCACTGTGATGGCAAAATGGGTTCTTCTATGGGTTGGTGTCACAGCGAATTTTCAAATTCAAGATCCTTCTTTCCCACCATTTTTGATTTGAGGGAAGCAAGTCTGTTATCACTTCAATAATATTCTTGCCTTACAATATAGAGATTAAAACGGCTGGAAGGTGCTTCCTTCAGCAGAAATCTCCATCGCCTCATCCTAAAAGAACCCAAACCCACCTTTGCAGAGCTGAATTTGGTACCACCACCTCCAAACCCCAGCGTTTCCAGGTCCAGAACATCCTTCCCTCGCCATCTCCTCCCCCTTCCCACGGAAAAAGCAGGTGGCAGTGTCCCCTTTGGCACAGGGGGTGGCACAGGGAGCAAGGGACGGGCTATTGGCAACTCATTGTCACCGATGAGCCCAGGGAGGGAGGTGCAGGACAGAAGCCACTTCAGGGCACGCTGCAGTGAGGCTTTTCCACCAGTGCAATCGGAACTCTCATCAAAGAAAAACCAAACAGAAACGGATCAAATCAAAGAAAAACGAGAGAAAATCAAAGCAGAGAATTTAAAGAATTGTTTAAATTCAATGAAACCAACCGTGTCCTATATGTGATGTTGTCATGGATGGATATTTGCAAGATTATTTACAAATTTTTAGATTTTTTTTTTTTTTGAGCAGCAGGTGCACAACATACAGACGGAGACATGGTTTTCGCATTGTATGTTGATTGGATGGCGTGATTCAGCAGGTAGATAAGGAAAATAAGGAACAAAAACAGGAAACAAAAAGAGAAAATGAGTAATCAGGACAAGCAAAAAGGAAACTCTGAAAAATTTCACTGGAAAAAAAAAAAAACCCGTCGGGCTATCGGGGGTGGGGAGGTGTTATTTTATGGGAACTCCCGGAGTAAAAAAATGCTTTGAACCCAAAGAGATTTGGAGATCCTCGAGGTAACACAGACAGTGCAGTTGTTATTTGCATTTCAGTTTGTAATGCAAATTTGGAGACAATTCACAAACACTTCTCAGGGTGGTTTTTTTCTATTTCCAGGCACAGAAATAGATGTCAGTTTGCCACACACCCACTCGGCCTCCTCAGGCCAACTGTGTCCACAAGGACACCTTTTCCTTAATCCCACCTCTATTCCCTCAATTACCGAGGGTAAAAAACTGACATTCATGCTTTTGCCTGAGGAAATAAAAAAAAAAGAGATATTCCACTACAATCACAAAGTAAATTACATGTGACATGACCAGGAAAATTAAAACAAACCAATTAATCCACACATTTCTTTTCCTTTTGTCTTTACTTCTCCGAGGGTTAAAGGTACCGAACAAGGCTGGTGGAAGCCAAGTCTCTCAAGGTGAGGCCACCCAGGATTATTTACCTTTGGAGAACACTTCTAGCTGGAAAATACGGAGGAAAACGGTGCTCTGGCAACTGTTTGTGAGCCTGAGCTCAGTGGCACACCTAGAAAACATCTCCACAAGGACCTGGAGGGTGGCTGGGACAGGGACAGCTGCAGACTGGCCAGCTAAGGTCACCTTGTGGCTGTCACCTGGACTTCCCAGCTGAGGAAACTCCACGGGAATGGCTGCCAGGAGGGTTGGAAGGACTAAAGGGGCTGCCCCAAACTCTGCCCAATGGATGAGGGGGAGCTGGAGCTGGGGAAGTCACAGGGAAAAAGGGCCATTCCCTGCTGGGGACACAGCTCTGGGAGGGATGATCTGAGACCTGTTCTCCTCTCTGGTTGTTCCCTGCTCCATGAGAGAGCTCCTGTGCCCCAGTCGTGCCCTGAGGAAGGTGAGGTGGGGTTGGTTCAGCTCATCCCCAGCCTTTCTTTCCTGCTCTGCCCTACCTGGAATTCCAGAGGGAAAGAGAGGCTGGGCAGAGGCCACACCTGGGCTGTGCTCTGTGAATGAGGCACCCCCTGCTCCTCACCTCCAGCCCTGCACGTTCACATCTCTGCATCAGCTCTTTCAGCCCTTTTTTTTTCTACATTTTTCTAAAATGGCTTCTGTTTTGGAACTGTTGGTTCAAAACTGGGTCAGACTGGATCTGTTGGTTCAGTTTTCCTACACTGGCTCTCAATACCAGAAATATTTCAATTACTCAGGTGAAATTGCAGTTTAACAGAAGATTCCAAAGCTGGTTTAAAGTGTA